>NC_091300.1:46755953-46845953 GCF_038502225.1 Cherax quadricarinatus
TCTCCAGAGAGAAAAAAGGTCAAATAATAACGATCCCAAATGAATTAACAGGAGGATAAATCATCTATTAGGGAGGAAAAGAGGAATTTATAGGCTCATCAAGACAGGAGAGGTTAACCTTACTGACCAATATGTTCGGTTTAAAAGAAAAGTAAAAAATGGGATTAGAAAGGCTAAACATGACTATGAAATTCGAGTTGCTAACGAATCAAAGACTAATCCAAAAGGGTTCTTTCAAGTGTATAGGACGAAGGTGAGGGGAAAATTAGGACCTCTGAAAATTGCGAATGGAGAGCTAACGGATAACTAACTGGAAATGCGTTCTCTATTTAATGACTGTCTTTGTCAGTATTTACACGAGAAGACATAAATGAGATTCCAGAAATTAACAATTATTCAATTCCTTAAGAATTCAAATTAACTAATATTACTGTCACGACGGACATGGTTATCAAACAGGGGACCCGACGAGTTGTTTTCCAGGATACTTAAAGAATACATGGGGGTGGGAGCACTGGCCAACGCAGTGGAGGGAGCTGTTAGGTCTTTAAACTAGGAATAGTTAGTGGTATGGGTTTTGGCGGGAAAACTGTGAAGTCGCAGGGTAGTAACATGAGTACTAGGAGAACTAGTAATAGGCAAAATGAGGTGGATATTGGAAAGCCAGTGGCACTAATTGACAAGGACAGTAATAGGTTTAGTGGAATAACAGAAAGGAGCAGGAAGGGAAAAGAGAGTGGAGGGTCATTAAAAATTTATTACACAAATAGTCGCAGTGCTAGGAATAAGATGGACGAGTTGAGACTAGTTGCTAGTGCAGGTAACATAGATGTATTTGCCATTACTGAGACGTGGTTTAATTCAAAAAGTCGGGACATGCCTGCAGAATGTCACATTCAGGGTTTTAAATTGTTCCAAGTAGATAGAAGTATCAGGAAGGGGGGTGGGGTGGCATTGTATGTCCGAGATCGCTTGAACTGTTGCATAAAAACGGGTATTAAGTCTGAAGTAACACATACAGAGTCTGTTTGGATAGAATTTTCAGAGGGGCATGAAAAATTAATTTTAGGTGTGATATACCGTCCCCCAAATTTAGATAGGGACCAAGGGAGACTACTATGGGAGGAAATTGTTAGGGCCACAAGGCACGATAATGTAGTAATTCTAGGAGACTTTAACTTTAGTCATATTGATTGGAATTTCTTGACTGGGAATTTAGAATCATACGATTTCTTAGAAGTAGTTCAGGATTGTTTTTTGAAGCAGTTTGTGACAGAACCTACAAGGGGAAATAACCTGCTTGACTTAGTTCTGGCAAACAATGAATCCCTTGTTAATAATTTAGAAGTTTCAGAGGAACTGGGCGCTAGCGACCACAAATCAATTACATTTAGAATTGAATGGAAGTATGATAGTAGGGATAACTCAGTAACAGTCCCAGATTTTCGCTTAGCAGATTACGATGGGCTTAGAGAACACTTATCATCTGTTGACTGGGGTAACGAAGAGAGCTATCAATATGACAGTTTTCTGAACACAATACATGCTGCTCAAAGAACGTTTATCCCTTATAAGGAAATTAGATCAAATAGAAATGACCCAAAATGGATGAATAATAGGCTGAAATATCTACTAGGGCATAAGAAAGGAATTTATAGGCGTATCAAAAGAGGCGAGGGTCATCTTATGAATCAGTATATTGACATTAAGAGGGACATTAAAAAGGGGATAAGAAAAGCTAAAAGGGACTATGAAATTAAAGTTGCTAGGGATTCTAAAACTAACCCAAAAAGTTTTTTCCAGGTCTATAGAGCAAAAGTCAGAGATAAGATAGGTCCCCTTAAAAATAACTATGGGCATCTTACTGACAAAGAGAATGAAATGTGCTCGATTTTAAATAATTATTTTCTCTCGGTTTTTACACAGGAAGACACTAATAATATTCCGGTAATTAATTTTTATAGTGGATCAGAAGAAGATAAATTATGCAACATCATAGTCACTAGTGAAATGGTTGTGAAGCAGATAGACCGACTGAAGCAAAATAAGTCACCTGGTCCTGATGAGGTTTTTTCAAGGGTTCTAAAGGAATGCAAAATGGAAGTCTGTGAACCATTAACTAATATTTTTAATTTATCTCTTCAAACAGGTGTAGTGTCTGATATGTGGAAGATGGCTAATGTAATTCCTATTTTTAAAACAGGGGACAAGTCGTTACCGTCAAATTACCGCCCAATAAGCCTGACCTCAATTGTAGGCAAGTTGCTAGAGTCAATTATAGCTGAGGTTATAAGAAGCCATCTCGATAAGCATAGCTTGATTAATGATACTCAGCATGGATTCACAAGAGGCCGGTCTTGTATAACTAATTTATTAACTTTCTTCAGTAAAGCTTTTGAGGCTGTTGACCACGATAAAGAATTTGATATTGTTTGCTTAGATTTTAGTAAGGCATTTGATAGAGTTCCACACAAAAGACTGTTGAAGAAAGTAGCAGCTCATGGCATTGGGGGAAGGGTGCTCTCGTGGATCGAGTCATGGCTCACAGACAGGAAGCAGAGAGTGTCCATAAATGGGGTTAAATCCGAGTGGGGTTCAGTAACAAGTGGCGTTCCACAGGGATCAGTCTTGGGCCCGTTGTTGTTTATAATATATATCAATGATCTTGATGAAGGAATTGCTAGTGATATGAGCAAATTCGCCGATGACACGAAGATAGGTAGGATAATTGATTCAAACGTAGATGTTAGGGAACTTCAGGAGGATTTAGACAAACTCTACTCTTGGTCAGAAAAGTGGCAGATGCAGTTCAATGTAGAACACTAATGTCTCCATATTCTACTTCTCCAGAGAGTGGAGATTTAAGGCTTTAAGTCTATCTTCATGGAGGTTCCTTACACAATCAATCATTTTGTCTAATCCTATCTGTATGTTCTCAGTGAGTCTGTTATCTGTAATCAGAGAAGTTAAAACTACTGAGCAGCATAATCCAAATGAGGCCTACTGGTGATATGAAAACTGCAAATAACTTGTTCATTGCCCATATTAGAGATAATCAAGTAATCTGTTGTATGTGCCATGAGGCACTGCTGTCTTATTTAGATTTCTGCTTACCATGACTCCCAAGTCTTTGCATTCTGCATTGCTCTCGCTACTAATTCTAGCTTCGAGGTTATTTTTTCATTACCAAGAGGGCAAATTACTATGCCTTCATCCATCGCTTCATCTGCCATTTCTCAGACCAAGACATTAATTTATTCCAAATCGTCCTGGGTTCATTGATATCCTCCATAGGAAATTGGTCTCAGCCTATCTTTGTATCATCAGCAAACTTACTCATGTCACTAATGTCCCTTCATCAAAGGTCATTAATGTAAAATTATGAACAAGAGGCTCAATAGTCCTGCGAACATACTATTGACTCAAATGCAAATTTCGATTCCTCCAATATCATGGTAACTCTCTGCTTTCTATTGAAACATGCCATAGTACAAATATTGGTAATAAATCTGCAAAGTTGGTTTAAAGACCATCAATAACCACTCTCTATATATTACTAAATGAAAAACGTTTCGGTCTGGACCTGAGTCACTCTAACAGAGTGAAGAAGCATTTCCATCATATGGGCGGAGAGTGAGATGTGACACGTGACCTGAGAATGTCGCCAAGAACATAGAATGGAGAGACACTGTAGAAGCTCTGCATTGTGAGCAGGTCCTTATCCAAAACAACCTCTGCCTGATGGGATAGTGACCAGTAAATCTGTGTAGCTTTCCATGTTGTTGCTGGGTTGGTGCTGCTTAAAGTATCATGTAGCTATTAATCATTTTGAAATTTGTAGTTTGATGTGCATTCCTCGTATCAGTGACGGTGTTGTTGAAGACTTAGCACAAATCGGCGCGTCTGAGGTCTGGTTCGGTGAGAACAGTTGCCTCAGTTCCAGGTTCATCATGCCCCGTGAGTCCTGTGGAGGACACAGGCGTACCCATATCAATCTCTATGAAGCGTTTCGATGCTCACTCGGCGGACTACCAAGGTCTCCTTTCATCTCGCCTACTATATTTCTTCAGGACAGAACTTGCAGAAATTCAGTGTAGACGCCTGCTGCAAGAAGATTCAGGTGTCAGAGGGCTGCGTTTAGTAGTGAGGTCTTTGATAGAGGATGTGTTTATGGTGGAAACGATGATGTTACTCATAGCAAGTGCCCGGCGAGTATTCGTGGCAACATCGCCACATGGGAGTACTATGAACTGTTTAGGGGGCTGTTCCATGGGCGGTTTGTTGAGGATAGCTTGTGCCTTGAGTCTGTGTTTGCTTACGTGTCTTTCTAAACCAAGCCATGCCTCAATCCATGCTAGAACTTTACCTCCTATACCATGAGCTGCCACTTTTCTTAAGAGTCTCTTGTGAGGTACTCTGTCGAAGGCTTTACTAAAATCCAAATAAACAATATCATATTCCTTATCACTGTCAACTGCCTCAAATGTTCTATTGAAGAACGTCAGTAAGTTTGTCAGGCAGGAACGACCTCTCGTGAATCCATGCTGAGATTCATTTATCAAGTTATGCTCCTCAAGGTGACTTCTGATAATGTCAGCTATAATTGATTCTGGTTTAGAAAGACACGTAAGCAAACACTATAACATATTTATTAGAAAACGTTTCGGTCCTGGGACCTTGATCACTTCTAACATACAGAGGTAGAAAGACATTATATATATAGGCGGAGAGTGAGATGTGACGCACGTGCGTCACATCTCACTCTCCGCCTATATATATAATGTGGAAAAAGACACTTATGTACAGTTCAGGACATTTATTGAAGGAAACGTTTCGCCACGAGTGGCTTCTTCAGTCCTAATACAGAGAAAACTAAGAAAACACACATATATATAGTGGTGGGAGTCAGGTGAGGTGAAGCGTGGGTAGAGGTGGTAATAGTAGTAGTAGTAGTAATGGAACTAAGGAGGTGAGGTTAGAGAGGGACCTGCTGGCATCAAGTAACACCAGTTCCCAGGATGGGTAATATCCTCTTGCTTAGTAATTTTGAAATACTGTAACTACCGGATTTTTGCTTTATAGTGTTACTGACAGAAATTAGTGCAGCTTCAATGCATTTTCTCCGTCTTAAGTCGTCTTCTTTAATAACTAGTTTAGCTTCATTGAATTTCATGAGGTGTACAACATCGTCTCTATGTTGAACACATGTGTTCAACATAGAGACGATGTTGGACACCTCATGAAATTCAATGAAGCTAAACTAGTTATTAAAGAAGACGACTTAAGACGGAGAAAATGCATTGAAGCTGCACTAATTTCTGTCAGTAACACTATAAAGCAAAAATCCGGTAGTTACAGTATTTCAAAATTACTAAGCAAGAGGATATTACCCATCCTGGGAACTGGTGTTACTTGATGCCAGCAGGTCCCTCTCTAACCTCACCTCCTTAGTTCCATTACTACTACTACTACTATTACCACCTCTACCCACGCTTCACCTCACCTGACTCCCACCACTATATATGAACATTAAAATGGTATAAAATACCGACAGATTGTTAGGTAAGACACATATGCAACAGTTAGGTATCTTTATTTTGAAACGTTTCGCCTACACAGTAGGCTTCTTCAGTCGAGTACAGAAAAGTTGATAGAAGCAGAAGATACTTGAAGACGATGTAATCAGTCCATCACCCTTAAAGTTTTGAGGTGGTCAGTCCCTCAGTCTGGAGAAGAGCATTGTTCCGTTGTCTGAAACAATATGAAGTTGAAGTGACAGAATCGGGCCTTATATAGTGCCAGGAGGTGAGACGTAGGTTGATTTGGGAGGGCAGGTCCTTCTCAAACCCAGCCGTTCTCACTAGTAGAGGTTGTCGAAGTAGATGGTCTGTACCAAGATACCCTTGTGTTGCAGTGTCTGACAGAATGAACATTAAAATGGTATAAAATACCGACAGATTGTTAGGTAAGACACATATGCAACAGTTAGGTATCTTTATTTTGAAACGTTTCGCCTACACTGTATTAGGACTGAAGAAGCCACTCGTGGCGAAACGTTTCCTTTAATAAATGTCCTGAACTGTACATAAGTGTCTTTTTCCACATCTTGTCGGTATCACCATACCATTCCCCCTATATATATAATGTCTTTCTACCTCTGTATGTTAGAAGTGATCAAGGTCCCAGGACCGAAACGTTTTCTAATAAATATGTTATAGTGTTTGCTTACGTGTCTTTCTAAACCAACTTGTCGGTATTTATTACCAAGGTTTATACCATAATTGATTCTAATAACTTGCCCACTATAGATGTCAGGCTTATTGGACGGTAATTTGAAGGAGTGGACTTATCCCCTGATTTGAATATAGGAACCACATTACCCATCTTCCACATCTCTGGCACAACACTGGTAAGGATGGACGCATTGAATACACTCGTTAATGGCTGACTAAGCTCCATCTTGCATTCCTTAAGTACCCTTGAAAACAACTCATCGGGTCCCGGGGACTTATTTTAAGAACATAAGAACATAAGAACGAAGGAACACTGCAGAAGGCCCACTGGCCCATGCGAGGCAGGTCCAAGTCTCCTACCGGCTTAAGCCAATGCACCCAACCTAGTCAGGTCAGGTCACATTGACTTAAGGGAGGAACACGGCAACCGACCTGTTAGCACAAGCTATCAGGTCTAACTCACACCCACCCACATCCACTCATGTATTTATCCAACCTATTTTTAAAGCTACACAACGTTCTGGCCTCTATAACGGTACTTGGGAGTCTGTTCCACTCATCCACAACTCTATTACCAAACCAGTACTTTCCTATATCCTTCCTGAATCTGAATTTTTCCAACTTAAAACCATTGCTGCGAGTCCTGTCTAGGCTAGATATTTTCAGCACACTATTTACATCCCCTTTATTTATTCCTGTCTTCCATTTATACACCTCAATCATATCCCCCCTAATTCTACGTCTTTCTAGAGAGTGCAGTTTCAGGGCCCTTAGTCTATCCTCATAGGGAAGGTTTCTGATACATGGGATCATCTTTGTCATCCTCCTTTGTACATTTTCCAGAGAATTTATATCCATTCTGTAATACGGTGACCAAAACTGTGCAGCATAATCTAAATGAGGCCTAACCAAGGATGTATAGAGTTGAAGAACAACCTGAGGACTCCTATTATTTATGCTTCTTGATATGAAGCCAAGGATTCTATTAGCTTTATTGCGAACACTTATGCACTGTTGTCTTGGTTTCAGATTACTGCTAACCAGAACTCCTAAATCTTTTTCGCAATCCGTAATATTAAGATCTACATTATTTAGTTTATATGTGGCATGGTTATTGTCCTGTCCAACATTTAGAACTTTGCATTTGTCTATATTAAACTGCATCTGCCACTTCTCCGACCACTGCATCAGTCTATTCAAATCTTCCTGGAGTGCTCGAATGTCCTCGTCAGAATGAATTCGACGGCCTATTTTGGTGTCATCGGCAAACTTGCCGATGTCGCTCTTTATGCCCTCATCTATGTCGTTTATGTAGATTGTGAACAGCAGGGGGCCCAACACTGACCCCTGTGGAACACCGCTCGTGACGCTTCCCCACTCTGATTTCTCCCCATTTATGCAAACTCTCTGCTGCCTATTTGTCAACCATGCCTCTATCCAGGAAAAAATTTCTCCTCCTATTCCATGTGCTTTAATTTTCCTCAATAGTCTCTGATGTGGGACCCTGTCAAAAGCCTTACTGAAGTCCATATACACAATATCATATTCATTACCATGATCTACCTCCTCAAATACCTTAGTGAAAAAAGTTAATAAATTCGTAAGGCAGGAACGCCCCTTTGTAAAACCATGCTGAGATTCGTTGATTAATTTATGCTTTTCAAGGTGGCTACGAACTGCCTCGGCAATTATTGATTCCATAAATTTTCCCACTATGGAGGTTAGGCTTATTGGTCTATAGTTCGAAGCTAAGGACCTGTCACCTGTTTTGAAAATAGGTATCACATTTGCCATTTTCCACTTATCTGGCACCATGCCAGTTTGTAGTGATATGTTGAAAAGATTAGCCAAAGGTGTGCTAAGCTCCTCTTTACATTCCTTTAGAACCCTTGCATACAGTTCATCAGGGCCTGGGGATTTGTTAGGTTTCAATTTATCTATTTGCCTAAGGACCATGTCACTTGTGACCCTAATAGTGCACAGTTTATTATCGTCCTGTTCTACATAATTTATCATTACTGGTATATCGCTGGTATCCTCCTGTGTAAAAACTGAGAGGAAGTATGTGTTAAAAATTCTACACATTTCCTTATCACTGTCAGTGAGCTGACCCGAGGAACTTTTGAGTGGGCCTATCTTGTCCCTGATCTTACTTCTGTATACCTGAAAGAATCCTTTTGGGTTAGTCTTCGATTCTCTTGCAACTTTAACCTCATAATCTCTTTTTGCTTTTCTAATTCCCTTTTTTATTTCTCTCTTTAACTGAATATATCGATTTCTTAATTGCCCCTCTCCTCTTTTGATTTGCCTATATATGCCTCTCTTTTGACCAATCAGATATTTTAATCTATTGTTCATCCATTTAGGATCATTTTTGTTTGATCTGATTTCCCTATTTGGAACATAATTTGACTGAGCAGCTAGAACTATGCCCTGGAAAGCATCATATCGGCAACCATCACCACCTACCTGACCCTTAGTCAGGTCATTCCAGTTCAGCCCACCTAAGTAATTTTTCAGTCCTATGAAATCAGCCAAGCGAAAGTCAGGGACGGAGACTTGATTGCCATTATTAGGGGAATTCCATGATATATTAAAACTGAGTGATTTGTGATCACTCTCCCCAAGCTCATCATTAACCTCAAGATTATTAATTAGTGTTTCCCTACTGGCAAGAACCAAGTCAAGGAGGTTATTTCCCCTAGTTGGCTCTGTCACAAACTGTTTTAAAAAACAATCCTGGATGGTATCAAGAAAGTCACCCGACTCTAAATTTCCTGTCAAATTGCTCCAGTCAATCTGTCTATAGTTGAAATCTCCCATTAGCACAACATTTTCGTATGTAGATGCCTTACGAATTTCGTCCCATAGAAGTTTACTGCACTCCCTATCAAGATTTGGGGCCCTGTAAATCACACCCAAAATTAGTTTTTCTCGGCCCTCGAGAAGCTGTAACCAAACAGATTCAGTGGCTGACGCTTCTAATTTAATATCTTGTCTTACACAACAATTTAAATTGTCTCTGACATACATCGCTACTCCACCACCTTTCCTGTTGACCCTGTCAGTGTGGAATAATTTATAGCCTTGTATGTGACATTCAGAGGGCATCTCTCTATCTTTCAGATTGAGCCAGGTCTCTGTTATAGCAATAATATCTATGTTTCCTGCACTTGCAATTAATCTTAGCTCATCTATCTTATTTCTAACACTCCTGCTATTAGTATAGTAAACCTTAAGGGAGCTAGTCCCTTGCTGCCCTCTGCTGCCCCCCTTTGTTAGCTGACCTGTTCTATTGTCTTTATTTATAACTTCATGCTGAATGCCTTTTATACATTTACTGTTTCCAACCCTAGTGTTGCAACCTGCTTGTTTCCCACACACACCCATACCTCTATCTTCCATCAGTTTAAAATCATAGGCATTTCACCAATGGCCTTCTCAATCGAGTCTGCAAGTGCTACCACCCCAGCCCCAGAGAGATGTACCCCATCCCTTGCATACATATCATGTTTGCCATAAAAGTTGTTCCAGTTGTCAATGAATGGGATTGCAAGTTCCTTGCAGTATCTGTCTAGCCAGCAATTTACACCAATTGCCCTAGACAACCATTCATTTCCTACTCCCCTTCTAGGCAAGATGCTACATATGATTGGGATCCCTCCCTTAGACTTAATGAAATCTATAGCTGACCTGTACTTATCTAGCAGCTCTTCTCTCCTACCCTTCCCAATATCATTTCCACCAGCACTGAGACAGATAATGGGCTTGTTCCCATTACCTGACATGATATTATCCAGCCTGTTGACAATGTCCCCAACACCAGCTCCAGGGAAGCACACTCTATCTCTCATCTTCTTATTCCTATTACAAAAAGCACGGTCAATATATCTTACCTGAGAGTCACCAACCACAAGAATGCGCTTACCTTCATTTGCAGGGGCAGTAGTACCCTTACCATCACTGGCCACTGAAGTACATTCATCCTGGAGAACAGAGAAGCGATTTCCTACCTTCAGATCTTCACTCTTAACTTTCCTTACTCTGATGCGCCTCCCATTACTGTGAACAACTCGCCACTTGCAGCAGGTGCTGGGCTGCACCTCACTGCTGGTAGCTGTTGCTACCTCCCCAACTACAGCCTCCTCACAGCGAGAGACAGACTGCACCTCACTGCTAGAAGTCTCATTCCCCACAACTCCAGCCACCTCACACTCTCTCCCAGACCCATTGAGGTGGACCTTCAGCCTCCTAATCTCCTCCTGGAGAAGCAAGACCTCCTCCTTCAACTCTCCAACCTCAGTTTTTAAAACACTGCAGAAGCAAGCCATGCTTTGTAACCATCCACGCTAATCCCCAAAGCAGCTCAGGGTCTGTGACCTCACGTGACGACTGACCACTGTTTAATAACCATGTCCCTCGTGACAGTAATATTAGTTAACTTAAATTCATCAGGAACTAAATAATTGTTAATTACTGGAATCTCATTTACATCTTCCTGTGTAAAAACTGACAAAAAATAGTCATTAAATAAGGAACACATTTCCAGTTCATTATCCGTCAGCTGTCCATTCCCAGATTTCAGAGGTCCTACTTTTTCCTTCACCTTCGTCCTATACACTTGAAAGAACCCCTTTGGATTAGTCTTTGATTCATTAGCGACTCTAATTTCATAGTCACGTTTAGCCTTTCTAATCGCCTTTT
Source organism: Cherax quadricarinatus (assembly GCF_038502225.1). Taxonomy (NCBI): domain Eukaryota; kingdom Metazoa; phylum Arthropoda; class Malacostraca; order Decapoda; family Parastacidae; genus Cherax; species Cherax quadricarinatus. Next base: position 46,766,891 of record NC_091300.1, read on the forward strand.
TTACTTGTCTTTTAAGCTGAACATATTGGTCAGTAAGGTTAACCTCTCCTCTTCTGATGCGCCTATAAATTCCCCTTTTCTCCCCTAATAGATGCTTTAACCTCCTGTTAACCCATTTGGGATCGTTATTATTAGACCTAATTTCTCTCTGGGGAATGTATATACTCTGGGCACTGTGTACATTATTAAGAAAACAATCATAAAAGCAGATCCCTTCATATTCATAAGTATGATTATCGTCAATAAAATCATTAGCTAGATAACCCCAATCAAGATTAGACAGATGTTCCCTAAGTCCATTATAATCGGCAGAACGAAAATCGGGGATTTTTACTGTATTATCATTATTCTTGCATTCCCAGTTAATGCTAAAGGTGATGGATTTGTGATCACTTGCGCCAAGCTCTTCAGTGATCTCCAGATTATTCACTAGTGTTTCCTTATTTGACAAGACTAGGTCTAGCAAATTATTACCCCTGGTAGGTTCAGTTACACTCTGTTTCAGAAAACAGGCCTGAACTGTTTCCATGAAGTCACTGGACTCTAGATTACCTGTCAAAGAATTCCAGTCAATTTGGCTAAAGTTAAAATCCCCTACTATGACTACGTTACTGTGTCCAGAAGCCCTAACAATTTCGTCCCAAAGAAGTCTCCCTCTATCGTGATCCAAGCCTTGAGGTCGGTATATTACACCTAGAATTAGTTTTTCTTGACCCTCCACGAACTCTACCCAAACAGACTCTGTTACTGCTCCATCTATTTTTATACCTTTTTTTATGCAACAATTAATATTTTCTCGAACATACAATGCAACTCCTCCCCCCTTCCCATTACATCTATCCACATTGAATAACTTAAATCCCTGAATATTACACTCAGCAGTCATATCCCGACTCTTTAAATCATACCACGTTTCAGTTAATGCAATGATATCAAAGTTCCCAGCACATGCTACCAAACGTAGTTCATTAATTTTATTTCTTGCACTTCGACTGTTAGCATAAAATACCATCATATGTTTTTTCTTCTGCACATTTTTCCTATTCATCTTTGTTTTTACACAATTTCTGAAATTATCATTACCCAGAGTTGAGAGTAAGACACATGTGCAACATCTGGGTATCTTTATTGTAGACGTTTCGCCATCCAGTGGCTTTATCAATACAAATTCCAGGACATAACTTGAAGACAGTAGAACTATGTACAGAAGATGAGGTAATCAGTCCCTGATTACCTCATCTTCTGTACATAGTTCTACTGTCTTCAAGTTATGTCCTGGAATTTGTATTGATAAAGCCACTGGATGGCGAAACGTCTACAATAAAGATACCCAGATGTTGCACATGTATCTTACTCTCATCTTGTCGGTATTATATACCATTCGTACACATTACCCAGAGTTACTCCATGACAGTTACTATTAAGATTCTTAATATCAGAGCATAAGTCAATATATCCATACTCATTATTAATCATTTCTAAACCCATACCTCTAACTAATCCTAGTTTAAAGTCCTAACAACCCCCTCAACTGAGTTAGCAAGAAAACCCACACCTGCCCTGGATAAGTGAACCCCATCCCTGGCATACATGTCATTTCGGCCATAGAAGTTGTCCCAGTTGTCAATGAATGGTACTGCATTATCCTTACAGTGTTTATCCAGCCAACAATTAATACCAATTGCTCTGGACAACCATTCATTACCAACACCTCTTCTTGGCAAAATGCCACATATAACAGGGCGCCCCCCCTTCTTCCTAATCATGTCTATAGCTGTCCTGAACTTTCTAACTAAATCCTCACTTCTACGCTTGCCTACATCATTGCCTCCAGCACTGAGGCAAATAATAGGATTGATCCCATTACCGTTCATGATGTTGTCGAGCCGGCTAACAACGTCCTCCATCCCAGCCCCAGGAAAGCATACCCTTTGTCTCCTACTCCTGTCCTTCAAGCAGAATGCCCTATCCATGTATCTAACCTGGCTATCCCCAACAACAACAATATTCTTACCTTCCTTGTCGTTCGTCGTGACGATCCCAGTAGTAGACTCACATTCGTCGGGTAGCACCGAGAATGCGTTGGAGGTTTCCACGGGAGTTTCCACAGCAGTCTCTTTCTTCTTCATCGTTTCTGGCTTTCCATTCGTCTTCTTGATCGTCAACTTCGTCGTCCCCTGCTGTCCAGCCACTGACCACGATCCCTTCTTGACCTGAGGACTCGAAACAGGAGGACTACTACGAATCCTCTTGTTTTCCTCGGTCAATCGCCGTATCTCCATCTTCGCTGCCTTCAATTCTTCCTTAAGTTGCTGGTAAAGTTGCTCGATGGAGGGCATCTTGGTTCAGTCCACGGGAGCAAACAAGACACTTCTTCACAGAGTTAAGTACAGGTCAGCACTCAAAGTACAGGTCACCACTCAAGAGCACACAAACAGGTCTTCACAGAGCTAAGTACACGTCACCACTTATAAGTTAAATAATGTAGAACTTAGCCATACAGATTGCGAAAAGGACTTGGGGGTTATGGTAAGCAGCAACCTTAAACCAAGACAGCAATGCCTAAGCGTACGTAATAAGGCAAATAGATTACTGGGATTTATATCAAGAAGTGTAAGCAACAGAAGTCCAGAGGTCATACTGCAGCTTTATAGATCATTAGTAAGGCCTCACCTAGATTATGCAGCTCAATTCTGGTCTCCATACTACAGAATGGACATAAATTCGTTAGAAAACATTCAGCGTAGGATGACTAAATTAATACATAGCATTAGAAATCTTCCTTATGAAGAAAGATTGAAGACTCTTAAGTTACATTCACTTGTTAGACGAAGAATGAGGGGAGACCTGATCGAAGTGTATAAGTGGAAGATAGGTATTAATAAAGGGGATATTAACAAGGTCTTGAGGATATCTCTCCAAGAGAGAACCCGCAGTAATGGATTTAAATTAGATAAGTTTAGATTTAGAAAGGACATAGGAAAGTATTGGTTTGGAAATAGGGTAGTTGATGAGTGGAACAGTCTACCTAGTTGGGTTATTGAGGCTAGGACTTTGGGTAGTTTCAAATTTAGGTTGGATAAGTACATGAGTGGGAGGGGTTGGATTTGAGAGGGACTTGCACATCGGAGCTTGTTTCTTGGGTGGCATTGAAATTTGGGTTGGGCAAATGCTTGTTAGTGGGATGAATTGTAAAGGACCTGCCTAGTATGGGCCAACAGGCCTGCTGCAGTGTTCCTCCTTTCTTATGTTCTTATGTTCTTAAGATGGAACTTAGCCAGCAGTTAACGAGTGTGCTCAATGCGTCCATCCTAACTGGTGTTGTGCCAGAGATATGGGAGATAGCTAATGTAGTTCCTATATTCAAATCAAGGGATATGCCCATTCCTTCAAATTACCGTCCAATAAGCCTGATAGTGGCAATATAAACACAAATGCAGTATAATGTGATCCTTTATTGACTACGTTTCGCCCACACAGTGGGCTTTTTCAAGTCACAAACAGAACAGTTCCTGACTATGGAACTGAACTTCTCCAGGCCGAGGGACTGACAACCTCAAATTCTACGACTTTAAGGGTGATGGACTGATTACATCGTCTTCACATCTCTACTGCTCCTGCCTACTTTCTGTATTCGACTGAAGAAGCCTACTGTGTAGGCGAAACGTTTCGGAATAAAGATGTCTAACTGTTGCATATGTGTCTTACCTAACAACCTGTCGGTATTGTATACCATTTTGATGTTCATAATCCCTTGTAATGACTGCAACAAGTTATACGTGGGCGAAACATCAAGGGACCTCCAAACACGTGTTTCAGAACACCAATACGCAAGCAGGTCTGACGACACAAGGAATGCCTGCGTACAACACCGTAATTCACACAACCACTTGATAAACTACAGAAACTCAAGACTTATCGCCACAGAAGACAACACTCAATACCGAAGAATTCTGGAATCATCACTTATTTCTATATCCGACAACTTCAACCAGAATAGTGGCTTCTATAACATAGCTGAACCACTTGCCAAGAAACTTCTTCATCGCTATCCCACATAAGAACACTGTAGAAGGTCTGCTCACAAACTTATCCAATCTCCTTTCCAAGCTACCCAAGTTTTTAGACTCTATAACCCAACTCGGTACATCATCAGATGCAGCATTCTTCACCTGACTTCAGCATTCGGAACAGGACTATAAATACTCGCGTTCCTTCCACCCCAGGTAGTTCTGTTTGTGACTTGAAAAAGCCCACTGTGTGGGCGAAACGTAGTCAATAAAGGATCACATTATACTGCATTTGTGTTTATATTTCCGTTACTTATACTTCTTGAGATAAGTCCAAGTAATCTGTTGGCCTTGTTGCGCACACTGAGGCACTGCTGTCTTGGCTTTAGATTTCTGCTTACCATGACTCCCAAGTCTTTTTCACATTCTGTATGACCAAGCTCTACTTCACCTAGATTATAGCTTCGAGGTTTATTTTCATTACCAAGTGCAAGTACCTTACACTTATCCACATTAAACTTCATCTGCCATTTCTCAGACCAAGACATTAATTTGTTCAAATCGTCCTGGAGTTCATTGATATCCTCCTCAGAGTGAATTATACGGCCTATCTTTGTATCATCAGCAAACTTACTCATGTCACTAGTAATCCCTTCATCAAGGTCATTAATGTAAATTATGAACAAGAGAGGGCCTAAAACTGATCCTTGTGGAACGCCACTAGTGACTAATCCCCATTCAGATTTCACTCCATTAATGGTAACTCTCTGCTTTCTATTGGTAAGCCATGCCTCAATCCATGCTAGAACTTTACCTCCTATACCATGAGCTGCCACTTTTCTTAAGAGTCTCTTGTGAGGTACTCTGTCGAAGGCTTTACTAAAATCCAAATAAACAATATCATGAAGAATTGGGACACTTATGCAACACATGGGAATCTTTATTGAAGAAACGTTTCGCCACACAGTGGCTTCATCAGTCCAATACAAAGTAGAAATGGGTAAGGAGAGTAGAAGTATGAGGTAATCAGTCCCTCAACCTGGATTCGATGTGTTCAGTCCATCACTCTTGTAGTAAGTGCAGCATAGGGCCAGAGAGGTGGCTTATATACTGCGGTGAGATGAGTTGAAGCAGGAGGAGGCGGGATCTTAGTGGGACCTGCCACTAATGTAAGTAGGTCATCGTCCAAAGGTTTGGGCAAGCGTTGAAGTCTTTGTACCATGATTCCATGATGTTGCAGTGTCTGACAGATGTGATGAATGGTTTTGAAAACCGACAAGTTGAAGAATTGAGACACTTATGCAACACATGGGAATCTTTATTGAAGAAACGTTTCGCCACACAGTGGCTTCATCAGTCCAATACAAAGTAGAAATGGGTAAGGAGAGTAGAAGTATGAGGTAATCAGTCCCTCAACCTGGATTCGATGTGTTCAGTCCATCACTCTTGTAGTAAGTGCAGCATAGGGGCAGAGAGGTGGCTTATATACTGCGGTGAGATGAGTTGAAGCAGGAGGAGGCGGGATCTTAGTGGGACCTGCCACTAATGTAAGTAGGTCATCGTCCAAAGGTTTGGGCAAGCGTTGAAGTCTTTGTACCATGATTCCATGATGTTGCAGTGTCTGACAGATGTGATGAATGGTTTTGAAAACCGACAAGTTGAAGAACTGATACACTTATGCAACACATGGGAATCTTTATTGAAGAAACGTTTCGCCACACAGTGGCTTCATCAGTCCAATACAAAGTAGAAATGGGTAAGGAGAGTAGAAGTATGAGGTAATCAGTCCCTCAACCTGGATTCGATGTGTTCAGTCCATCACTCTTGTAGTAAGTGCAGCATAGGGCCAGAGAGGTGGCTTATATACTGCGGTGAGATGAGTTGAAGCAGGAGGAGGCGGGATCTTAGTGGGACCTGCCACTAATGTAAGTAGGTCATCGTCCAAAGGTTTGGGCAAGCGTTGAAGTCTTTGTACCATGATTCCATGATGTTGCAGTGTCTGACAGATGTGATGAATGGTTTTGAAAACCGAGAAGTTGAAGAAATGAGACACTTATGCAACACGTGGGAATCTTTATTGAAGAAACGTTTCGCCACACAGTGGCTTCATCAGTCCAATACAAAGTAGAAATGGGTAAGGAGAGTAGAAGTATGAGGTAATCAGTCCCTCAACCTGGATTCGATGTGTTCAGTCCATCACTCTTGTAGTAAGTGCAGCATAGGGCCAGAGAGGTGGCTTATATACTGCGGTGAGATGAGTTGAAGCAGGAGGAGGCGGGATCTTAGTGGGACCTGCCACTAATGTAAGTAGGTCATCGTCCAAAGGTTTGGGCAAGCGTTGAAGTCTTTGTACCATGATTCCATGATGTTGCAGTGTCAGACACTGCAACATGGTACAAAGACTTCAACGCTTGCCCAAACCTTTGGACGATGACCTACTTACATTAGTGGCAGGTCCCACTAAGATCCCGCCTCCTCCTGCTTCAACTCATCTCACCGCAGTATATAAGAACATAAGAAGAACATAAGAACGAAGGAACACTGCAGAAGGCCTACTGGCCCATGCGAGGCAGGTCCAAGTCCCTACCGGCTTAAGCCAATGCACCCAACCTAGTCAGGTCAGGTCACATTGAGTTAAGGGAGGAACACGGCAACCGACCTGTTAGCACAAGCTATCAGGTCTAACTCACACCCACCCACATCTACTCATGTATTTATCCAACCTATTTTTAAAGCTACACAACGTTCTGGCCTCTATAACGGTACTTGGGAGTTTGTTCCACTCATCCACAACTCTATTACCAAACCAGTACTTTCCTATATCCCTCCTGAATCTGAATTTTTCCAACTTAAAACCATTGCTGCGAGTCCTGTCTAGGCTAGATATTTTCAGCACACTATTTACATCCCCTTTATTTATTCCTGTCTTCCACTTATAAACCTCAATCATATCCCCCCTGATTCTACGTCTTTCTAGAGAGTGCAGTTTCAGGGCCCTTAGTCTATCCTCATAGGGAAGGTTTCTGATACATGGGATCATCTTTGTCATCCTCCTTTGTACATTTTCCAGAGAATTTATATCCATTCTGTAATACGGTGACCAAAACTGTGCAGCATAATCTAAATGAGGCCTAACCAAGGATGTATAGAGTTGAAGAACAACCTGAGGACTCCTATTATTTATGCTTCTTGATATGAAGCCAAGGATTCTATTAGCTTTATTGCGAACACTTATGCACTGTTGTCTTGGTTTCAGATTACTGCTAACCAGAACTCCTAAATCTTTTTCGCAATCCGTAATATTAAGATCTACATTATTTAGTTTATATGTGGCATGGTTATTGTCCTGTCCAACATTTAGAACTTTGCATTTGTCTATATTAAACTGCATCTGCCACTTCTCCGACCACTGCATCAGTCTATTCAAATCTTCCTGGAGTGCTCGAATGTCCTCGTCAGAATGAATTCGACGGCCTATTTTGGTGTCATCGGCAAACTTGCCGATGTCGCTCTTTATGCCCTCATCTATGTCGTTTATGTAGATTGTGAACAGCAGGGGGCCCAACACTGACCCCTGTGGAACACCGCTCGTGACGCTTCCCCACTCTGATTTCTCCCCATTTATGCAAACTCTCTGCTGCCTATTTGTCAACCATGCCTCTATCCAGGAAAAAATTTCTCCTCCTATTCCATGTGCTTTAATTTTCCTCAATAGTCTCTGATGTGGGACCCTGTCAAAAGCCTTACTGAAGTCCATATACACAATATCATATTCATTACCATGATCTACCTCCTCAAATACCTTAGTGAAAAAAGTTAATAAATTCGTAAGGCAGGAACGCCCCTTTGTAAAACCATGCTGAGATTCGTTGATTAATTTATGCTTTTCAAGGTGGCTACGAACTGCCTCGGCAATTATTGATTCCATAAATTTTCCCACTATGGAGGTTAGGCTTATTGGTCTATAGTTCGAAGCTAAGGACCTGTCACCTGTTTTGAAAATAGGTATCACATTTGCCATTTTCCACTTATCTGGCACCATGCCAGTTTGTAGTGATATGTTGAAAAGATTAGCCAAAGGTGTGCTAAGCTCCTCTTTACATTCCTTTAGAACCCTTGCATACAGTTCATCAGGGCCTGGGGATTTGTTAGGTTTTAATTTATCTATTTGCCTAAGGACCATGTCACTTGTGACCCTAATCGTGCACAGTTTATTATCGTCCTGTTCTACATAATTTATCATTACTGGAATATCGCTGGTATCCTCCTGTGTAAAAACTGAGAGGAAGTATGTGTTAAAAATTCTACACATTTCCTTATCACTGTCAGTGAGCTGACCCGAGGAACTTTTGAGTGGGCCTATCTTGTCCCTGATCTTACTTCTGTATACCTGAAAGAATCCTTTTGGGTTAGTCTTCGATTCTCTTGCAACTTTAACCTCATAATCTCTTTTTGCTTTTCTAATTCCCTTTTTTATTTCTCTCTTTAACTGAATATATCGATTTCTTAATTGCCCCTCTCCTCTTTTGATTTGCCTATATATGCCTCTCTTTTGACCAATCAGATATTTTAATCTATTGTTCATCCATTTAGGATCATTTTTGTTTGATCTGATTTCTCTATTTGGAACATAATTTGACTGAGCAGCTAGAACTATGCCCTGGAAAGCATCATATCGGCAACCATCACCACCTACCTGACCCCTAGTCAGGTCATTCCAGTTCAGCCCACCTAAGTAATTTTTCAGTCCTATGAAATCAGCCAAGCGAAAGTCAGGGACGGAGACTTGATTGCCATTATTAGGGGAATTCCATGATATGTTAAAACTGAGTGATTTGTGATCACTCTCCCCAAGCTCATCATTAACCTCAAGATTATTAATTAGTGTTTCCCTACTGGCAAGAACCAAGTCAAGGAGGTTATTTCCCCTAGTTGGCTCTGTCACAAACTGTTTTAAAAAACAATCCTGGATCGTATCAAGAAAGTCACCCGACTCTAAATTTCCTGTCAAATTGCTCCAGTCAATCTGTCTATAGTTGAAATCTCCCATTAGCACAACATTTTCGTATGTAGATGCCTTACGAATTTCGTCCCATAGAAGTTTACTGCACTCCCTATCAAGATTTGGGGCCCTGTAAATCACACCCAAAATTAGTTTTTCTCGGCCCTCGAGAAGCTGTAACCAAACAGATTCAGTGGCTGACGCTTCTAATTTAATATCTTGTCTAACACAACAATTTAAATTGTCTCTGACATACATCGCTACTCCACCACCTTTCCTGTTGACCCTGTCAGTGTGGAATAATTTATAGCCTTGTATGTGACATTCAGAGGGCATCTCTCTATCTTTCAGATTGAGCCAGGTCTCTGTTATAGCAATAATATCTATGTTTCCTGCACTTGCAATTAATCTTAGCTCATCTATCTTATTTCTAACACTCCTGCTATTAGTATAGTAAACCTTAAGGGAGCTAGTCCCTTGCTGCCCTCTGCTGTCCCCCTTTGTTTGCTGACCTGTTCTATTGTCTTTATTTATAACTTCATGCTGAATGCCTTTTATACATTTAATGTTTCCAACCCTAGTGTTGCAACCTGCTTGTTTCCCACACACACCCATACCTCTATCTTCCATCAGTTTAAAATCATAGGCATTTCACCAATGGCCTTCTCAATCGAGTCTGCAAGTGCTACCACCCCTGCCCCAGAGAGATGAACCCCATCCCTTGCATACATATCATGTTTGCCATAAAAGTTGTTCCAGTTGTCAATGAATGGGATTGCAAGCTCCTTGCAGTATCTGTCTAGCCAGCAATTTACACCAATTGCCCTAGACAACCATTCATTTCCTACTCCCCTTCTAGGCAAGATGCTACATATGATTGGGATCCCTCCCTTAGACTTAATGAAATCTATAGCTGACCTGTACTTATCTAGCAGCTCTTCTCTCCTACCCTTCCCAATATCATTTCCACCAGCACTGAGACAGATAATGGGCTTGTTCCCATTACCTGACATGATATTATCCAGTCTGTTGACAATGTCCCCAACACCAGCTCCAGGGAAGCACACTCTATCTCTCATCTTCTTATTCCTATTACAAAAAGCACGGTCAACATATCTTACCTGAGAGTCACCAACCACAAGAATGCGCTTACCTTCATTAGCAGGGGCAGTAGTACCCTTACCTTCACTGGCCACTGAAGTACATTCATCCTGGAGAACAGAGAAGCGATTTCCTACCTTCAGATCTTCACTCTTAACTTTCCTTACTCTGATGCGCCTCCCATTACTGTGAACAACTCGCCACTTGTAGCAGGTGCTGGGCTGCACCTCACTGCTGGTAGCCGTTGCTACCTCCCCACCTACAGCCTCCTCACAGTGAGAGACAGACTGCACCTCACTGCTAGAAGCCTCATTCCCCACATCTCCAACCACCTCACACTCTCTCCCAGGCCCATTGAGGTGGACCTTCAGCCTCCTAATCTCCTCCTGGAGAAGCAAGACCTCCTCCTTCAACTCTCCAACCTCAGTTTTTAAAACACTGCAGAAGCAAGCCATGCTTTGTAACCGTCCACGCTAATCCCCAGAGCAGCTCAGGGTCTGTGACCTCACGTGACGACTGACCACTGAACACTGACGACTGACCACTTACTACAAGAGTGATGGACTGAACACATCGAATCCAGGTTGAGGGACTGATTACCTCATACTTCTACTCTCCTTACCCATTTCTACTTTGTATTGGACTGATGAAGCCACTGTGTGGCGAAACGTTTCTTCAATAAAGATTCCCATGTGTTGCATAAGTGTCTCAATTCTTCAACTTGTCGGTTTTCAAAACCATTCATCACATCTGTCAGACACTGCAACATCATGGAATCATGGTACAAAGACTTCAACGCTTGCCCAAACCTTTGGACGATGACCTACTTACATTAGTGGCAGGTCCCACTAAGATCCCGCCTCCTCCTGCTTCAACTCATCTCACCGCAGTATATAAGCCACCTCTCTGGCCCTATGCTGCACTTACTACAAGAGTGATGGACTGAACACATCGAATCCAGGTTGAGGGACTGATTACCTCATACTTCTACTCTCCTTACCCATTTCTACTTTGTATTGGACTGATGAAGCCACTGTGTGGCGAAACGTTTCTTCAATAAAGATTCCCATGTGTTGCATAAGTGTCTCAATTCTTCAACTTGTCGGTTTTCAAAACCATTCATCACATCTGTCAGACACTGCAACATCATGGAATCATGGTACAAAGACTTCAACGCTTGCCCAAACCTTTGGACGATGACCTACTTACATTAGTGGCAGGTCCCACTAAGATCCCGCCTCCTCCTGCTTCAACTCATCTCACCGCAGTATATAAGCCACCTCTCTGGCCCTATGCTGCACTTACTACAAGAGTGATGGACTGAACACATCGAATCCAGGTTGAGGGACTGATTACCTCATACTTCTACTCTCCTTACCCATTTCTACTTTGTATTGGACTGATGAAGCCACTGTGTGGCGAAACGTTTCTTCAATGAAGATTCCCATGTGTTGCATAAGTGTCTCAATTCTTCAACTTGTCGGTTTTCAAAACCATTCATCACATCTGTCAGACACTGCAACATCATGGAATCATGGTACAAAGACTTCAACGCTTGCCCAAACCTTTGGACGATGACCTACTTACATTAGTGGCAGGTCCCACTAAGATCCCGCCTCCTCCTGCTTCAACTCATCTCACCGCAGTATATAAGCCACCTCTCTGGCCCTATGCTGCACTTACTACAAGAGTGATGGACTGAACACATCGAATCCAGGTTGAGGGACTGATTACCTCATACTTCTACTCTCCTTACCCATTTCTACTTTGTATTGGACTGATGAAGCCACTGTGTGGCGAAACGTTTCTTCAATAAAGATTCCCATGTGTTGCATAAGTGTCTCAATTCTTCAACTTGTCGGTTTTCAAAACCATTCATCACATCTGTCAGACACTGCAACATCATGGAATCATGGTACAAAGACTTCAACGCTTGCCCAAACCTTTGGACGATGACCTACTTACATTAGTGGCAGGTCCCACTAAGATCCCGCCTCCTCCTGCTTCAACTCATCTCACCGCAGTATATAAGCCACCTCTCTGGCCCTATGCTGCACTTACTACAAGAGTGATGGACTGAACACATCGAATCCAGGTTGAGGGACTGATTACCTCATACTTCTACTCTCCTTACCCATTTCTACTTTGTATTGGACTGATGAAGCCACTGTGTGGCGAAACGTTTTCTTCAATAAAGATTCCCATGTGTTGCATAAGTGTCTCAATTCTTCAACTTGTCGGTTTTCAAAACCATTCATCACACAAACAATATCATATTCCTTATCACTGTCAACTGCCTCAAATGTTCTATTGAAGAACGTCAGTAAGTTTGTCAGGCAGGAACGACCTCTCGTGAATCCATGCTGAGATTCATTTATCAAGTTATGCTCTTCAAGGTGACTTCTGATAATGTCAGCTATAATTCATTCTAATAACTTGCCCACTATAGATGTCAGGCTTATTGGACGGTAATTTGAAGGAGTGGACTTATCCCCTGATTTGAATATAGGAACCACATTAGCCATCTTCCACATCTCTGGCACAACACTGGTAAGGATGGACGCATTGAATACACTCGTTAATGGCTGACTAAGCTCCATCTTGCATTCCTTAAGTACCCTTGAAAACAACTCATCGGGTCCCGGGGACTTATTTTGCTTCAGTTTGTCTATCTGCTTAACAACCATGTCCCTCGTGACAGTAATATTAGTTAACTTAAATTCATCAGGAACTAAATAATTGTTAATTACTGGAATCTCATTTACATCTTCCTGTGTAAAAAATTACAAAAAATAGTCATTAAATAAGGAACACATTTCCAGTTCATTATCCGTCAGCTGTCCATTCCCAGATTTCAGAGGTCCTACTTTTTCCTTCACCTTCGTCCTATACACTTGAAAGAACCCCTTTGGATTAGTCTTTGATTCATTAGCAACTCTAATTTCATAGTCACGTTTAGCCTTTTTAATCGCCCTTTTTACTTCTCTTTTAAGCTGAACATATTGGTCAGTAAGGTTAACCTCTCCTCTTCTGATGCGCCTATAAATTCCCCTTTTCTCCCCTAATAGATGCTTTAGCCTCCTGTTAACCCATTTGGGATCGTTATTATTAGACTTAATTTCTCTCTGGGGAATGTATATACTCTGGGCACTGTGTACATTATTAAGAAAACAATCATAAAAGCAGATCCCTTCATATTCATAAGTATGATTATCGTCAATAAAATCATTAGCTAGATAACCCCAATCAAGATTAGACAGATGTTCCCTAAGTCCATTATAATCGGCAGAACGAAAATCGGGGATTTTTACTGTATTATCATTATTCTTGCATTCCCAATTAATGCTAAAGGTGATGGATTTGTGATCACTTGCGCCAAGCTCTTCAGTGATCTCCAGATTATTCACGAGTGTTTCCTTATTTGACAAGACTAGGTCTAGCAAATTATTACCCCTGGTAGGTTCAGTTACACTCTGTTTCAGAAAACAGTCCTGAACTGTTTCCATGAAGTCACTGGACTCTAGATTACCTGTCAAAGAATTCCAGTCAATTTGGCTAAAGTTAAAGTCCCCTACTATGACTACGTTACTGTGTCCAGAAGCCCTAACAATTTCGTCCCAAAGAAGTCTCCCTCTATCGTGATCCAAGCCTGGAGGTCGGTATATTACACCTAGAATTAGTTTTTCTTGACCCTCCACGAACTCTACCCAAACAGACTCTGTTACTGCTCCATCTATTTTTATACCTGTTTTTATGCAACAATTAATATTTTCTCGAACATACAATGCAACTCCTCCCCCCTTCCCATTACATCTATCCACATTGAATAACTTAAATCCCTGAATATTACACTCAGCAGTCGTATCCCGACTCTTTAAATCATACCACGTTTCAGTTAATGCAATGATATCAAAGTTCCCTGCACATGCTACCAAACGTAGTTCATTAATTTTATTTCTTGCACTTCGACTGTTAGCATAAAATACCATCATATGTTTTTTCTTCTGCACATTTTTCCTATTCATCTTTGTTTTTACACAATTTCTGAAATTATCATTACCCAGAGTTACTCCATGACAGTTACTATTAAGATTCTTAATATCAAAGCATAAGTCAATATATCCATACTCATTATTAATCATTTCTAAACCCATACCTCTAACTAATCCTAGTTTAAAGTCCTAACAACCCCCTCAACTGAGTTAGCAAGAAAACCCACACCTGCCCTGGATAAGTGAACCCCATCCCTGGCATACATGTCATTTCGGCCATAGAAGTTGTCCCAGTTGTCAATGAATGGTACTGCATTATCCTTACAGTGTTTATCCAGCCAACAATTAATACCAATTGCTCTGGACAACCATTCATTACCAACACCTCTTCTTGGCAAAATGCCACATATAACAGGGCGCCCCCCCTTCTTCCTAATCATGTCTATAGCTGTCCTGAACTTTCTAACTAAATCCTCACTTCTACGCTTGCCTACATCATTGCCTCCAGCACTGAGGCAAATAATAGGATTGATCCCATTACCGTTCATGATGTTGTCAAGCCGGCTAACAATGTCCTCCATCCCAGCCCCAGGAAAGCATACCCTTTGTCTCCTACTCCTGTCCTTCAAGCAGAATGCCCTATCCATGTATCTAACCTGGCTATCCCCAACAACAACAATATTCTTACCTTCCTTGTTGTCGTTCGTCGTGACGATCCCAGTAGTAGACTCACATTCGTCGGGTAGCACCGAGAATGCGTTGGAGGTTTCCACGGGAGTTTCCACAGCAGTCTCTTTCTTCTTCATCGTTTCTGGCTTTCCATTCGTCTTCTTGATCATCAACTTCGTCGTCCCCTGCTGTCCAGCCACTGACCACGATCCCTTCTTGACCTGAGGACTCGAAACAGGAGGACTACTACGAATCCTCTTGTTTTCCTCGGTCAATCGCCGTATCTCCATCTTCGCTGCCCTCAATTCTTCCTTAAGTTGCTGGTAAAGTTGCTCGATGGAGGGCATCTTGGTTCAGTCCACGGGAGCAAACAAGACACTTCTTCACAGAGTTAAGTATAAGTCAGCACTCAAAGTACAGGTCACCACTCAAGAGCACACAAACAGGTCTTCACAGAGCTAAGTACACGTCACCACTGACTAAGAATGTAGAATGTATTATTAGAATCAATTATAGCTCATATTATCAGAAGTCACATTGAAGAGCATAATTTGATTAATGAATCTCAGCATGGGTTCACGAGAGGTTGTTCCTGCCTGACAAACTTACTGACGTTCTTCAATAAAACATTTGAGGCAGTAGACAGTGATAAAGAATATAATA
Organism: Cherax quadricarinatus; assembly: GCF_038502225.1. NCBI lineage: Eukaryota > Metazoa > Arthropoda > Malacostraca > Decapoda > Parastacidae > Cherax > Cherax quadricarinatus. The sequence goes on from NC_091300.1 coordinate 46,782,328, forward strand.
TTGTTTATTTGAATTTTAGTAAAGCCTTCGATAGAGTACCTCACAAGAGACTCTTAAGAAAAGTGGCAGCTCATGGTATAGGAGGTAAAGTTCTAGCATGGATTGAGGCATGGCTTACCAATAGAAAGCAGAGTTTCCATTAATGGGATCAAATCTGAATGGGGATTAGTCACTAGTGGCGTTCCACAAGGATCAGTTTTAGGCCCATTGTTGTTCATAATTTACATTAATGACCTTGATGATGGAATTACAAGTGACATGAGCAAATTTGCTGATGATACAAAAATAGGCCGTATGACTAATTCTGAGGAGGATACCACTGAACTCCAGGAGGATTTGGGCAAATTAATGTCTTGGTCTGAAAAATGGCAGATAAAGTTCAGTGCGGACAGGTGTGAAGTCTTTGTCCTTGGGAATGAGAATAACCCTCGAAGTTATAAACCAGGTGAAGTAGACCTTGATCACACAGAATGTGAAAAAGACTCTGGAGTCATGGTAAGCAGAAATCTAAGGCCAAGACAGCAGTGCCTAAGTGTGCACAATAAGGCTATCAGATTACTAGGATTTATTTCAAGGAGTATGAGAAACAGAGTCCGAAAGTTATTTTACAGCTCTATACATCACTAGTGAAGCCTCATTTGTATTATGCCGATCAGTTTTGGTCTCCTTACTACAGGATGGATATAGATTCATTGGAGAATGACTAAAATGATTTACTGCACAAGGAATCTCCCGTGTGTGATAAATGGTTTGAATACCGGCAAGTTTTACTGATGAAGCCACTGTCTGGCGAAATGTTTCCTTAATAAAAATTCCCATATGTTCCATAAGTGTCTCAATCTTCAACTCTATTACCAAACCAATGTTTCCCTACATCCTTTCTGAACCTAATTTTTTCCAGCTTGAAACCATTGATACGAATCCTATCTTGGTTAGATACTTTTAGCACGTTATATACATCCCCTATATTTATCCCATTTAATTCTAAGCCTTACTAGAGAGTGCAGATTCAGGGCCCTCAGTCCATCCTCGTAGGAAAGACAGATTTCTGACACACGGGATAAACTTTGTCAGTTTCCTATTTACGTTTTCCAGTGCATTTATATCCATTCTGTAATTCAGTGACCAGAACTGTGTGACATAATCTAAATGTGACCTAACCAAAGATATACAGAGTTGGTGAACAACCTGAGGACTCCTGTTATTTTTACTTCTTCATATGAAGCCAAGGATTCTATTCGTTTTATTGCAAACACTAATGCACTGTTGTCTTGGCTTTAGATTACTGCTAATCAGAACCCCTAAATCTTTTTTGCAATAAGTAATATTAAGATCTACATTATTTAGTTTATATGTGGCATGGTTATTTTCCTGTCCAACGCTTAGAACTTTGCATTTGTCTATATTAAACTGCATTTGCCATTTCTCCGGCCACTGCATCTGACGTGTACCTCTGACCTGTACCTTGTTCAGTGAAGTCATGTCTAGTGTGCTCTTTGTGGAATTGAACCAAGATGTCCTTAATTGAGCAGTTCTACTAGAAGCTTAAGGAGGAGCTGAGGGTGGCTATGCTCTAGATACAGCGATTGACCGAGGAAAGCAAGAGGATTCGTAGTAATCTTCCTGTTGTGAATGCGCTAGTCAAGAAAGGAACCTGGACAGTTGCGGGACATCATGGAACGAAGCTAAGGATCTAGAGGACGGATGGAGAGGTAGAAACAACGAATAACCAGGAGTCTACTGCGGAAACTTAGAACCCATTCTCCATGCTACCCGACGAATGTGAGTCGATTACTGGGAACGTCACGACGAGGAACAACGAGTGAAGATTTAGTTAGAAGATATAGGACAACAATAGACATAATTAGGAAGAAGGGGGGGCCGCCCTGTATGTGGAAATTTGCCAAGAAGCGGTGCTGGAAATGCATGGTTGTCCAGAGCAATTGGTATTAATTGTTGGCTGGACAAACACTGTAAGGAAAATGCAGTACCATTCATTGACAACTGGGACCACTTCTACTGTAGAAATGACATGTATGCCAGGGATGAGGTTCACTTATCCAGAGCAGGTGTGGGTTTTCTCACTAGTTCAGTTAAGGGTGTTTTTAGGATTTTAAACTAGGATTAGTTAGAGGTATGGGTTTAGGAATGGAAAATGATGAGTGTGGAAATATTGACTTAGGCTTTGATATTATGAATCTTAATAATAACAGTCATCGAGTAACACTGGGTAATGATAAGAACAGAAATTGTGTAAAAACAAAGGTGACTAGGAAAAAGGTGCAGAAGAAAAAACTATGTATTTTATGCTGATAGTCGAAGTGCCAGAAATAAAATTAATGAATTATGTTTCGTAGCAGGTGCTGGGAACTTTGATGTCATTGCAATAACTGAAACATGGTATAATTTAAAGAGTCGAGATATGATTGCCGAGGGAAAGGAGTTGCATTGTATGTAAGAGAAAATATAAATTGCTACGTAAAAACAGGTATAGAGATAAATGGATTAGTAACAGAATCTGGGTAGAATTCCTAGAAAGTCAAGAGAAACTTATTTTAGTTGTAATATACCGTCCTTCTGGCTTAGAAAACGATAGAGGGAGACTTCTTTGGGAAGAAATTGTTAAGGCTTCTAGACACGATAATACAGTAATAGTGGGGCATTTTAACTTTAGTTAAACTGAGTGGATTTCTTTGACTGGTAATCTGGAGTTCAGTGACTTTCTGGAAGTAGTTCAGTACTGCTTTCTGAAACAATGCGCAACTGAGCCTACCAGAGGGAATAATTTGCTTGACCTAGTCTTGTCAAATAAAGAAACCCTCGTAAATAATCTGGAGATCACTGAAGAACTATGCGCAAGTGATTACAAATCTTTTACCTTAAGTATTACCTGGGAGTACGAAAATAGGGATCACATGTTAAAAGTCCCCAGTTTTTTTCCTACTGATTATATGGACTTCGGGAAAACCTGTCTTTCTCGATTGGGGCACTCTAGTTAATGATTATATTGACGATGATCATACTCGCGATAATGAAGGGATCTGCTTTTATGATTTTTTTCTTAATAATGTACTACGTGCACAGAGTATAGGATTTAAGCTTCTAGCATGTATAGAGGCATGGCTTACCAATAGAAAGTAGAGAGTTGCCATTAATGGGGTCCAATCTGAATGGGGACTAGTCACTAGTGACGTTCCACAAGGATCAGTTTTAGGCCCATTGTTGTTCATAATTTACATTAATGACCTTGACAAGTGACATGAGAAAATTTGAGGAAGTTATAAAAATAGGCCGAATGATTGATTCTGAGGAGGATACCAATGAACTCCAGGAGGATTTGGACAAATTAATGTCTTGGTTTGAAAAGTGGCAGATGAAGTTCAACGTGGGAATGAGAATAACCCTCGAAGTTATAAACTAGGTGAAGTAGAGCTTGATTACACAGATGAGTGTGAAAAGGACTTGGGAGTCACGGTAAGCACGAACTTTAAACCAAGACAACAGTGCCTAAGCGTGTACATTAAGGGTAGCAGATTACTTAAATTTATTTCAAGAAGTATGAGTAACAGGATTTGGATTTGACATGGACCTGCCAAGTATGGGCCAATAGGCCTGGTACGTAAGATACATAGACAACAGTTGGGCAACTTTATGCCTAACTTTTGCCTATGTGTCTCACCTACCAACCTGTCAGTATTGTATACCATTTTGATATTCGTCAGTAGGCCTGGTGCAGTGTCCCTCATTTTTTATATTCTTATGAGTTGTTGTTGCTTGGAATTAGGATAATCATTCTCTTAGCCTATCTTTTATCAAGGCTGACGGACTGATCACCTCAGACCACCTCTACACTTCGTCTACGGTGTCCAGGATTGTAATTCATCTCTGTATTTGACTTACGAACCCTGCAGCGCAGGCGAAATGTTTCGTCACTGAAGATATTTAGGCGTTGCATATGAGTGTTACTCATCACTCCAACACATCACCAGTAACATTATCTTTATGCCAGACTAAACACTAATTTAGCAATTTTTTTTTCAATAAATTACCCGTCTCCTACCGAGACATAGTGACCCGAAAAAGACAACTATAAATTTACCTTTCTGATGATTCCCAGTTATCATTGGATTATGATCATGTCAGGAGACATTCCTTGAGCTGAATGACCCACACGAGCTTAGCACCTCATAAAAATATACATAATCATGACTAAGGAACAAACACAAACATTGACTTACCGCGCCTATTATCACAGGTAAAACAGCAGAGTACCTCAGTGTCGTCATTGTAAAAACTGTCGGTGCCGTCTCCACAACAGTCACCGCTGTCACAGCAGTCACCACAGTCACAGTCCCCACAATCACAGTCCCCACAGTCACAATCCCCACAATCACAGTCCCCAAAGTCACTCATGATGGAAAAGCAAGGTAAGGCTCAAGGCAGGACCTCCTCAGATACACTACTGCTGACAATGTGCCGGGACAGCCCCTCTTCACTGCCTAGTACTGCATGATAAGATACCGTAAAATAAATAAAATATAGCTAGATAAACTTTTATCATAGGAAATACCATGGTTGAAATAATGTTATTCATGCGTTCGTATAGATTCTTAAAATTATGTAAGTATTGCAGAAGGCAGAAATGAGCACGTGAAGAATAAAAAGGCATAATACCGTGACTGGAACAATGTACACATAACCCGCACTTAGGAGACTCAAACTTTTCGGTCGGTCTTGGACCATTAACTAGTCACACGGAGAAGCACGAGACGCGCTTCTGTGTGTGACTGGTTAGTAGTTCAGTGTTTCTTACAATGTTTCTTACAATGTTTCTCACAATGTTTCTTACAATGTTTCTTACAATGTTTCTTACAATGTTTCTTACAATGTTTCTCACAATGTTTCTTACAATGTTTCTTACAATGTTTCTTACAATGTTTCTTACAATGTTTCTTACAATGTTTCTTAAAATGTTTCTTACAATGTTTCTTACAATGTTTCTCACAATGTTACTTACAATGTTTCTTACAATGTTGCTTACAATGTTTCTTACAATGTTTCTCACAATGTTTCTTACAATGTTTCTTACAATGTTTCTTACAATGTTTCTTACAATGTTTCTCACAATGTTTCTTACAATGTTTCTCACAATGTTTCTTATAATGTTTCTTACAATGTTTCTTACAATGTTTCTTACAATGTTTCTTACAATGTTTCTCACAATGTTTCTTACAATGTTTCTTACAATGTTTCTTACAATGTTTCTTACAATGTTTCTTACAATGTTTCTTACAGTGTTTCTTACAATGTTTCTTACAATGTTTCTCACAATGTTTCTTACAATGTTTCTTACAGTGTTTCTTACAATGTTTCTTACAATGTTTCTCACAAGGTTTCTTATAATGTTTCTTACAATGTTTCTTACAATGTTTCTTACAATGTTTCTTACAATGTTTCTTACAATGTTTCTTACAATGTTTCCTACAATGTTTCTTACAATGTTTCTTACAGTGTTTCTTACAATGTTTCTCACAATGTTTCTTACAATGTTTCTCATATGTTTCTTACAATGTTTCTTTCAATGTTTCTTACAATGTTTCTCACAATGTTTCTTACAATGTTTCTCACAATGTTTCTTACAATGTTTCTTACAATGTTTCTTACAATGTTTCTTACAATGTTTCCTACAATGTTTCTTACAATGTTTCTTACAGTGTTTCTTACAATGTTTCTCACAATGTTTCTTACAATGTTTCTCATATGTTTCTTACAATGTTTCTTTCAATGTTTCTTACAATGTTTCTCACAATGTTTCTTACAATGTTTCTCACAATGTTTCTTACAATGTTTCTTACAATGTTTCTTTCAATGTTTCTTACAATGTTTCTCACAATGTTTCTCACAATGTTTCTTACAATGTTTCTCACAATGTTTCTTACAATGTTTCTCACAATGTTTCTTTCATTGTTTCTTACAATGTTTCTTACAATGTTTCTTACAATGTTTCTTACAATGTTTCTCACAATGTTTCTTACAATGTTTCTCACAATGTTTCTTACAATGTTTCTTACAGTGTTTCTCACAATGTTTCTTACAATGTTTCTCACAATGTTTCTTACAATGTTTCTTACAATGTTTCTTACAATGTTTCTTACAATGTTTCTCACAATGTTTCTCACAAAGTTTCTCACAATGTTTCTCGCAATGTTTCTTACAATGTTTCTTACAATGTTTCTCACAATGTTTCTTACAATATTTCTTACAATGTTTCTCACAATGTTTCGTACAATGTTTCTCACAATGTTTCTCACAATGTTTCTTACAATGTTTCTTACAATGTTTCTCACAATGTTTCTTATAATATTTCTTACAATGTTTCTCACAATGTTTCTCACAATGTTTCTCACAATGTTTCTAACAATGTTTCTTACAATGTTTCTCACAATGTTTCTTACAATGTTTCTTACAATGTTTCTTACAATGTTTCTCACAATGTTTCTTACAATGTTTCTTACAATGTTTCTTACAATGTTTCTTACAATGTTTCTTACAATGTATCTCACAATGTTTCTTACAATGTTTCTCACAATGTTTCTCACAATGTTTCTTACAATGTTTCTTACAATGTTTCTTACAATGTTTCTCACAATGTTTCTCACAATGTTTCTTACAATGTTTCTCACAATGTTTCTCACAATGTTTCTTACAATGTTTCTTACAATGTTTCTTACAATGTTTCTCACAATGTTTCTCACAATGTTTCTTACAATGTTTCTTGCAATGTTTCTTACAATGTTTCTTACAATGTTTCTCACAATGTTTCTTACAATGTTTCTTACAATGTTTCTCACAATGTTTCTCACAATGTTTCTTACAATGTTTCTTACAATGTTTCTTACAATGTTTCTCACAATGTTTCTCACAATGTTTCTTACAATGTTTCTTACAATGTTTCTTACAATGTTTCTTACAATGTTTCTTACAATGTTTCTTACAATGTTTCTCACAATGTTTCTCACAATGTTTCTTACAATGTTTCTTACAATGTTTCTCACAATGTTTTTTACAATGTTTCTCACAATGTTTCTTACAATGTTTCTCACAATGTTTCTTACAATGTTTCTCACAATGTTTCTTACAATGTTTCTCACAATGTTTCTTACAATGTTTCTTACAATGTTTCTCACAATGTTTCTTACAATGTTTCTCACAATGTTTCTTACAATGTTTCTTACAATGTTTCTCACAATGTTTCTTACAATGTTTCTCACAATGTTTCTTACAATGTTTCTTACAATGTTTCTTACAATGTTTCTCACAATGTTTCTTACAATGTTTCTCACAATGTTTCTTACAATGTTTCTCACAATGTTTCTTACAATGTTTCTTACAATGTTTCTTACAATGTTTCTTACAATGTTTCTCACAATGTTTCTTACAATGTTTCTCACAATGTTTCTTACAATGTTTCTTACAATGTTTCTTACAATGTTTCTCACAATGTTTCTTACAATGTTTCTCACAATGTTTCTTACAATGTTTCTCACAATGTTTCTTACAATGTTTCTTACAATGTTTCTTACAATGTTTCTCACAATGTTTCTTACAATGTTTCTTACAATGTTTCTCACGATGTTTCTTACAATGTTTCTTACAATGTTTCTTACAATGTTTCTTACAATGTTTCTTACAATGTTTCTTACAATGTTTCTTACAATGTTTCTTACAATGTTTCTTACAATGTTTCTTACAATGTTTCTCACAATGTTTCTTACAATGTTTCTTACAATGTTTCTTACAATGTTTCTCACAATGTTTCTTACAATGTTTCTTACAATGTTTCTTACAATGTTTCTCACAATGTTTCTTACAATGTTTCTTACAATGTTTCTTACAATGTATCTCACAATGTTTCTCACAATGTTTCTTACAATGTTTCTTACAATGTTTCTTACAATGTTTCTCACAATGTTTCTTACAATGTTTCTCACAATGTTTCTTACAATGTTTCTTACAATGTTTCTCACAATGTTTCTTACAATGTTTCTCACAATGTTTCTTACAATGTTTCTAACAATGTTTCTTACAATGTTTCTCACAATGTTTCTTACAATGTTTCTTACAATGTTTCTTACAATGTTTCTCACAATGTTTCTTACAATGTTTCTTACAATGTTTCTCACAATGTTTCTTACAATGTTTCTTACAATGTTTCTTACAATGTTTCTTACAATGTTTCTTACAATGTTTCTCACAATGTTTCTTACAATGTTTCTTACAATGTTTCTCACAATGTTTCTCACAATGTTTCTTACAATGTTTCTTACAATGTTTCTTACAATGTTTCTCACAATGTTTCTTACAATGTTTCTCACAATGTTTCTCACAATGTTTCTCACAATGTTTCTTACAATGTTTCTTACAATGTTTCTTACAATGTTTCTCACAATGTTTCTTACAATGTTTCTTACAATGTTTCTCACAATGTTTCTTACAATGTTTCTTACAATGTTTCTTACAATGTTTCTTACAATGTTTCTCACAATGTTTCTCACAATGTTTCTTACAATGTTTCTCACAATGTTTCTTACAATGTTTCTTACAATGTTTCTTACAATGTTTCTTACAATGTTTCTTACAATGTTTCTCACAATGTTTCTCACAATGTTTCTCACAATGTTTCTTACAATGTTTCTTACAATGTTTCTTACAATGTTTCTCACAATGTTTCTTACAATGTTTCTTACAATGTTTCTCACAATGTTTCTTACAATGTTTCTTACAATGTTTCTCACAATGTTTCTTACAATGTTTCTTACAATGTTTCTTACAATGTTTCTCACAATGTTTCTCACAATGTTTCTCACAATGTTTCTTACAATGTTTCTCACAATGTTTCTTACAATGTTTCTTACAATGTTTCTTACAATGTTTCTTACAATGTTTCTTACAATGTTTCTCACAATGTTTCTCACAATGTTTCTTACAATGTTTCTTGCAATGTTTCTTACAATGTTTCTTACAATGTTTCTCACAATGTTTCTTACAATGTTTCTTACAATGTTTCTCACAATGTTTCTTACAATGTTTCTTACAATGTTTCTTACAATGTTTCTTACAATGTTTCTCACAATGTTTCTTACAATGTTTCTTACAATGTTTCTCACAATGTTTCTTACAATGTTTCTTACAATGTTTCTTACAATGTTTCTGACAATGTTTCTCACAATGTTTCTTACAATGTTTCTTACTATGTTTCTTACAATGTTTCTTACAATGTTTCTTACAATGTTTCTTACAATGCTTCTCACAATGTTTCTTACAATGTTTCTTACAATGTTTCTCACAATGTTTCTTACAATGTTTCTTACAATGTTTCTTACAATGTTTCCCACAATGTTTCTCACAATGTTTCTTACAATGTTTCTTACAATGTTTCTTACAATGTTTCTTACAATGTTTCTTACAATGTTTCTTACAATGTTTCTCACAATGTTTCTTACAATGTTTCTTACAATGTTTCTCACAATGTTTCTTACAATGTTTCTTACAATGTTTCTTACAATGTTTCTCACAATGTTTCTCACAATGTTTCTTACAATGTTTCTTACAATGTTTCTTACAATGTTTCTTACAATGTTTCTCACAATGTTTCTTACAATGTTTCTTACAATGTTTCTCACAATGTTTCTTACAATGTTTCTTACAATGTTTCTTACAATGTTTCTCACAATGTTTCTCACAATGTTTCTTACAATGTTTCTTACAATGTTTCTTACAATGTTTCTTACAATGTTTCTCACAATGTTTCTTACAATGTTTCTTACAATGTTTCTCACAATGTTTCTCACAATATATTAACTGATGGTCTGTTGTAGTAACTGGCTGGTCTCATATTTAATTTATTGATGACATTTCGCTATATTGAGTGTGACTCTGAAGGTGGCACTAATGACAGTGGTTGATGGAGTGGTAACAGTGTGACACTCAAGGTGGCACTAATGACAGTGGTTGATGGAGTGGTAACAGTGTGACACTCAAGGTGGCACTAATGACAGTGGTTGATGGAGTGGTAACAGTGTGACACTCAAGGTGGCACTAATGACAGTGGTTGATGGAGTGGTAACAGTGTGATACTCAAGGTGGCACTAATGACAGTGGTTGATGGAGTGGTAACAGTGTGACACTCAAGGTGGCACTAATGACAGGGTTGATGGAGTGGTAACAGTGTGACACTCAAGGTGGCACTAATGACAGGGTTGATGGAGTGGTAACAGTGTGACACTCAAGGTGGCACTAATGACAGTGGTTGATGGAGTGGTAACAGTGTGACTCTGAAGGTGGCACTAATGACAGTGGTTGATGGAGTGGTAACAGTGTGACTCTGAAGGTGGCACTAATGACAGTGGTTGATGGAGAGGTAACAGTGTGACTCTGAAGGTGGCACTAATGACAGTGGTTGATGGAGTGGTAACAGTGTGACGCTCAAGGTGGCACTAATGACAGTGGTTGATGGAGTGGTAACAGTGTGACGCTCAAGGTGGCACTAATGACAGTGGTTGATGGAGTGGTAACAGTGTGAAACTCAAGGTGGCACTAATGACAGTGGTTGATGGAGTGGTAACAGTGTGACGCTCAAGGTGGCACTAATGACAGTGGTTGATGGAGTGGTAACAGTGTGACACTCAAGGTGGCACTAATGACAGTGGTTGATGGAGTGGTAACAGTGTGACACTCAAGGTGGCACTAATGACAGTGGTTGATGGAGTGGTAACAGTGTGACACTCAAGGTGGCACTAATGACAGTGGTTGATGGAGTGGTAACAGTGTGATACTCAAGGTGGCACTAATGACAGTGGTTGATGGAGTGGTAACAGTGTGACGCTCAAGGTGGCACTAATGACAGTGGTTGATGGAGTGGTAACAGTGTGATACTCAAGGTGGCACTAATGACAGTGGTTGATGGAGTGGTAACAGTGTGACGCTCAAGGTGGCACTAATGACAGTGGTTGATGGAGTGGTAACAGTGTGACACTCAAGGTGGCACTAATGACAGTGGTTGATGGAGTGGTAACAGTGTGATACTCAAGGTGGCACTAATGACAGTGGTTGATGGAGTGGTAACAGTGTGACGCTCAAGGTGGCACTAATGACAGTGGTTGATGGAGTGGTAACAGTGTGACACTCAAGGTGGCACTAATGACAGTGGTTGATGGAGTGGTAACAGTGTGACACTCAAGGTGGCACTAATGACAGTGGTTGATGGAGTGGTAACAGTGTGATACTCAAGGTGGCACTAATGACAGTGGTTGATGGAGTGGTAACAGTGTGACGCTCAAGGTGGCACTAATGACAGTGGTTGATGGAGTGGTAACAGTGTGACACTCAAGGTGGCACTAATGACAGTGGTTGATGGAGTGGTAACAGTGTGACACTCAAGGTGGCACTAATGACAGTGGTTGATGGAGTGGTAACAGTGTGATACTCAAGGTGGCACTAATGACAGTGGTTGATGGAGTGGTTACAGTGTGACGCTCAAGGTGGCACTAATGACAGTGGTTGATGGAGTGGTAACAGTGTGACACTCAAGGTGGCACTAATGACAGTGGTTGATGGAGTGGTAACAGTGTGACACTCAAGGTGGCACTAATGACAGTGGTTGATGGAGTGGTAACAGTGTGACGCTCAAGGTGGCACTAATGACAGTGGTTGATGGAGTGGTAACAGTGTGACACTCAAGGTGGCACTAATGACAGTGGTTGATGGAGTGGTAACAGTGTGACGCTCAAGGTGGCACTAATGACAGTGGTTGATGGAGTGGTAACAGTGTGACACTCAAGGTGGCACTAATGACAGTGGTTGATGGAGTGGTAACAGTGTGACGCTCAAGGTGGCACTAATAACAGTGGTTGATGGAGTGGTAACAGTGTGACGCTCAAGGTGGCACTAAAAACAGTGGTTGATGGAGTGGTAACAGTGTGACGCTCAAGGTGACACTAATGACAGTGGTTGATGGAGTGGTAACAGTGTGACACTCAAGGTGGCACTAATAACAGTGGTTGATGGAGTGGTAACAGTGTGACTCTGAAGGTGGCACTAATGACAGTGGTTGATGGAGTGGTAACAGTGTGACTCTGAAGGTGGCACTAATGACAGTGGTTGATGGAGAGGTAACAGTGTGACGCTCAAGGTGGCACTAATGACAGTGGTTGATGGAGTGGTAACAGTGTGACGCTCAAGGTGGCACTAATAACAGTGGTTGATGGAGTGGTAACAGTGTGACGCTCAAGGTGGCACTAATGACAGTGGTTGATGGAGTGGTAACAGTGTGACGCTCAAGGTGGCACTAATGACAGTGGTTGATGGAGTGGTAACAGTGTGACGCTCAAGGTGGCACTAATGACAGTGGTTGATGGAGTGGTAACAGTGTGACGCTCAAGGTGGCACTAATGACAGTGGTTGATGGAGTGGTAACAGTGTGACGCTCAAGGTGGCACTAATGACAGTGGTTGATGGAGTGGTAACAGTGTGACGCTCAAGGTGGCACTAATGACAGTGGTTGATGGAGTGGTAACAGTGTGACACTCAAGGTGGCATTAATGACAGTGGTTGATGGAGTGGTAACAGTGTGACACTCAAGGTGGCACTAATGACAGTAGGTGATGAAGTGGTAACATGTGACACTAAGGTGGCACTAATGACAGTAGGTGATGGAGTGGTAACATGTGACACTAAGGTGGCACTAATGACAGTAGGTGATGGAGTGGTAACATGTGACACTAAGGTGGCACTAACGACAGTGGTTGATGGAGTGGTAACAGTGTGACACTCAAGGTGGCACTAATGACAGAGGTTGATGGAGTGGTAACAGTGTGACGCTCAAGGTGGCACTAATGACAGTGGCTGATAGAGTGGTAACAGTGTGACACTCAAGGTGGCACTAATGACAGTGGCACTTCCCTCCCCTGCGGTGCTGCTTGACCCTTTTGGGTTTGGTGTTTAACTTAATTATTTGCCTTACTACACATAGATATCTCCCAACCTCTTCAACTGAACACAAATCCAGTCCTGTGGCCTGGTAAGCAACGCTCTACCTTCACTCACTGAGTGTCCGGGGTTCGATCCCCGGCAAGAGTGAAAACATTGGGCTGTTTCTTTACACCTGTTGTCCCTGTTCACCTAGCAAGCATGTACCTGGATGCTAGTCGACTGGTGTTCGCATCCTGGGGACAAGATTGAGGACTCCAGTGGAAATAAGATGACACACTATGTTAGGTTATCCTGGGTGGCTAACCTCTGATGTTAAAAATCCGAGCAAACGATGGTTAGAAGACCTTGAAGGTGACCCAGCATGACGTTTTGCTGCACCCGCTTCTTATTACCAGCTTTGCTTAAATGAACTAACTACCTCCTCAGCACCAGACATCTCTTATTTCACTTCACTAGAAATGTGGCAAAACTATATATTACGTAGGTTACTGCTTTGTTGTGGTAAATTTATCTGTAGTTTGGAAATAAAAAATAAGGTGTTCGTTACATGGAAAAGAGCTACACAAATGTTAAATATTATTGGCATTTTGATGACGCTTTTCATGAGTGGCGTCACAGCGTCACGGCGTCACAGCGTCACGGCGTCACAGCGTCACTAAAGGTTAGGTTAGGTGAGGTTTGTCAGGAAACAGGACATGTGTTTCCTGATGCGGGTCTTAATTATATGATAACCCCACAGCCGGAGCTTTTGGCCATCTGACCGAGACCTTCCACTGGCTTACCAGTCCACCCCTTTAAAAAAAAGTTATAATAATAACCGTTTTATAGATATTGCTGAATAATTAAGACACTTATGCAACACATGGGAAACTTTATTGAAGAAACGTTTCGCCGCACAGTGGCCTCATCAGTCCAATACAAAATAGAAATGGGTAAGGAGAGGAGGAGATTGAGGTAATCAGTCCCTCAACCAGGAATCGATGTGTTCAGGCCATCACTCTTGTAAGAAGTACAGCACAGGGCCAGAGAGGTGGCTTATATACTGCAGTCAGGTGAGTCGAAGCAGGAGGAGGTGGGATCACAGTGGGTCTTCCACTAGTGTAAGTAGGTCGTCGTCCGAAGGTTGGACAAGCGTTGAGGAAGTCTATATACCAAGATCCCATGATGTTGTAGTGTCAGTCAGACACTGTAAAAATTTACTTGTGTAAATAAAATAATTATTTCAAATTCTGCAAGTTCTAGGCCTAACTAAGGAGTACCCATTTCACCCGACTGATAAGGCATCATAAAAACTCATATCGTTGGATAGCAGCTACAGTGTTGTAAGAACTCTTATGAGTTGTGACTAGTGATATACTGAGTGAAACACTGGAAATAGTTTTCAGTTTGACTGGCCCTCATAGACCTCCGTTACTCCTCATCAACTGCCCTTTTTGCTTGCATTGTAACTCAGCCATTTGCCCCTATCAACTTATATTGTAGAGGCGAATTTTGTTAGTCCACATAGGTACTTGAGTGCCCATTGTCAGTTTCAAGGTGCCACAGATGCTATTACACTGTCCTGAAGACACTGTATTAATTATTGTCCGCCTCTATTATTTTAACGCTATTTAAACACACCTAGTGTATGAATGCTAACTAGCACTGATTTACTGTATGAGTGATAATTTTGTAAATAACTGTGTGATGAAACCTAGCATAGCCAGTGTGCAAACAAGGACCTTGTTTTTGATCTACATTAAGGTGAATTTTACAACTCAGAGTTACTTGTGCCTCTGAATTCTGCTCATCGCCTTTACCAGCCTGCGGAGTAAAGGTGAATCTGCAGTCGTACGTGAGCTGGTGACCCAGACCTGACTCAAACCTGCCACACTAATCCAACCTGACAGTCAATTTGTACAAAACAGTGCTATTTCTCTAACTGAGGAAGGTGTATTTTTATTCTTCTAGGTATTGAGTGCTTCTTAGATGAATGGCTGCCAGATAGTGCTTTTTAAGTGTGACAGGCCGGAGGTTCATCTATAAACAACAGTAATTTTTTTTCAAAAAACTGACAGTATCCCGCCCAGGCAGGGTGACCCAAAAGAAAAACCGAAAGTTTCGTTTTTAAAATTTAGTAACGTATACAGGAGAAGAGGTTACTAGCCTCTTGCTCCCGGTATTTTAGTCTCTTATTACACGCATGGCTTACAGAGGAAGAATTCTGTGCCACTTCCTCATGGAGATAAGAGGAAATAAACAAGAACAAGAACTAGCAAGAAAATAGATGAAAACCCAGAGGAGTGTGTATACATATATGCTTGTACATGCATGTGTAGCGTGACCTAAGTGTAAGTAGAAGTAGCAAGACGTACTCTGAAAACTTGTATGTTCACGAGACAGAAGAAGGACACCAGCAATCATACCGTCATGTAAAACAATCACAAGCTTCTGTTTTACAGTCACTTGGCAGGACAGTAGTACCTCCCTAAGTGGTCTACCAACCTACTACCTAGAATAGTAAGTTTGTGCTGATACATTTGTGCACCGAAAGTTCGTCTGTCATTCCAACGCACATGTGCAAGAAGTTTTAAGTGCTACAGGTTTGGAGTAACGATTTGCATGAGTATTGTAGTGCTTGGTGTCTCCAGAGAAGTCTGGCTCAGTGAATGACCTGAGAAAGACTCTATATGACCTGCGTGCCACTTTCACCCATATTGCCTATGTCAAGAGAAATGATTTTGCCTTCTTCAGCCCCCCGTATGAAATAATTGTGGGTTTTGCTGATCCAAGTGAAACAGACTGACTCTCCCACTTCAAGCAGTGGGAAACTAGAAGTGACTTATGGAAGTGAATGGTGTTAACGAACTAGATGATGGTGAAGGCGGATTTGAATGTAATAGAGGTAAGGAAGCTTTAAAATAAAAGAGGTTTCCGAAGGAAGCTTGCCACAAGAAATAAAGAGGCCGACAACAACCCTCGCAAAACTGTTAGGCTTGATTTCCCTACCAACAATAAGCATGACGTCAAGTTTACATGGTTTTAAGAAGCTACATTAGACAACCCGGAGAAAAAGATTAAGCTTCGTCATGATGAAGACAACTACATCTTTGTCACTAATAATCAAACATTCAACATTCAACATAGCTTTGTATAGACCACTTCATTGTCTATACTACAAGTGTCAGAACTCGGGTCACATTGCTTGGATATGCCCAGAGCAGTCACACTGGTTTGGAGTGTGTGCCAAGGCCCATCTTCCTCAACAGTGTTATGACAAGCTCAAAAGAAACAACAGATTGTTGCAGTAAAATGCTGCTCATGCTGACTGCAGCATGAGGGTTGCCTACATCATAGCCAGCTGTAGGGCTTTCACCTCACCCTGCACCTCCCATGATGAGGCAGAAGGCCTACCAGATACCTCGTGTCCGAATACTCGCTCATGCCTAATTTCAAACAATGTTGTTGAGCAAGTAACCGGAGGACTACATCATCAGAGCTCTATTACATCTGCTATAAACACTAATGATCGTGCTGGTGTTGACACCACCAGCCTAGCTGAGTTAGCAGTTAGTGAGCCACGGGTTCAACTGACCGGGGCTTCATGCCTCCAGGAGAGACAAGTCTTACACTGGTGGTATATAACCTGCAATTGCGTATATCAGTACTGGAAAGGAAACAGTTGTTAGTTAAACAACAATTGAGCAGCTTAAGGAAAAATGTATAGTGTGTGCCAATGAATACACCAATAATAAGACCGTCATCCACTCTGAAAATGAGTGTGAGGATGACGAACAAGTTGATGAGTGTAATGGTGAGTCCTTAATATTGATAATGACGAATGCAATAGATGTGTCGATAATTATAGTGAACATCATGCCGAGGGCAGCGGTGTCTATGGTGATAGTAATAGTGATGAGTGTAATGTAAGTGGTGGTGGTGCCTAGTGCGGTGATGATAACCAGGTTGACGTTAATATTGAATGGTGGTGATAAATGTAGTGAATATAATGAGGGTAGTGGTATCGGTGATGATAGTTATAGTGATAATTGTAATGATAACGGAGGAGGGAATGTGAGAGGTAGTGCCATCTGCCGAACATTCACAAACAAACAGTGCCGTGCTCTTTGTAAACAAAGACTCCCACGAGGCCTCAGTACTGGAAGTGCACTTAAAAAACTCATGGATAACGTGTGCTGTTAATATGATTTTTTTTCATTATGCTGATAAACTAAGCACTATCTCAGGTCATCTAAATTGGGGCAAAACTCGTATAAACTTTCTATTTTAAGTTGGAATATTGCATCACTTAAAAAAAGATTTCCTGACCTTCACCATAAAGTAACTACTGAACTTATTGATGTTGTGTGTTTACAAGAGCGCAGAGTCCTGAAAAATCCCCTAAATTGCCCTCATTTATTACAAAGAACCTCAAATCTACTAACTCTCGTATTCTGTATATTAAAAAATCACTTCTCCACCAACTTCTTGCAAATAAGAAAACGGAGGAACTTCAATACCATAGCGTGAGAATTTATATTGGGAACTCTGCTCTCAACATATGTAACTTGTATGTTCCTGCTGATAAGTTTAATTATTTGGAGTTTCCAACTTGTGCTCAGTCTAAACCCACTCTTTGTATTGGTGATTATAATGCAAGACACAAAATCATTGGAAACTCACAATTCGGTAATCGTAATGGTAATCAACTGTTGTCACTCATAATTAAACAGTCATGTAGGTGACCTTGAACTCACACATATCTATGGAGGTGTTCTTGATCTGTGTCTTGGCATTAACATTACTTTTGCCAGCTGCGAATCTTCCATTGTAACAGATATATCATCAGCTCATTTCCCAAGATTAACCACTCTAGATATTGGTAACACTGTCCTCCCTGGTGGGATATTGCAACAGAAACGCTCTCATGTTCTTCCTGATCAGCACGATGACTTTTTCACACATGTTATAAAGTGGGCAGCCATGTCAACATCACTGAAGGTGATTTTCAACATGGATGAGGCAGTAGGGATTTTGGTGATGCGCCCAACTTTAGCCAAGAAGTTTTGGTCTTCAGCTGAAGTCTTGAGGTCTTCGAGAGGTTGAGACGTAAGAAGCCTGTCGAGATTTCTTAGAAAGATAGTCCTCTTGGCCCTGAGAGCCGGAGAGGACATGACGGTGAATCCTCGATCAGTGAGAGTGGTGGTGGCGGCGGTAGTGAGTAATTTTTCAGCATCAACATCATCGTTGCACACGACAATGAAGGCCTCTTGGAGAGTCAAGATGGTGTTAAACTTCACCTGCAAGCTGCCCCTTACGGCAGCTGCAAATGCAAGTTTGGAAGAGTCGTTTACAGTTCCACTGCAGGGTTTAATCTTAACACGATTGGAGTAACCTATGGTGAAAAGATCCAACGAGGATCGTAGGGAGACGATGTGTGTTGTCCCTCGACAGAGAGGCGCAGTTCGGCAGATCCAGTTGCATAATGGGTCTCGACGAGAATATGTAACCAAATACAGATATCTAGACTTTGAGGTCACATTCCTTTTACCTGTCGTAACGAGACTTTGTCGCCAATACAAAGAAAGGCTGAGGTCAATATCTTCAGGCAAGCCCATTCAAACCCCTGCACAGAAGCCCTCCAAACTTTCCTCAGCACTGGCGAACATCCCTCTGGATGGATAAAAAAAAACTTGGAACTAACCTCCGTATGAACCAGCTACATGACACTTCCCCGCTCCATGGGATGTTACCCTATTTCAAACTATCATCCCTCTTAAATCATAACCAAAGCTTCACCTTGAAGCCAAACAGGATACCTCAAAATGTATTGATAACTTAGTCACACTGCAAACTCTTTCACATATTATTTATGTTGATGGTTTTGTTCACCAATCCACGGGTGCAGCTGGTAGTGCTGCTGTTGTCATACAGAGTGATGGCTCATAAAGAAATTGGAGCACGCATCTATAACTGGGCCGTTACTCCTGGCACTCAAATGCGTCCATGTATCGAACGTTGACACTAATTGTAACTGATTCTCTATCATCTATAAATGCTCTCAGCTCATTAAGTATAAATTGTGACATGCTTGTGTCAGAAGCCAGACACAGGTTTGGTAGGATTGTGGAAAGCGGAGTCAGAGTGCACCTTCTGTGGATTCCATCTCACATTGGTTTTCAGATACATGATAGAACTGATGAATTGGCTAAGTTATATATATGCTTTCAAAGAGAGAGTAGATTATAATCTTTGCTTGTCAGTTACCAGTTTGAGAACAGTAATACAAGAAGAACTTCAACTGAACTTTATTGACTTAAGGCTGAATGAGACCGACACCAGTCAGTCCATCTATCATCATTCTATCATGTAGGAGGAGCCACATGTCTATGGTGCATCCAACAAAATAAGCAGACTCTTGGATGTCAGTACCGCCCGGCTCCGGCTGGGTTACAAGTATCTTTGGTAGGTTAAATCACCACCACCAGATGTAGACCAAACGAAATGTAAACTTTGCCAGGTGGACTATTGTCACATCTTGAGTCATTATGTACTAGAATGCGACAAAATTAATAATTCAGAGACAACTCACTCAGAAATGTTCAAGATATGTCAAAGTATTTTACAGAGAGTGGTATATTACAAGCCATTCTGGAAAATTACCCTGACTTTGTTCACAGTAAATAAGCATTACCACTGTGTGTACTCACCTGTTTGTGGTTGCAGGGGTCGAGTCATAGCTCCTGGCTCCTGGCGTGTGTGTGTGTGTTTGTGTGTAACCCTGCTAATATTTGCATTAATAACTCATTACAATTGTGATCAGGCATAGACGTGTGGATGGTTCATCACCTCAGTAACTTGTTCAGCTATTAAAACTTTGTGGTCTAGTCCCTGGACCCATTATGTACCCCTGTAATCTTTTTGACTACCGCCCACAGGATGGGTTTATGGTGCATACACTAACCTCATATACTTCATGTACACAATACAGTATGTGAATACACTTATTTACAATCTGTTCTATAAAACCGTTCATCTAGTTGTGATTCTGAGGTTCTAGATCTGATTCTGCGGTTCTAGTTCTAATTCAGAGGGCCTAGCTCTGATTCTGGGATCCTAGTTCTGATTCTGGGGTAATGGTTCTGATTCTGGAGTCATGCTTTCGATTCTGGGGTTCTAGTTCTGATTCTGGAGTTCTGATGATAGAATTCTATTCCTGATTCTGGGGTTCTTCTGATTCTGGTGTTCTAGTTCTAATTCTGGGGTTCAGGTTCTTATATTGGGATTCTAGTTCTGATTCTGTGGTTCTAGTTCTGATTAGAGTTCTTAGATCCGATTCTGAAACTCTAGTTATGATTCTGGGGTTCTAGTTCTGATTCTGGAATTCTAGCTCTGATTCAGGGATTCTAGTTCTGATTCTGGGGTTATAGTTCTGATTCTGGGGCTCTAGTTCAGATTCTGGAGTTTTAGTTCAGTTCTGGGTTTCTGAACCTTAGTTCTAGTTTAGATTCAGGAGTTCTAGTTTTGATTAGGGGGTCTTAGTTCCGATTCTGGCTCTCTAGTTTTGATTATTAATGTCCATAGTTATGATTCTGAGGTTCTAGTTCTGATTCTGGGGTTCTAGTTCTAATTCAGGGATTCTAATTCTGATTCTAGGATTCCAGTTCTGATTCTGGGGTTCTAGTTCAGATTCTGGAGTTCTAGTTCTGATTTTGAAGTTTTTATTCTGATTTTAGGGTTCTAGTTTTGATTCTCGGGTTTTAGTCCTGATTTTGTTGTAGTTATGATTCTAGGGTTCTAGTTCTGATTCTGGGGTTTCGGTTCTGACTCTGGGGTTTTACTTCAGATTCTGGGGTTTTAGTTCTGCTTCTGGGGATCTAATTCTGATTCCGGGGTTCTAATTCAGATTCTGGGGTTCTAGTTCTGATTTTTTGTTTTTATTCTGATTCTGGGGTCCTATTTCTGAATTTGGAGATTTAGTTCTGTTTCTGGTGTTCTGGGTTCCTAGTTCTGATTCTGGGGTTCTAATTCTGGGATTCTAGTTTAGATTCTGAGGTTCTAGTTCTGATACTGAGGTAATAGTTCTGATTATGAGTCCCTAATTTTGATTCTCGAGTTGTAGTTTTGATTTCGAGGTTTCTAGTCTGAGTTTGGGGTTCTGGTTTTGATTATATGGTTCTAGTTCTGATTCTGGAGTTCTAGCTCTGATTCTGTGGCTCTAGGTCTGGAGTCCTAGTTCTGGTGTTCTAGTTTTGATTCTGGAATTCTAATGTTGATTCTGGGGTTATAGTTCCGATTCTGGGGTTCTAGCTCTGATTCTGGGGCCCTAGTGTTGATTCTGAGGTTCATGTTCTGATTCTGGGGTTTTAGTTCTGATTCTGGGGTTCTAGTTCTGATTCTGAGATTCTGGTTCGTATTCTTGATTAAAGAAGTTCCTGTATGCGGAACGACTCCTAAATCAAGGTTCCTTGTCCGGTGCATGAGTCTTATTTACCCAATGTTTTGTACTAGTTACTTAGCGTAATTTACACCCTTCTCTTGTTTTGTTTGTTTCTCTATTATGTAATTCTATCTGGTTTGTAAGGTGGGAATTATTCTCCCTAAATACATGCTTTTTCAAATCAATCCTTTTCTCTCTAGGTGCTTCACGATCCTCTTGATAATTCTCTCTGAAAGTATGGACTGTATACACTACTATGATACCGGATGTATTCCTGTTAATATATTAAGACTACATTTATGGGTTTCCAATTGTCCAGTAACTACTACACTTCTAATAATATTTTACAGGTCTTTGGTTTTAACGTCTCACAGAGCTCTTGCTCCTTCCCTCGTAATCCATAGGAATATGTCGCTTGTCATATATTGTTCGTTATATTCAACTCTCTTACTGCTGTTATCATCCATCATTTGATGGATGCACTTCATGCAGTGGGTTCTGGTCTCTCTCTGTCTCACTCCCACCCCCATTCCTCTTCTCCTTTTCAGACATCTCCCATGATTATATTATGAAAACCTACGTCAGGTTTACTATTATCACTTACAAGGAAATAGATTGTGAGAATTCTGATCTTTCAAAACTGAATTTATAAGATGAGCTTTGCATTTATACTAGCACTGAACTGAAAAACCATACAGCAGAAAGGTAAATTTTATCTACGGTTTTATGGAAAGGGAAGGATAAAGGTGACATGGATTAGTCATAACTAAAATACTTGTATAAATACTGAGCTTAATACAGTGATACGACTTATTTGCTAATTCTGTGAGCTTTTAATAAGGCAATATGTCCAAGCTTTTTATATTCCGTTAATATAATCAGTGTATACCACTACCTGATACAACTGTAACAAATATACTGGTATCAAGTCTTGAACAGTACATCGGATAGAAGCTGTAAAAATAGTTAAACAAGAGGGAACATAACACTGTTGCGTCACTTATAAAATTACTGCTACAGAGAATAGAACCAAACAGTCATGTAAGGGAAGAGGATTTGCCTCTGGTCGCTGTCTTGACAGCTCTCCCTCAAGTTATCGGGGAGGAAAATCAACAATATCACAATAGGGCACATTCCCTGAGATCCACGAATGGTTGATCTGATGGTGTTCGCGTCGAGGAGATAGTGAAACCATCTTCAGATTGTCTTATAAAAAAAGAAAATTTTGTTAAAGATCTTTGCTGACTTGTTTAGAATTTGAAAGTGGGGGTACGGAAGAGAAATTCTAAGTAATCGTCAAGAAAGTTTAATTTCTTTTAGCTTTTGGACTTTGATCTGGAAGACATGAATGAAACAGGTTAGAATCGATAAGTCAGCAAAAACCGGTTCGAGGTCAGTGTTTTGCCTGGTGTGGAAAGGAGCTCTCGGGACTCAGCACTGGCATAATTCCCAGCACGTGAGGTGCACCTAGCGACTGATGACTTTCTCTTTTTCATAGGTAACATCAGCATTATACCCTAAATCTGCACTGACATTGAAGATCATAATATTCATTACACTACACTAAGCCATCAAAACAGTACACCATGCTAAATTATACCAAACATCACACAACTGTGTTACACCCCTATCACTACAATACACCCCTATCACTACAATACGCCCCTATCACCACAATACACCCTTATCACCACAGTACAGCCCTATCACTACAATACGCCCCTATCACCACAATACACCCTTATCACCACAGTACACCCCTATCACTACAGTACACTCCCCTCTCACCACAATACACCCCTATCAATACAGTACACCCCTCTCACTACAATACACCCCTATCACTACAATACACCCTTATCACCACAATACACCCCTATCACTACAGTACACTCCCGTCTCACTACAATACACCCCTATCACTACAATACACCCCTATCACTACAATACACCCCTATCA
Source organism: Cherax quadricarinatus (assembly GCF_038502225.1). NCBI lineage: Eukaryota > Metazoa > Arthropoda > Malacostraca > Decapoda > Parastacidae > Cherax > Cherax quadricarinatus. The sequence continues at coordinate 46,805,697 of NC_091300.1, forward strand.
CTACAATACACCCTTATCACTACAATACACCCCTATCACTACAATACACCCCTATCACTACAATACACCCCTATCACTACAATACACCCTTATCACTACAATACACCCCTATCACTACAGTACACTCCCGTCTCACTACAATACACCCCTATCACTACAATACACCCCTATCATATATGTGCACTCCCGTCTATATATATATACCCCTATCATATATGTGCAATATATATAATATATATATATATATATATATATATATATATATATATATATATATATATATATATATATATATATATATATAATATGTATATATATTATTGTGACTACGAACGAGTAGTATTGAATCAATAACAACACTACAACTAGCCGAGGATTCGAACCCATGTCGTTTTGGCTCTGCCTCGTGGTGAGCGAAAATCACATTATGCTCTAACCCACTGAACCACCAGTGGGTTAGAGCATCATGTGAACCACCCACTGAACCTGCCATCTGCCCCGCCCCTTTGGGGCGGGGCAGATGGCAGACCAGAGGCCATGCTTCTCCCTACGAGCCTCGTGAGGGCGGGGAATGTGGCTAGGACTGGGGACAGTTGGTCCCAAAGATGAGGGGGTACTTGTACCTCCTCCCATGGGAGACTTACGTCTCGAGACACTCCCCAGATAGGGAGCCAAGGCCGGGTCACCACTACTTGGAAAAGACCCGGGCCGAGAGAATACCGGCGAATAAAAGAAAAAAAACACCCCTATCACTACAATACACCCCTATCACTACAATACACCCCTATTGCTACAATACACCCCTATTGCTACAATACATCCCTATCACTACAATACATAATGTACACCCCTATTACTACAATCCACCTCTATCACTACAATACACCTTATCACTACAATTCTACCCCATCACTACAATACACCTTATCACTACAATGCTTCCCAATCACTACAATACATCTTATCACTAAACTACTTTCTCATCACTACAATACACCTTATCACTACAATGCTTCCGGTTTGTTTACACTGAAGGATACTGCCATCACTGCACTATACCAGCATCACCACCATACCATCACCTTCTCTATATTTACTACTATTAATACTACTATTATCACATTGCATTGCACTACTATCACTTCACATGTCCACCACCGCACTATAATTTCTGAACTACAATCACTACGTTACCTCGCTACATTACCCCACCACGCCACACCACCAATAATATTACTCACCAATTTCACATTAAATCACTATCACTACACGTCTTCACCACTACACTATAATTCCTAAATTACAAACACATTACTACTTCTTAACCACCACACCACACTAAACTACACCACCAATAATATTACTCATCTTCACCACACAATACTACATTTTCACTTTACAAATCATTTTCATGACACAAACCTGTCCAATACGCTTAATTCCTCACTTCATCTTTACCTCATAACCCGGCTCACCTTCATAACTATAATTATCACAAATTTTAACTAAACTCACTCACTTCAGAGCAGTAACTAGCTCCACTATATTAACTTAATGGCATATGTGGGGCTGTTCAGAAAGCTGTCTCTTACATTCATCTAAAAATCTACGATTAGACTTTGACTAATTGTTGTTCTTATTCATCATGGATTCGGAGAATCAGTTTGAATACCTCAAGTATGACCGCTTTGAAGCTCGCTACTTGGCAGGAAAAATGGAATACCTGGGAGGAGGGATGACAGGTGATGCCTACCTCATCGAGCCTAAACACGCCTGTGGGACTCAATATGTAGTCAAACTCGGAAAGTCAGATTTTCTACTTCAGAAATACAAGTCAGAGGCTTCCAGACTGCGATATTTGTCTGGAGCTGGAGGGTGTCCTCGCCTGGTAGCAGTGTGTAAGGATGTCCCAGCCTTCGTAACCACCTTCGATTGTAAACACACTCTTGAAAATTTTTTAGCCAACTGTGGACCCAAGGAAGCAATGGAAGTTTTCTTGAAGTTGGCATTGGCTGTGAAAGAAGTTCATGACAAAGGATACATACACAACGATATCAAACCTGATAACATCATTGTTTCAGGATCCATCGGCAATTATAGAGTATCTATAATTGATTTTGGAAGAGCTAGACGAAATGGGGAAGTAATTGAGACTTTCGCTTCTCCTGATCCTGAACGATTCCCACATGCAGCTCCTGAAGTGGCCGATGGACAACCTTGTACACCACCTGCCGATGTCTATGCAATGGGCAAAATGTATCTAGATATTAGAACAAAATTTGATGAAGTCCCTCAGGAACTTGAAACGCTAGCAGAGCAGGCCAGGCAAAGTGACCCTATGAAACGCCCTTCCATCTTGGAGATCATTGCTCAAATCCAAAACATCATCAAATGTTTGAAGCCCTCCAAGAGAGAAGTCCCTGGCCAAACCAAGAGCAAATTCTGGACAGAAGTTCCTGGCCAGACTAAGACAAAGTTCCGGACAGAGGTCCCTGGCCAGAACAAGACAAAGAAGACCCACAGTGCTGTCTTCAACGATATTAAACCAGTTAGCATGGTATCAGAAGCAAGGCGGTCTGCAGCTGAGAAGAGTTGTGCTAGAGCCAGAGCATGGAAAAGGGCCGGAGGTTCCATAAAATGAACATCTAGTAGGTGTAGAATTTAAAAAAAAAAACAAAAAAAAAAAAATAGAACTCGAAGAGCAGCCACCTCCACGTGGTGAGTTCTGGGTATTATATGTGACTGTAAATAGATAATCAGTCATGCAAAATAGCCGAGAGCTGCTCACTTTACCTATATTACACATGTATATATATATATATATATATATATATATATATATATATATATATATATATATATATATATATATATATATATATATATATATATATATATCTAAAGAGTTGTTGTCACTAAAGTGTAGAACAAAGTCTCTTCCACTTTTCGCTGATGAATCTTACAACAGTGAACTGATAAATACTTTATATATTTCTCCTTTTCATAGGCAATGCGTCATATTATCCAAATTTTGATAAGCAACGTACCATAACCTTTTCGAGAATCCCGTATCAGTCCCAGCATAATTTATAACACGTTCCGAATGACATAGTGATGGTGCTCAAGGTACTCATTGAACCTCTGCAGTATATGACAGACATACAAGTTCTAAAACTGTTTCAAAATTTTCCATACTTCGTAGAGATACCTGACGGAGTTCATCGTTGGTGCCATGTGACAGACTTCGTCAGGGTGACCTTTCACGAGTCCAGTGTTTCTCAGCGGGGGCCATTTGGACTACAGGAGGAAAATCAAGTGTTAAGGCCAGAGGATGAATTGGGAGGGTTATGCACCTTTTGAAGTTTTCCTTTAGATGCAACATGCGAATATTCATTCAGTTGCCACTATATTAAACAACATATCAAATCAGCCAATCATGAAGCAGCACTTTAATGCCTAAAAGCATGCAGACATGGTCAAGGGGTTCAGTTATTGTTCAGATAAAACATCAAAATGGAGAAGAAATGTGATCGAGGTAACTGACCGTGGAATGATCGTTGGTGCCAGACGGGATGGTCTGAGTATCTCAGAAAATGCTGAACTTGAGATTTTCATGCACATCAGTCTTTAGAGTTTGCAGAGAATGGTGTGTATAACACAAAACATTAAGTGAGCGGCAGTTTTGTGGACAGAAACGAGGTGTTAATGATGGAAGTCAGAGGAGAATGACCAGACGGGTTCAATCTGAAAGGAAGGTAAAAGTACACAAATAACCCGCACATAAAAGAAAGAAGCTTACGACGACGTTTCGGTCCGACTTGGACCAGTCACGGTATTGTGCCTTTTTTGTTATTTAAGGTAAAAGTAACTCAAATAATCAAACATTTCTGGATGCATAACACTTCGTGCCTTGAAATGGATGGAAACACCAACATAAAACCATACCAGTTTCCACTCCTTGCAGCTATGATCAGTTAACTGAAGCTACAGTGGGCACAGGCACACCAACATTAGACAGATGAAAATTGAAAAACATCGCCTGGTTTGGTAATAGCGATTTCTGCTGAAGTAGGCAGATAGTAGTGTCGAAATTTGGCGCAAACATTTAGAATGTGTTGGAACGGAAGATTCGCAACATGAATGTGCAACCAGATCTGCACTTGTAACTGCGTGATGCTATCATGTCAACATGGACCAAAATCTCTAAGGACTGTGTCCAGTATTTTGTTGAATCTATGCCACGAAGAATTCAAGGTGGTCTAAGGGCAAAGGCGGAACCCTACCCAATACTAGAAGTGGAGAACACTGCACCAAATGGAGATGGTGGCCCTGGTGATGAAACAGGTAAAGATAACGTTATACAATTTCCAGAGGTACAAAGTAACAATACTGATGGAGATGGAACAGAAGGGTATGATGCCTCTGGGAATAGTTTTGACACATTACCAGTAAAAACTGCTGGAAGCACTGATGTCCGTACAGGGGCGGTAGGCAGAGGGGAAACAGAAAAAAATGCACCAGTAGGGAATGCAACCACAAAAATTTAATCCTGGCAAACAAAAAATCCAATCTATGCAGATTCTATGTCTTGGGTATCTGCTGGCATGGTATATCTGGAAAAACAAGTGGGACATGCACTTTTGATCATTCCAAAAAAAATGCCGCAAGCACTTGACAACTTATTTCACCCCGAAATGTGTCACTTGTCAGTTCATGAAAAAAAATGCTACAACATATACTGTCAGTCACACAAATTAAAGGTGACAAGGTACAGATCACCCAGACAAAACCTCTCCAGAGAAGGAGATCTTTTGTTGCCAGAAAGGAAAAAAGACTGGTAGGAAATGACAAATCCTACACCAACCGAAAACACTTCTGGAGTGGAGGGGCAGTCATTGGCCTCCACTCCGGAACAACAGATATTGATGCCAGCAAAGAAGCCCCATTAAACTCCATCAATATAACGACATTTATCTTTTCAAACATACAGGGGTCCAAAGCCATCAACAAACAACAAAATATCTTGCATCAAGGGACTGCTCACGGAGTCAAATATGGAACCCAGGTTATAACCTATTCAGATGCGACAGACTTAACAGGCAACAAGAGGAGGCTTGGCCTATACATTAAAGAATCGCTCATTTCCTCAGAACTTTAAACACCTCAAATAATGTAGTTGAAGTTTTGGCATTAAAGATCGAAAACCAAAACCTTGTCATTGTGGTTGTACAAGAGCCTTCGAATGCAACTTCCCAGCAATTCTAGGAAAATCTTTTGGAAATTGACCACTGTTTGGAAAACCTTCTAACTCCTGCCTCAAACATCTTGCTACTAGGGGATTTCAGCCTGAGGCAACTAAAATGGAGGAGTGTAGCAAATAATGTTTCAGAAGTGGCAGCTCAGATGAAAATTCACATACACATGAGTTATTAAATCTTTGCACCAAATTCACCTTAAACCAGCAAAAATAAAGCCTACAAGACTAGAAAATACACTGGACCTCATCATCACTAACAACGACGATCTGATACATATAAGAGTATCAAAGACACTCAGAGGTACAAACATGTATGCACAGGGCTCCTGACCAGCAAAATGTGATCAGTTATGAGGGTGCCTTCATAAAATTCAACTTCAGAAACAAAAACATACCCTGGGAACAAGTCAACAACGTCTTAAATGAAACAAGCTGAGAAGATATTCTAAACAACACGGATCCGATCCTTTGCCTACAGAGAATTAACTCTGTGGCATGTGAGGTATTCTCAAGGCACATTCCTTTTAGAAAAAGAAATAAAAGATGTATACTAGAAAGAGGGAAACGCTTCCTATACATGCAAAGGCGAAGAATCATAGAACTGCTGAAAGGAACCAGTATATCTGAAATATGAAGGGAAGCACTGGTCAGATAAATAGCAAATATCGAACTTAAGCTTAGGGAATCTTACAGGACACAAGAATCTCAGCAAGATCTTAAAGCCATAAAGGAACTTGAAAGAAACCCAAAATTCTCTTCTCTTATGCCAGATCTAAGGTAAAGCCAGTACCCAGCATTGGACCCCTGCTTAGACGAGATAGGACTACACAGATGACAGTAAAGAAATGAGTGAGATACTAGAGTCCCAATATGACTCATTGTTCAGCGAGCCGTTAATCAGACTAAGAGTCGACAATCTAAATGAACTTTTAATGACCGAGACTCAAAATCTGGTCATTTCAAAAATCTCTGACGTTATCCTAACACAACAAGACTTCGAAAATGCAATTAAAGATATGCCCATGCACTCTGTCCCAGGCCCAGACTCGTGGAACTCCGTGTTAATCAAGAAATGCAAGAAGCCCTGTCATGTGCCTTCAGAATTCTATGGAGAAGGAGCATGAACACAGGAGTCATCCCACACTCACTAAAAACAGCAGACATAGCCCCACTCCACAAAGGTGGCAGTAAGGCAATTGCAAAGAACTACAGACCGATAGCACTAACATCCCACATTATAATATTCTTTGAAAGGGTTCTAAGAAGCAAGATCGCAAACCACCTAAATACACAACCCAAGGCAACACTGGTTTAGAATAGGTCGCCCCTGCCTATCCCAGCGACTGGACCACTATGACAAGGTTCTGGATGTTTTAGAGGATAAACAAAATGCAGATGTAATATACACAGACTTTGCGAAAGCCTTCGACAGGTGCAACCACAGTGTAAAAGTACACAAAATGCGTGATAAATGATAACAGGAAAAGTTGATAGATGGATTTATAATTTCCTAACAAATAGAACACAAAGAGTAAGAGTAAGCAGAGTAAAATCTGAGGCGGCTATAGTGAAAAGCTCTGTTCCACAAGGCACAGTACTCACTCGCATCCTGTTCCTTATTTTTCATATCTGACTTCCTTTGCGGATGACACCCGAATTGCCATGAAAGTGTCCTACATCGAAGACACTGTAAGATTCCAAGCGGACATCAACCAAATCTTTAAATGGGCTGCAGAAAACAATATAAAGTTCAATGAGAAATTTCAACTACTCAGATACGGAAAACTTGAGGAAATTAAAACTGTATCTGGGTATAAAACAAATTATAACCACACAGTAGAGCGAGAAACTGAAGTGAAGGACCTAGGAGTAATAATGTCATAGGATCTCACTTTCAAAGACTACAACAAGGTATCTACCTAGTCTGCTAGAAAAATGATAGGATGGATAATGAGAACATTCAAAACTAAGGAAGCCAAGCTCATGATGATTCTCTTCAAGTGTTTGTTCACTCTAGGCTGGAATACTGCTGTGCACTAACTGTCCCCTTCAAGGCAGGCAAAATTGCTGACCTGTAGAATGTACAGAGAACTTTCACGGCACACATAAGTGTGATAAAGCACCTACATTACTGGGAACGGCTGAGTGCCCATGATATGTATTCCTGGAATGCAGGCTGGAAAAATATATGATAATATACACTTGGAAAATCTTAGAGGGATTAGTACGAAACTTGCACACGAGAAGAATCACTCCCTACGAAAGCAAAAGACTTGGCAGGATATGCAACATTTCCCCAATGAAAAGGAGGGGTGCCACGAGTACATTAAGAGCCAATACAGTAAGTGTGAGGGTGCCCAAGTCTGTTCAACTGCCTCCCAGCATACATACAGCATGCCAATAGACTCCTGGCTGTCTTCAAGAAGGCGTTGGACAAGCACCTAAAGTCAGTACTTGATCAGCCGGGCTGTGGTTCGTACGACGGTTTATGTGCACCCAGCAGTAACAGCCTGGATGATCAGACCCTGATCAGCCACGAGGCCTGGTCTCAGACAGGGCCACGGAGGCGTTGACCCTCGATACCCTCTCCAGGTATACTCTAGGTATACTCCAGGTATACTCCAGGTATACTCCAGGTATACTCCAGGTATACTCCAGGTATACTCCAGGTATACTCCAGGTATACTCCAGATTGTGCATGACTTATTTTCCTCCTGTTCTACGTAATTTATTAATTCTGGAATTTCGCTTATATCTACCTTCATAAAAATTGAGAGGAAATAAGTGATAAAAATTCTACACGTTTCTCTATCCGTGTGTGAGCTGACCTGAGTAACTTTGAAGTGGACCTATCTTGTCGCTAATCTTACTTCTATATACCTGAAAGAAACCTTTTGGGTTAAATTTCGAATCCCTTGCGACTTTAACCTCATAATTTCTTTTTGCTAGTCTTATTCCCTTTTTTTTATTTCCCTTTAATAATTAAATATATTGATTTCTTTACAGTCCCTCTCCTACTTCGATTAGCCTGTAAATGGTTCTCTTTTGACCATTGACATGTTTTAATCTATTGTTTATCCATTTAGGAACATTTTTGTTTGATCTAATTTCTCTTTTGGAACATAATTCTTATAAGTAGTCTCAGCAGCTACAACTATGCTCTGTAAAATGTCTTATCTGTAACCATCACAACCTACCTGACCCATAGTCAGGTCATTCCAGTTCAACCCACCCAGGTACTTTCTCATTCCTATGAAATCAGCCAAGGGGAAGTCAGCGACAGATACTTTATTATAGTTATTAGGGTAATTCCATGATCTATTGAAAGTGAGTGATGTGTGATCGCTTTCCCAAATTCATCATTAACCTCAAAACTATTAATTAGTGATTAATTGTTGGCAAGAACTAAGTCAAGCAGTTTATTTCCTCTAATTGGCTCTGTCACAAACTGTTTTAAAAAGCAATCTTGAATGTTATAAATGTCGTGAGAATCAAGATTTCTTGTCAAATTGCTCCGATCAATTTGTCTAAAGTTAAAATTTCCCATTTACACGACGTATGAATTTTGTCCCATAAAAATTCGCTGCATTCCTTACCTAGTTCTGATTCTGGGGGTCATTGTTCCGATTCTGGGGGTTAAGTTCTGTTTATGTTGTTCTAGTTATGATTAAGGGGATATAGTTCTGATTGTGGGGATCTACTTCTGATTCTGGGGTTCTAGTTCTGATTCTGGGGTTCTAGTTCTGAGTATGGGGTTCTAGTTCCGATTCCTGGGATCTAGTTCTAATTCTGTGGTTCTAGATCTAATTATGATGTTCTAGTTCTGATTCTGGGCTTCTAGTTTTGATTCTGGGGCTTTAGTTCTTATTGTGGAGTTCTAGTTCTGATTCTGGTGTTTTAATTCTGATTCTGAGCTTCTATTTTTCATTTTGGGGTTCTAGTTATGATTCTGGGGGTTCTAGTTGTGATTCAGGTGTTTTAGTTCTGATACTGGGGTTCTAGTTCTGATTCTGGGGTCTTAGTTTTAATAGTGAGATTCTAGTTTTGATTCTGGGTTCTAGTTCTGATTATAGATTGTAGTTCTGATTCTGGGTTCTTCTTCCGATTATGGGGTTCAAGTTCTGATTCTGGAGTTCTAGTTCTGTTTCCGGAGTTCTAGTTCTGTTTCTGGAATTCCAGTTCTGATTTTGAGGTCCTAGATCCCATTCGGGAGTTCTAGTTCCAATTCTGAGGTTCTAGTTCTGATTTTGGTGTTCTAGCTCCGATTCGGGGACCCAGTTCAGATTCTAGAATTTTATTTCCTATTCTGGAGTTCTTGTTCTGATTCTGAGGTTCCAGTTCTGATTCGTTGGTTCTATTTCTTAGTTTCAGGTTCTAATTCTGATTCTTGGGCTCTAATTCTGATTCTGGGTTCTAGCTCCGATTATAGGGTTTTATTTTTAATTTTTGGGTTCTAGTTGTGATCTTGGGTTTTAGTTCTGATTCTGTTATACTAGTTCAGATTCTGTAGTTCTAGTGCTGGTTCTGGTGTTCTAATTCTGATTTTGGAGTTCTAGTTCAGATTCTGGTGTGTCTAGTTCTGATTTTGCAGGTTTAGTTCTGATTCTGGGATCTTAGTTCTGATTCTGGTGTTCTAGTTCTAATCTGGGGTTTAAGTTCTGATTCTGGGGTTCCAGTTCCGATAAAGGGATTTTAGTTCCGATAATATGGTTCTAGTTCTGATTCTGAGATTTGAGTTCTGATTATGTTCTAGTTCTGATTTTGGGATTCTAGTTCTCATTCTGGTGTTCTAATTTGATTCTGCGGTCCTAGTTTTGATTCTGGGATTCTAGCTCTGATTCCGGTGTTCTAGTTCTGATTCTGGGATTCTAGTTCTGATTCCGGTGTTCTAGTTCTGATTCTGGGGTTCTAGTTCTGATTCCGGGGTTCTAGTTCTTATTCTGGGTTCTAGTTCTAATTCAGGTGTTCTAGTTCTGATTATTTGGTTCTTGTTCTGCTTCTCGTGTTCTTGTTCTGATTCTTCGATTATAATTCTTATTCTTAGGTCCTAGTTCTGATTCTGGGGTTCTAGTTCTGATTCTGGGGTCGAAGCTTTAATTCCGGGGCCTTAATTCTGATTACGGGGTCCTAGTTCTGATTCATGGGTCCATATTCTGATTCTGGTATTCAAGTTCTGATTCTGACATTCTAGTTCTGATTCCGGGGTTCTAGTTTTTCATCTTAAAGTATCCTAGTTACATCAGCATGTTTTACCTCGTCCTCACATAAAAAAAAATCTTCTGTCAGCTTCTCTTATAAATCAGCTGCCGTGTTCTAGTGTATCAAATGTTTCCTTTAGAAATATAAGCCAGGGTTTACCCACCTATACACAAATAACCCGCACATAGAAGAGAGGAGCTTACGACGACGTTCTGGTCCGACTTGGACCATTTACAAAGTCATACTAACGAGAAGGAGAGAAGGAGGGAGTATATGTAGGCAGGAGGAGGTAGTGGTAGTAGTGGAGGTAGAAGATAGTAGTGGGGAAGGTAGCATGGTGGAGGTGGAGCCAGTCAAATACTATGATAAGTAAGTAAGTAAGTTTATTCAGGTATACACAAATACAGTTACATAGAATTATCATACATAGCAGCATATGTGTAGAGAACCTGGGATAACCCAAAAAAGTCAGACAGAGTGACTTATTTCCATTGGGGTCCTTTTACCTTATTATTATAATATAAAGGTTATAATATTTTCTTATTATTCTATAATGAAGATAACATCTTATTATCATACTAAAAAGACTATCTACTACACGAGGGTCATTAAGACTATCTGCCATACGAGGGTCATTACTAGGAATAAGGTAAAATTTACACGTATGTTAGCTAAAAAAATAGAAAATCATTCCCCTCCCTTTCTGTAGCTACATTCATCATACACCTTTTGGCACTCTTCTTGAACTGGTTCATGCTATGACTGGCTTTGACATGTGCGGGCAGTCTGTTCCATTCCTTTATTGCTGTACAATAAAAGGTGTTTGAAGCCTGGCCAATGACTGTGGGTACTACAAAGTTGTGCTCTCTACCCCTAGTACTATGATTGCTTTGGTTCCCAACCTTGACAAAATTGACAGCAAGATATTCTGGACACTGTTTGTGAGCAATTTTATAAACATGATTTAGCTTCAGTTGTTTTACTCTGCCTTCAACATTCAGAATATCCAACTGCTGTAATTCATCCTGTCCTACATGTTCTCTTGGTCCCAGCTCCAGGATGAATCTTACGATTTTGTTCTGGGTGATTTGAAGTCTATCTTTCAGTTTTTTTGTCAAGGCAGAGTACCATGAAGAGCAAGCGTAATCCAGCCTCAGTAGGTAGATACTGTGCTTGTCTATACAGGAACTTCAGTCTGGCATTCGCTTTCTTTACTACACTGTTCCCTATCAATTCTCCTGACATGCATGGGTCAAAGGGGATTCCCAGATATTTTACTGATGAAACCAAAGTGATGGGCTCCCCATTACACTGAACATTAAAATTATTTACCCTTCTCAGTTTATGTTTCGTGCCAAAGAGAATGGCTTCAGTTTTCCCGAGGTGTAATGATAGTTTGTTGTCTACTAACCATTTGCTGCAGGACTCCAGTTCCAGTGTTAAAACATTAGCTATATCTTGTGGGTCTTTACCTGACAGTAACAGGGCACTGTCATCTGCATACACTGATAGGCATGTCATTGACATAACATAAGAATAATAAGGGTCCCAGAAAACTACTCTGGGGAACTCCACATGCTATCGGCAGGGGTTCTGATTCCGTTTTGTTGATTTTGGCAATTTGTCTCCTGTTGCTAAGGTAGGACTTAAACAAGTCTACAGAACCTATACCGATAGCTTGAAGTTTCTTACATAATATATTGTGGTTGACAGTATCGAAGGCCTTTTGCAGGTCTAAGGTTACCATACCTATGAGGTTCCCCTTTGACGTTTCAGTTCTCAGGTAATCCATCAGATTAATTAGGGAGGTGTCTGTAAAATCTGAAAAGGAGGGGTGCCACGAGTACATTAAGAGCCAATACAGTAAGTGTGAGGGGTGCCTAAGCCTGTTCAACTGCCTCCCAGCATACATACAGCATACCAATAGACTCCTGGCTGTCTTCAAGAAGGCGTTGGACAAGCACCTAAAGTCAGTACTTGATCAGCCGGGCTGTGGCTCGTACGTCGGTTTATGTGCACCCAGCAGTAACAGCCTGGATGATCAGACCCTGATCCGCCACGAGGCCTGGTCTCAGACAAGGCCACGGAGGCGTTGACCCTCGATACCCTCTGCACTGCAGGGGAGCTAGGGGCCCACAGAGGGTAACAGCAAGAACACAGAGGGAGGGGAAATAAAATAAATAAATAAATAAATAATGAAGGAACAAATACCCAAGGCAGAAGAAAGACAACCCAAAGGAGGAAATGGAACGAGGAAATGGAAAGAGAGAGAAGAAGAAAAAGGAGGAATCATGTTTAGTCATGGGTGTTCTGAAGTTTGGAGCATTTTACAATAAAGTGGGAGAGGAAGGCATCTACAGTGACGAATCCAGGACTAAGATTCATTAAGGAAAGTTGTGTATTAGAGAGGATTCAACCAGACGGCTACTGTTGAAGTTGGAAGTACGGAAGACAGTTTTAGCAGAAGACCAGTCGATAGGATGGCTGTGATCTCTGACACGACAGAAAAGAGCATTGTTAGTGTCGGCAAGCCTAACACTACGTTTGTGCTCCCTAAGTCTGTCAGAAAAAGAACGGCCAGTTCTCTTTCTGACAGACTTCGGTCCAAGTCGGACCGAAACATCGTCGTAAGCTTCTTTCTTCTATGTGCGGGTTATTTGTGTATCGTTCCAGCCACGGAATTGTGCCTTTTTTGTTATTTACCCACCTATGTCTTGTGTAAAGAAGACATATACGAGACATATGGGGGAACATTCATGTATGATTACAGCTCCTGTGGGAGACATGTCTCCTAAATCAAAAAGTTCTTTGTCCGTTGCATACGTGTCTTATTTACAGTTTTTGGTACTAGTTACTTAATACCTTTTATGGGGCCTGTCATCCCCCTTGACAGGTCATTGTCTCACAAAGGGTATTAACGTAATTTACACCCTTCTCTTGCTTTGTCTATTTCTCTACTATGTAATTCCATTTGGCCTGTGAGGTGGGATTTACTCTCCCTAAATACATGTTGGTTTTCACAAATTAATCTTTTTCTCTCTACCTTTTCTCTCTAGGTGCTTCACGATCCTCTTGATGATTCTCTCTAAAAGTATGGACAGTATACACTACTGTGATACCGGATGTATTCCTGGTATCATGGGTTTTCAGTTGTCCAGTATCTACTACACTTCTAATAATATTTTACAGGTCTTTGGTTTTAACGTCTCACAGAGCTCTTGCTCCTTCCCTCGTAACCCATAAGAATATGTCGCTTGTCATATATTGCTTGTTATATTCAATTCTCTTAACGCTGTTATCATCCATCATTTAATGGATGCATTACATGCAGTGATTACCAGTCTGTCTGTCTCGTCTTCCCTTCCAACCCATTCCTCACCTCCTTTTCCTATAGCTCCCATGATTACATTATGAAGACCTACTTCAAGTTTACTGTTATCACTTACAAGGAAATAGACTGGGAAAACTTTGATCTTCAAAACTGAATTTTTATGATGCTTTGTTTATATGCTAAGACTGAATATTCAACACAGCTAAGATACGTGTACAGATACTTAAATGCAACGTTATGAATAATTTGCTAGTTCTGTACACTCCCTTTAATAGGGCAATATGTCCAAGCTTTCAACAAGAAAAAATGCTGTATATATTCTAGTAACAAGTGTATACCAGTACCTGATATAACTGTAACATTTATGTTGGCATCAGGTCTTGAACAGTACATCGGAAAGAGGCTGTAACCATCATTAAACAAGGAAGAGGGAACAAAACACCGGGGCGTCACGTATAACTTTACTGCTACAGAAAACAGACCTAAAGAGTCATTCAAGGAAAGAGGATTTACCTCCGCTCTCTGTCTCGACAGCTCTCCCTCAAGTTATCAGGTGAAAAATAAACAATATCACAATAGGTACATTCCCTGGGATCCACAAATGGTTGATCTGATGGTGTTCGCGTCGAGGAGATAATGAAAGAGTCCGTAGTTTGTTTTACAGGAGAAAAATAGCAGATCTATGTTGAATTGTTTAGAATTGCAAAGTGGGGGTTCGGAAGGAAAAATCTAAAAAATGCTCAAAATAATTATATTTTTTTCAGCTTTTGGACTTTTATCTGGAAGACATGTATGAAAAAGATTAGAATATATAAGTAAAAAAAAACTTGTCCGAAGTCAGTGTTTTGCCTGGTGTGGAAAGGAGCGTGAGGGACTTAGCACGGGAATAGTTCCCAGTACGTGAGGTGCACCTAGCGACTGATGACTGCCTCTCCCTCATAGGTAACATCAGCATTAAATCCTCCATCTGCATTGACACTGAAAAAGATCATAAGAGTATAATTTAAATTTAGTACTAAATGAGAAGCAACTATTACATACATATATATATATATATATATATATATATATATATATATATATATATATATATATATATATATATATATATATATATATATATATATATATATATATATATATATATATATATATATATATATATAAAGTATGGAAGAAATAGTAAAATGCTTGGTTGCAAAATATGAAAAATTAGGAAATAAAATCCGAGTATTTTCATGTGCTTACACACATATCTTAAGAGGAATAGGGTATGTGTGTCAGCATATGAAAGCACTGAGGTCACACTGTGATATTCCCCCCCCCCCAGCCGAGGATCGAACCCGAACTATTTATCCACCCTCGAATGAAGCTAGGTAAATTCTCGACGCCTGAGACCACTGGACCACCATCCTTCAAAGGTTAGGTGTCCAGCAAGTACACTGGACTTGCCACTCCTGACGCCAGTACATTCGTGGCCGTGAATAACTAGAGGAACTGATTTCTTTCTCCTTCCATTTGGATGCCTGTCTCACGTGCAGTGCACGTAATTACTAACATCACTACACTGCACCATCATCAATAAACTACACTACCATCACTACTGCACTAAGATCACTATATGATACATCACTATACAAAGAACACTGCATTTCACTAATATAACTACAATATACAACGTATCATCACAACATCACCATTACAGTAATACCACAGTAACTGTTCTATTATACCACCATCTTAACATCACCACACTAAATACATCACCACACTAAATACATCACCACACTAAATACATCACAATCACTAAAGTATCACTGCAATTCACTATCCCTATACTCCACCATCAATGCACTTTACTACCATTACTACAGTATTTGTCCATCATTATACTACACTGTGCCATCACAATAGTACGTTATGCTAAATTATACCAACATTACACAACTGCATTACACCACCAATCGTTACAATACACCCTTATGACTATAATACACTCCATATCACTACAATACAACCTTATCACAATAATACACCCCTATTACTACAGTACACCGCTATAACTACAATACATACCTATCACTACAATACACCCCTATCACTACAATACATCCTTATCACTACAATACTCTCCTGTCACTGCAGTACATGCCTATCATTACAATACATCCTCATCACTACAATAAACCCCATCACTACAATACACCCCTATCATAACAATATATCCTTATCACTACAATACATCTCTATCCTTACAATACTCCCCTGTCACTGCAATACACCGCTATCACTGCAATACACCTCCATAACTACAATACACCACTATCACTACAATATATACCTATCACTAAAAATATATCCTATCACACAATACATCCCTATCACTACACTGAAGAATACTGCCATCACTGCATTATACCACCATACATTTACTACCATTAATAAACCATACCACAGGCGGGATTTGAACCCGCGGTCAGAGAGTCTCAAAACTCCAGATTGCTCTACCATCATTACACTGTACAACCATTTTCACACTAAATCACTAACACTACACGTCTTCACCACTACACTATAATTCCTAAATTACAAACACCTTAGTACTTCATAACCACCACACTAAACTACACCACCAATAATATTATTCATCTTTACCTCATAACCCGGCTCACCTTCATAATTATAATTACCACAAATTTTAACTAAACTCACTCACTTCAGAGCAGTAACTAGCTTCACTATATTAACTTAATGGCATATGTGGGGCTGTTCAGAAAGCTGTCTCTTACATTCATCTAAAAATCTACGATTTGACTGTGACTAATTGTTGTTCTTATTCATCATGGATTCCGAGAATCAGTTTGAATACCTCAAGTATGACCGCTTTGAAGCTCGCTACTTGACAGGAAGAATGGAATACCTGGGAGGAGGGATGACAGGTGATGCCTACCTCATCGAGCCTAAACACGCCTGTGGGACTCAATATGTAGTCAAACTGGGCAAGTCTGATTTTCTCCTTCAGAAATACAAATCAGAGGCTTCCAGACTGCGATATCTGTCTGGAGCTGGAGGATGTCCTCGCCTGGTAGCAGTGTGTAAGGATGTCCCAGCCTTCGTAACCACCTTCGAATGTAAACACACTCTTGAAAACTTTTTAGCCAACTGTGGAGCCAGGGAAGCAATGGAAATTTTCTTGAAGTTGGCACTGGCTGTGAAAGAAGTTCATGACAAAGGATACATACATAACGATATCAAACCTGATAACATCATTGTTTCAGGATCCTTCGGTAATTATAAAGTATCTATAATTGATTTTGGAAGAGCTAGACGAGATGGGGAAGTAATTGAGACTTTTGCTTCTCCTGATCCTGAACGATTCCCACACGCAGCTCCTGAAGTGGCCGATGGACAACCTTGTACACCACCTGCCGATGTCTATGCAATGGGCAAAATGTATCTAGATATTAGAACAAAATTTGATGAAGTCCCCCAGGAACTTGAAACGCTAGCAGAGCAGGCCAGGCAAAGTGACCCTATGAAACGCCCTTCCCTCTTGGACATCATTGCTCAAATCCAAAACATCATCAAATGTTTGAAGCCCTCCAAGAGAGAAGTCCCTGGCCAAACCAAGACCAAATTCTGGACAGAAGTTCCTGGCCAGACTAAGACAAAGTTCCGGACAGAGGTCCCTGGCCATACCAAGACAAAGAAGACCCACAGTGCTGTCTCCAACCATATCAAACCAGTTAGCATGGTAAGCAGAAGCAAGGCGGTCTGCAGCCGAGAAGAGTCGTGCCAGAGCCAGAGCATGGAAAAGGGCCGGAGGTTCCATAAAATGAACATCTAGTAGGTGTAGGATTAAAAACAAAAAAAAAAAAAAAAAAATTAAGGAACTCGAAGAGCAGCCACCTCCACGTGGTGAGTTCTGGGTGTTATGTGTGACTGTAAATAATCAGTCATGCAAAATAGCTGAGAGCTGCTCACTTTACCTATATTAAATATATATATATATATATATATATATATATATATATATATATATATATATATATATATATATATATATATATATATATATATATATTACAATAAACCATGGTATTGCCAGATGATGTGTAGTCATGTTGGTTTAGTGTAGTGATGGTAGTGTAATTTAGAGATGGTGGTAAAGCATGGTAGTGGTAGTGTTGTGTTTGGTAGCTATGGTGTTGTGTAGTGTAGTGATGATATTGTTGTGTAGTGTAGTGATGCTTGCATTTAGTGTAGTGATGGTATTGTGTATTATAGTGATAATGAACATATGAAACATAAGAACATAAGAAAAAACGAACAGTGGAACAGGCCTACTGGCCTATGTGAGGCAGGTCCAGTTCTCCCACCGGCTTAAGCCAATGACTTAACATACATAGTGAGGTCAGACACATCACTTGAGGAGCACTGCATCCGACCTATTAGAACAAGCCAGTCAGGTCCAGCTCACATCCACCCACACCCACTCATGTATTTATCCAACCTATTTTTAAAACTAGACAACGTCGGTATGGTTGAGTAGTATACTGATGATGCTATTATATAGTGATGGTGGCACAATCTACTGATGGTGTAGTGTGGGGATTTTGGTGTTGTGAACTGATAATGTTGTAAAGTGATGAAATAATGTAGGGATGATGGTGTAGTTCAGTGATGGTGTTTTGTAGTGATGGCTGTGATGTGTAGCTATCCTTGTATGATGCAGTGATTTTTTATTGTATATGGACTGTTGTACAATGTAGTAATGGTAGTGTAATGATTAGTGGTATGGTGTAATGATGGTATAATGTGGTGATGGCAATATAGTGTGGTGGTAGAAGTTTAATATAGAAAAGTGTAATGATTGTGTAGTGTAGTGTAGTGTAGTGATAGTAGTGTATATTAGATACGGTGGTGTAGGGTAAGGTAGTGATGGTGTAATGTAATGATGGTGTAGTGTAATGACAGGGGTGTAATGGAATGATGGTGGTGTAGGGTAAGGTAGTGATGGTGGTGCAGCATAATGATGGTGTAGTGTAATGACAGTGGTGTAATGGTATTATGGAGGTGTAGTGTAATGATGGTGGTGTAGTATTATGATAGTGGTGTAGTGTAATGATAGAGGTGTAGTGTTATGAAGGTGGAGTAGTGTTATAATACTAGTGTAGTGTTATGACAGTGGTGTAGTGTTATGATAGTGGTGTAGTGTTATGATAGTGGTGTAGTGTTATGAAGGTGGAGTAGTGTTATAATAGTGGTGTAGTGTTATGATAGTGGTGTAGTGTTATGATAGTGGTGTAGTGTTATGATAGTGTTATGATAGTGGTGTAGTGTTATGAAGGTGGAGTAGTGTTATGATAGTGGTGTAGTGTTATGATAGAAGTGTAGTGTTATGATAGTGGTGTAGTGTTATGATAGTGGTGTAGTGTTATGAAGGTGGAGTAGTGTTATAATAGTGGTGTAGTGTTATGATAGAAGTGTAGTGTTATAATAGTGGTGTAGTGTTATGATAGTAGTGTAGTGTTATGATAGTGGTGTAGTGTTATGATAGAAGTGTAGTGTTATGATAGTGGTGTAGTGTTATGATAGTGGTGTAGTGTTATGATAGTGGTGTAGTGTTATGATAGTGGTGTAGTGTTATGATAGTGGTGTAGTGTTATGATAGAAGTGTAGTGTTATGATAGTGGTGTAGTGTTATGATAGTGGTGTAGTGTTATGATAGAAGTGTAGTGTTATAATAGTGGTGTAGTGTTATGATAATAGTGTAGTGTTATGATAGTGGTGTAGTGTTATGATAGTGGTGTAGTGTTATGAAGGTGGAGTAGTGTTATAATAGTGGTGTAGTGTTATGATAGAAGTGTAGTGTTATGATAGTAGTGTAGTGTTATGATAGTGGTGTAGTGTTATGATAGAAGTGTAGTGTTATGATAGTGGTGTAGTGTTATGATAGTGGTGTAGTGTTATGATAGTAGTGTAGTGTTATGATAGTGGTGTAGTGTTATGATAGAAGTGTAGTGTTATGATAGTGGTGTAGTGTTATGATAGTGGTGTAGTGTTATGATAGTGGTGTAGTGTTATGATAGTGGTGTAGTGTTATGATAGAAGTGTAGTGTTATGATAGTGGTGTAGTGTTATGATAGAAGTGTAGTGTTATGATAGAAGTGTAGTGTTATGAGAGTGGTGTAGTGTTATGATAGAAGTGTAGTGTTATGATAGTGGTGTAGTGTTATGATAGAAGTGTAGTGTTATGAGAGTGGTGTAGTGTTATGATAGTGGTGTAGTGTTATGATAGAAGTGTAGTGTTATGATAGTGGTGTAGTGTTATGATAGAAGTGTAGTGTTATGATAGTAGTGTAGTGTTATGATAGAAGTGTAGTGTTATGATAGAAGTGTAGTGTTATGATAGAAGTGTAGTGTTATGATAGAAGTGTAGTGTTATGATAGAAGTGTAGTGTTATGAGAGTGGTGTAGTGTTATGAGAGTGGTGTAGTGTTATGATAGAAGTGTAGTGTTATGATAGAAGTGTAGTGTTATGATAGAAGTGTAGTGTTATGATAGAAGTGTAGTGTTATGAGAGTGGTGTAGTGTTATGATAGAAGTGTAGTGTTATGATAGAAGTGTAGTGTTATGATAGAAGTGTAGTGTTATGATAGAAGTGTAGTGTTATGATAGAAGTGTAGTGTTATGATAGAAGTGTAGTGTTATGATAGAAGTGTAGTGTTATGATAGAAGTGTAGTGTTATGATAGTGGTGTAGTGTTATGATAGAAGTGTAGTGTTATGATAGAAGTGTAGTGTTATGATAGTGGTGTAGTGTTATGATAGAAGTGTAGTGTTATGATAGAAGTGTAGTGTTATGATAGAAGTGTAGTGTTATGATAGAAGTGTAGTGTTATGATAGAAGTGTAGTGTTATGATAGAAGTGTAGTGTTATGATAGAAGTGTAGTGTTATGATAGTGGTGTAGTGTTATGATAGTGGTGTAGTGTTATGATAGAAGTGTAGTGTTATGAGAGTGGTGTAGTGTTATGATAGTAGTGTAGTGTTATGATAGTAGTGTAGTGTTATGATAGAAGTGTAGTGTTATGATAGTAGTGTAGTGTTATGATAGTAGTGTAGTGTTATGATAGTAGTGTAGTGTTATGATAGTGGTGTAGTGTTATGATAGTGGTGTAGTGTTATGATAGTGGTGTAGTGTTATGATAAAAGTGTAGTGTTATGATAGAAGTGTAGTGTTATGATAGAAGTGTAGTGTTATGATAGAAGTGTAGTGTTATGATAGTAGTGTAGTGTTATGATAGTAGTGTAGTGTTATGATAGTAGTGTAGTGTTATGATAGAAGTGTAGTGTTATGATAGAAGTGTAGTGTTATGATAGAAGTGTAGTGTTATGAGAGTGGTGTAGTGTTATGATAGAAGTGTAGTGTTATGAGAGTGGTGTAATGTTATGATAGTAGTGTAGTGTTATGATAGAAGTGTAGTGTTATGATAGTAGTGTAGTGTTATGATAGTAGTGTAGTGTTATGATAGAAGTGTAGTGTTATGAGAGTGGTGTAGTGTTATGATAGAAGTGTAGTGTTATGAGAGTAGTGTAGTGTTATGATAGAAGTGTAGTGTTATGAGAGTGGTGTAGTGTTATGATAGTAGTGTAGTGTTATGATAGAAGTGTAGTGTTATGATAGTAGTGTAGTGTTATGATAGAAGTGTAGTGTTATGATAGTAGTGTAGTGTTATGATAGAAGTGTAGTGTTATGATAGTAGTGTAGTGTTATGATAGTAGTGTAGTGTTATGATAGAAGTGTAGTGTTATGAGAGTGGTGTAGTGTTATGATAGTGGTGTAGTGTTATGATAGTGGTGTAGTGTTATGATAGAAGTGTAGTGTTATGAGAGTGGTGTAGTGTTATGATAGAAGTGTAGTGTTATGAGAGTGGTGTAGTGTTATGATAGAAGTGTAGTGTTATGATAGTAGTGTAGTGTTATGATAGTAGTGTAGTGTTATGATAGTAGTGTAGTGTTATGATAGTAGTGTAGTGTTATGATAGTAGTGTAATGTTATGATAGAAGTGTAGTGTTATGATAGAAGTGTAGTGTTATGATAGTAGTGTAGTGTTTTGATAGTAGTGTAGTGTTATGATAGTAGTGTAGTGTTATGATAGTAGTGTAGTGTTATGATAGTAGTGTAGTGTTATGATAGAAGTGTAGTGTTATGAGAGTGGTGTAGTGTTATGATAGTAGTGTAGTGTTATGATAGTAGTGCAGTGTTATGATAGAAGTGTAGTGTTATGAGAGTGGTGTAGTGTTATGATAGTAGTGTAGTGTTATGTTAGTGGTGTAGTGTTATGATAGTGGTGTAGTGTTATGATAGTGGTGTAGTGTTATGATAGTAGTGTAGTGTTATGATAGTGGTGTACTGTTATGATAGAAGTGTAGTGTTATGATAGAAGTGTACTGTTATGATAGAAGTGTAGTGTTATGATAGTGGTGTAGTGTTATGATAGAAGTGTAGTGTTATGATAGTGGTGTAGTGTTATGATAGAAGTGTAGTGTTATGATAGTGGTGTAGTGTTATGATAGAAGTGTAGTGTTATGATAGAAGTGTAGTGTTATGATAGAAGTGTAGTGTTATGAGAGTGGTGTAGTGTTATGATAGTAGTGTAGTGTTATGAGAGTGGTGTAGTGTTATGATAGTAGTGTAGTGTTATGAGAGTGGTGTAGTGTTATGATAGAAGTGTAGTGTTATGAGAGTGGTGTAGTGTTATGATAGAAGTGTAGTGTTATGAGAGTGGTGTAGTGTTATGATAGAAGTGTAGTGTTATGATAGTGGTGTAGTGTTATGATAGAAGTGTAGTGTTATGAGAGTGGTGTAGTGTTATGATAGAAGTGTAGTGTTATGATAGTGGTGTAGTGTTATGATAGAAGTGTAGTGTTATGATAGTGGTGTAGTGTTATGATAGAAGTGTAGTGTTATGAGAGTGGTGTAGTGTTATGATAGTAGTGTAGTGTTATGATAGTAGTGTAGTGTTATGATAGAAGTGTAGTGTTATGATAGTAGTGTAGTGTTATGATAGTAGTGTAGTGTTATGAGAGTGGTGTAGTGTTATGATAGAAGTGTAGTGTTATGATAGTAGTGTAGTGTTATGATAGAAGTGTAGTGTTATGAGAGTGGTGTAGTGTTATGATAGTAGTGTAGTGTTATGAGAGTGGTGTAGTGTTATGATAGAAGTGTAGTGTTATGAGAGTGGTGTAGTGTTATGATAGAAGTGTAGTGTTATGATAGAAGTGTAGTGTTATGATAGAAGTGTAGTGTTATGATAGTAGTGTAGTGTTATGATAGAAGTGTAGTGTTATGATAGAAGTGTAGTGTTATGAGAGTGGTGTAGTGTTATGATAGAAGTGTAGTGTTATGATAGAAGTGTAGTGTTATGATAGAAGTGTAGTGTTATGATAGTAGTGTAGTGTTATGATAGAAGTGTAGTGTTATGATAGTAGTGTAGTGTTATGATAGAAGTGTAGTGTTATGATAGAAGTGTAGTGTTATGATAGAAGTGTAGTGTTATGATAGAAGTGTAGTGTTATGATAGAAGTGTAGTGTTATGATAGAAGTGTAGTGTTATGATAGAAGTGTAGTGTTATGATAGAAGTGTAGTGTTATGATAGAAGTGTAGTGTTATGATAGTGGTGTAGTGTTATGATAGTGGTGTAGTGTTATGATAAAAGTGTAGTGTTATGATAGAAGTGTAGTGTTATGATAGAAGTGTAGTGTTATGAGATTGGTGTAGTGTTATGATAGAAGTGTAGTGTTATGAGAGTGGTGTAGTGTTATGATAGAAGTGTAGTGTTATGATAGTAGTGTAGTGTTATGATAGAAGTGTAGTGTTATGATAGTAGTGTAGTGTTATGATAGTAGTGTAGTGTTATGATAGTAGTGTAGTGTTATGATAGTGGTGTAGTGTTATGATAGTGGTGTAGTGTTATGATAGAAGTGTAGTGTTATGATAGAAGTGTAGTGTTATGATAGTAGTGTAGTGTTATGATAGTAGTGTAGTGTTATGATAGTAGTGTAGTGTTATGATAGAAGTGTAGTGTTATGATAGTAGTGTAGTGTTATGATAGTAGTGTAGTGTTATGATAGTAGTGTAGTGTTATGATAGTGGTGTAGTGTTATGATAGTGGTGTAGTGTTATGATAGTGGTGTAGTGTTATGATAAAAGTGTAGTGTTATGATAGAAGTGTAGTGTTATGATAGAAGTGTAGTGTTATGATAGAAGTGTAGTGTTATGATAGTAGTGTAGTGTTATGATAGTAGTGTAGTGTTATGATAGTAGTGTAGTGTTATGATAGAAGTGTAGTGTTATGATAGAAGTGTAGTGTTATGATAGAAGTGTAGTGTTATGAGAGTGGTGTAGTGTTATGATAGAAGTGTAGTGTTATGAGAGTGGTGTAGTGTTATGATAGAAGTGTAGTGTTATGATAGTAGTGTAGTGTTATGATAGAAGTGTAGTGTTATGATAGTAGTGTAGTGTTATGATAGTAGTGTAGTGTTATGATAGTAGTGTAGTGTTATGATAGTAGTGTAGTGTTATGATAGAAGTGTAGTGTTATGATAGTAGTGTAGTGTTATGATAGTAGTGTAGTGTTATGATAGAAGTGTAGTGTTATGATAGAAGTGTAGTGTTATGATAGTAGTGTAGTGTTATGATAGAAGTGTAGTGTTATGATAGAAGTGTAGTGTTATGATAGTAGTGTAGTGTTATGATAGTAGTGTAGTGTTATGATAGAAGTGTAGTGTTATGATAGAAGTGTAGTGTTATGAGAGTGGTGTAGTGTTATGATAGAAGTGTAGTGTTATGATAGAAGTGTAGTGTTATGATAGTAGTGTAGTGTTATGATAGTAGTGTAGTGTTATGATAGAAGTGTAGTGTTATGATAGAAGTGTAGTGTTATGATAGTAGTGTAGTGTTATGATAGAAGTGTAGTGTTATGATAGAAGTGTAGTGTTATGATAGTAGTGTAGTGTTATGATAGAAGTGTAGTGTTATGATAGAAGTGTAGTGTTATGATAGTAGTGTAGTGTTATGATAGTAGTGTAGTGTTATGATAGTAGTGTAGTGTTATGATAGTAGTGTAGTGTTATGATAGAAGTGTAGTGTTATGATAGAAGTGTAGTGTTATGATAGTAGTGTAGTGTTATGATAGAAGTGTAGTGTTATGATAGTAGTGTA
Source organism: Cherax quadricarinatus (assembly GCF_038502225.1). Classification (NCBI taxonomy): domain Eukaryota; kingdom Metazoa; phylum Arthropoda; class Malacostraca; order Decapoda; family Parastacidae; genus Cherax; species Cherax quadricarinatus. The sequence goes on from NC_091300.1 coordinate 46,830,713, forward strand.
GTGTTATGATAGTAGTGTAGTGTTATGATAGAAGTGTAGTGTTATGAGAGTGGTGTAGTGTTATGATAGTGGTGTAGTGTTATGATAGTGGTGTAGTGTTATGATAGAAGTGTAGTGTTATGAGAGTGGTGTAGTGTTATGATAGAAGTGTAGTGTTATGATAGTAGTGTAGTGTTATGATAGAAGTGTAGTGTTATGATAGTAGTGTAGTGTTATGAGAGTGGTGTAGTGTTATGATAGAAGTGTAGTGTTATGATAGTAGTGTAGTGTTATGATAGTGGTGTAGTGTTATGATAGAAGTGTAGTGTTATGAGAGTGGTGTAGTGTTATGATAGAAGTGTAGTGTTATGAGAGTGGTGTAGTGTTATGATAGAAGTGTAGTGTTATGATAGTAGTGTAGTGTTATGATAGTGGTGTAGTGTTATGATAGTGGTGTAGTGTTATGATAGAAGTGTAGTGTTATGAGAGTGGTGTAGTGTTATGATAGAAGTGTAGTGTTATGAGAGTGGTGTAGTGTTATGATAGAAGTGTAGTGTTATGATAGTAGTGTAGTGTTATGATAGAAGTGTAGTGTTATGATAGTAGTGTAGTGTTATGATAGTAGTGTAGTGTTATGATAGTAGTGTAGTGTTATGATAGTAGTGTAGTGTTATGATAGTAGTGTAGTGTTATGATAGAAGTGTAGTGTTATGAGAGTGGTGTAGTGTTATGATAGTAGTGTAGTGTTATGATAGTAGTGCAGTGTTATGATAGAAGTGTAGTGTTATGAGAGTGGTGTAGTGTTATGATAGTGGTGTAGTGTTATGATAGTGGTGTAGTGTTATGATAGTAGTGTAGTGTTATGTTAGTGGTGTAGTGTTATGATAGTGGTGTAGTGTTATGATAGTAGTGTAGTGTTATGATAGTAGTGTAGTGTTATGTTAGTGGTGTAGTGTTATGATAGTAGTGTAGTGTTATGATAGTGGTGTAGTGTTATGATAGTAGTGTAGTGTTATGATAGTAGTGTAGTGTTATGTTAGTGGTGTAGTGTTATGATAGTGGTGTAGTGTTATGATAGTGGTGTAGTGTTATGATAGTAGTGTAGTGTTATGATAGTGGTGTAGTGTTATGATAGAAGTGTAGTGTTATGATAGAAGTGTAGTGTTATGATAGAAGTGTAGTGTTATGATAGTGGTGTACTGTTATGATAGAAGTGTAGTGTTATGATAGAAGTGTACTGTTATGATAGAAGTGTAGTGTTATGATAGTGGTGTAGTGTTATGATAGAAGTGTAGTGTTATGATAGTGGTGTAGTGTTATGATAGAAGTGTAGTGTTATGATAGAAGTGTAGTGTTATGATAGAAGTGTAGTGTTATGAGAGTGGTGTAGTGTTATGATAGTAGTGTAGTGTTATGAGAGTGGTGTAGTGTTATGATAGTAGTGTAGTGTTATGAGAGTGGTGTAGTGTTATGATAGTAGTGTAGTGTTATGATAGAAGTGTAGTGTTATGAGAGTGGTGTAGTGTTATGATAGTAGTGTAGTGTTATGATAGAAGTGTAGTGTTATGATAGTGGTGTAGTGTTATGATAGAAGTGTAGTGTTATGATAGTGGTGTAGTGTTATGATAGTAGTGTAGTGTTATGAGAGTGGTGTAGTGTTATGATAGAAGTGTAGTGTTATGATAGTGGTGTAGTGTTATGATAGTAGTGTAGTGTTATGAGAGTGGTGTAGTGTTATGATAGAAGTGTAGTGTTATGATAGTGGTGTAGTGTTATGATAGAAGTGTAGTGTTATGAGAGTGGTGTAGTGTTATGATAGTAGTGTAGTGTTATGAGAGTGGTGTAGTGTTATGATAGAAGTGTAGTGTTATGATAGTAGTGTAGTGTTATGATAGAAGTGTAGTGTTATGATAGAAGTGTAGTGTTATGAGAGTGGTGTAGTGTTATGATAGAAGTGTAGTGTTATGATAGAAGTGTAGTGTTATGATAGAAGTGTAGTGTTATGATAGTAGTGTAGTGTTATGATAGAAGTGTAGTGTTATGATAGTAGTGTAGTGTTATGATAGAAGTGTAGTGTTATGATAGAAGTGTAGTGTTATGATAGTAGTGTAGTGTTATGATAGAAGTGTAGTGTTATGATAGTAGTGTAGTGTTATGAGAGTGGTGTATTGTTATGATGACAAATTTACTGATGTTATTCAATAAAGCATTTGAGGCAGTAGACAACGATCAAGAATATGATGTTGTGTATCTGGTTGTCAGTAAAGCCTTCGACAGAGTGCCTCATGGTCATGGTCTAGAACGTTAAGTTCTAAGAAACATGGATCGAGGCATGGCTTACTAATAGAAAGCAGAGAGTTTCTATCAGTATGGCAAATCTGAGTGGGGACCAGTTACTGGTGGCGTTCCACAAGGATCAGTTTTAATCCCATTGTTATTCATTATTTACATTAATAACCTTGATGAAGGAATCTGCTAATGAGACAAAAATAGGCCGAATGATTGATTCTGTGGAGGATACCAATGAACTCCAGGAGGATTTGGGCAAATTAATATCTTGGTTTCAAAAGTGCTAGATGCGGTTCAATGTGAACAAGTGTAAAGGACTAATCTTTGTGATTGAAAATAAGTCTCGAAGTTATAAACTAGGTGATGTAGAGCTTGATCACCCAGAATGTGAAAAAGACTTGGGAGTCATGGTAAGCAGAAATTTAAAGCCAAGAAAACAGTGTCTAAGTGTGCACAATAAGGCTGACATCACTAGGTTTTATTTCAAAAAAGTATAACAGGAGTCCAAAAGTTATTTTACAGCTCTATACCTCACTAGTGAGGCCTTAGATTATGCCGCTCAGTTTTGGTATCCTTACTACAGAATGGATATAAATTCATTGGAGAACATGTAAAGAAGGATGATAAAGACGATTCACTCTACAAGGAATCTCCCGCATGAAGATAGACTTAGAGCCTATAATCTTCACTCTCTTGAGAGACGTAGAATGAGAGGAGATATCATCGCAGTGTATAAGTGGAAGATGAAGCATAAGCAAATGCGATATTATAAGAAATAATTATCTTGTTACTTTTATTAAATTACTGTTATGTATCTAATGAGGTTCATCCAGGTAAATTTAATTTTCCACAGCGTGGAACAGTCTTCCGAGTAGCGTAATCCAGGCTGGGACCCTGGGTAGCTCGAAAAAGAAATTTGACAAATATATGAGTGGGAAGGGCTGGGTTAGATTGGTGTCTGGGGTACAGGAGTAAATTCTTGGGTTGATTTGAGGAAAGGTTGGGCAAATTCATGATGATTTTGATAATCACCTGCCTTATATGGACCAGTAGGCCTGCTGCAATGTTCTTCCATTCTTCTGTTCTTATTCTTTCACTTGTAAACTCTCCATGCCATTGCTGGGTCATGACTCTGCACTCCCGTCTGAGAGTAGTCATACACAGGCATAGATTTAATCACACACACAAACACGACTTCGGGACCTACTAGTACTTGACGAACTGTCTGCGGGTGTCCGGGAGAAGGACTTCGTACTGCCCCTCAGTGTTGTCTCCGTCGCGGGACTCCTTGTGGCTGTAGGAGTTGCCACTCTCAGGGTCTTCCACAGCGTATTCGAAGGTGTACTTCGCCTGAAGCAAACAACAAATATGTAAACCACGTTCAAACAGGATGCACATAGTAACATAGTATGCTGCTACCAACATGATGTTGATAATGACTGTATATATATATATATATATATATATATATATATATATATATATATATATATATATATATATATATATATATATATATATTTATATATATATATATATATATATATATATATATATATATATATATATATATATATATATATATATATTTATATATATATATATATATATATATATATATATATATATATATATATATATATATATATATATATATATATATATATATATTATTTTAATTTTTTTTATTATCACACTGGCCGATTCCCACCAAGGCAGGGTGGCCCAAAAAAGAAAAACTTTCACCATCATTCACTCCATCACTGTCTTGCCAGAACAGAAGGGTGCTTTACACTACAGTTTTTAAACTGCAACATTAACACCCCTCCTTCAGAGTGCAGGCACTGTACTTCCCATCTCCAGGACTCAAGTCCGGCCTGCCGGTTTCCCTGAACCCCTTCATAAATGTTACTTTGCTCACACTCCAACAGCACGTCAAGTATTAAAAACCATTTGTCTCCATTCATCCCTATCAAACACGCTCACGCATGACTGCTGGAAGTCCAAGCCCCTCGCACACAAAACCTCCTTTACCCCCTCCCTCCAACCTTTCCTAGGCCGACCCCTACCCCGCCTTCCTTCCACTACAGACTGATACACTCTTGAAGTTATTCTGTTTCGCTCCATTCTCTCCACATGTCCGAACCACCTCAACAACCCTTCCTCAGCCCTCTGGACAACAGTTTTGGTAATCCCGCACCTCCTCCTAACTTCCAAACTACGAATTCTCTGCATTATATTCACACCACACATTGCTCTCAGACATGACATCTCCACTGCCTCCAGCCTTCTCCTCGCTGCAACATTCATCACCCATGCTTCACACCCATATAAGAGCGTTGGTAAAACTATACTCTCATACATTCCCCTCTTTGCCTCCAAGGACAAAGTTGATAAATTAGACACAAATGCAACTCTTGGGTATCTTTATTGAGGAAACGTTTCGCCACACAGTGGCTTCATCAGTCCATACGAAGGAGAAACTTGAAGAACAGGAGGAGAATGAGGTAATCAGTCCCTCAACCTTGAGTCGATGTGTTCAAGATTGATGGACTGAACACATCGACTCAAGGTTGAGGGACTTTTTCTCCCTTACTACTCTCTTTACATCGTCATTCCACCAATCGCTCCTCTTCCCTCCCGCACCCACTTTCCTGTAACCACAAACTTCTGCTGAACACTCTAACACTACATTTTTAAACCTACCCCATACCTCTTCGACCCCATTGCCTATGCTCTCATTAGCCCATCTATCCTCCAATAGCTGTTTATATCTTACCCTAACTGCCTCCTCTTTTAGTTTATAAACCTTCACCTCTCTCTTCACTAGAAAGTGATCTGATATATCTGTGGCCCCTCTATAAACATGTACATCCTGAAGTCTACTCAACAGTCTTTTATCTACCAATACATAATCCAACAAACTACTGTCATTTCGCCCTACATCATATCTTGTATACGTATTTATCCTCTTTTTCTTAAAATATGTATTACCTATAACTAAACCCCTTTCTATACAAAGTTCAATCAAAGGGCTCCCATTATCATTTACACCTGGTACCCCAAACTTACCTACCACACCCTCTCTAAAAGTTTCTCCTACTTCAGCATTCAGGTCCCCTACCACAATTACTCTCTCACTTGGTTCAAAGGCTCCTATACATTCACTTAACATCTCCCAAAATCTCTCTCTCTCCTCCGCATTCCTCTCTTCTCCAGGTGCATACACGCTTATTATGACCCACTTCTCGCATCCAACCTTTACTTTAATCCACATAATTCTTGAATTTACACATTCATATTCTCTTTTCTCCTTCCATAACTGATCATTCAACATTACTGCTACCCCTTCCTTTGCTCTAACTCTCTCAGATACTCCAGATTTAATCCCATTTATTTCCCCCCACTGAAACTCCCCTACCCCCTTCAGCTTTGTTTCGCTTAGAGCCAGGACATCCAACTTCTTTTCATTCATAACATCAGCAATCATCTGTTTCTTGTCATCTGCACTACATCCACGCACATTTAAGCATCCCAGTTTTATAAAGTTTTTCTTCTTCTCTTTTTTAGTAAATGTCTACAGGAGAAGAGGTTACTAGCCCATTGCCCAAGTTGACCGGGTTGGTCAGTTGAAGAGCTGAGGATACTGACTCACTTTTGAAAGATTCACGTGTTTGTGCATGTATTTGTAGATACATGTTTGTGGATATATGTGTTTCTACATACATGTGTATGTAGATAAATGTGTATGTAGATACATGTTTATGGATATATGTGTGTTTCCACATACATGTATTTATAGATACACTAGATTGTAGATACATGTATTTCTAGATACATGTGTTTGTAGATATATATATTTCTAGATAAATGTGTTTTTAGATACATGTATTTGTTGATAAATGTATCTGAAGATTCATGTATTTGCTCATACATGTGTTTGTTGATACATGATAAATCACATGTATCTACAAATACATGTGTTTGAAAAGGCATATGTTTGTAGATGCATGTGTTTGTAGAAACTGACTGGTGGATATATTTCTTCTTGTGGGCGAGGAGCAGTCAGCACCACCATTGCAGCCAGCAGGATCACCTGGGTAATGTAAACACAGACCACATTAATCACCCATCACCAGCATTTAATTACTGTAAAGCATGACTTAGCAATGAAGCGATTACCCTCAACCTGGCTGGACAAACTAGGCTGAAACTACCAAACGGAGCCTCAACCCACTTTTGGAGCTGGTTGACGCACACGGACGGAGCCTCAGCCCGCTCTTGGAGCTGGTTAACCCACACGGACGGAGCCTCAACCCACTCTTGCAGCTGGTTGACCCACACGGACGGAGCCTCAGCCCGCTCTTAGAGCTGGTTGACCCACACGGACGGAGCCTCAACCTGCTCTTAGAGCTGGTTGATCCACAAGGACGGAGGAGCGAGCTTTCAACGCTCTCTGAGCAGTATAACTCATTCGGGTTTAAGGCTTCAACGAATGCAATGTAACTTGCATTAAGTCAGTCTGTGTCTGTTGAGGAAAGTTCACTGTCCTTACTTGTTCAGTATCCTTACTTGTTCAGTATCCTTACTTGTTCAGTATCCTTACTTGTTCAGTATCCTTACTTGTTCAGTATCCTTACTTGTTCAGTATCCTTACTTGTTCAGTGTCCTTACTTGTTCAGTATCCTTACTTGTTCAGTGTCCTTACTTGTTCAGTATCCTTACTTGTTCAGTATCCTTACTTGTTCAGTATCCTTACTTGTTCAGTGTCCTTACTTGTTCAGTGTCCTTACTTGTTCAGTATCATTACTTGTTCAGTATCCTTACTTGTTCAGTATCCTTACTTGTTCAGTATCCTTACTGGTTCAGTGTCCTTACTTGTTCAGTATCATTACTTGTTCAGTATCTTTACTTGTTCAGTATCCTTACTTGTTCAGTGTCCTTACTTGTTCAGTGTCCTTACTTGTTCAGTATCATTACTTGTTCAGTATCTTTACTTGTATCCTTACTTGTTCAGTATCCTTACTTGTTCAGTATCCTTACTTGTTCAGTGTCCTTACTTGTTCAGTATCCTTGCTTGTTCAGTATCCTTACTTGTTCAGTGTCCTTACTTGCTCAGTATCCTTACTTGTTCAGTATCCTTACTTGTTCAGTATCCTTACTTGTTCAGTATCCTTACTTGTTCAGTATCCTTACTTGTTCAGTGTCCTTACTTGTTCAGTATCATTACTTGTTCAGTATCTTTACTTGTTCAGTATCCTTACTTGTTCAGTGTCCTTACTTGTTCAGTGTCCTTACTTGTTCAGTATCATTACTTGTTCAGTATCTTTACTTGTTCAGTATCCTTACTTGTTCAGTGTCCTTACTTGTTCAGTATCCTTGCTTGTTCAGTATCCTTACTTGTTCAGTGTCCTTACTTGCTCAGTATCCTTACTTGTTCAGTATCCTTACTTGTTCAGTATCCTTACTTGTTCAGTATCCTTACTTGTTCAGTATCCTTACTTGTTCAGTGTCCTTACTTGTTCAGTATCCTTACTTGTTCAGTGTCCTTACTTGCTCAGTATCCTTACTTGTTCAGTATCCTTACTTGTTCAGTGTCCTTACTTGTTCAGTATCATTACTTGTTCAGTATCCTTACTTGTTCAGTGTCCTTACTTGTTCAGTGTCCTTACTTGTTCAGTATCCTTAATTGTTCAGCATCCTTACTTGTTCAGTATCCTTACTTGTTCAGTATCCTTACTTGTTCAGTGTCCTTACTTGTTCAGTATCATTACTTGTTCAGTATCCTTGCTTGTTCAGTATCCTTACTTGTTCAGTATCCTTACTTGCTCAGTATCCTTACTTGTTCAGTATCCTTACTTGTTCAGTATCCTTACTTGTTCAGTATCCTTACTTGTTCAGTATCCTTACTTGTTCAGTATCCGTACTTGTTCAGTATCCGTACTTGTTCAGTATCCTTACTTGTTAAGTATCCTTACTTGTTCAATATCCTTGCTTGTTCAGTGTCCTTACTTGTTCAGTATCCTTACTTGTTCAGTATCCTTCCTTGTTCAGTATCCGCAGTGGTTCAGTATCCTTACATGTTCAGTATCCGTACTTGTTCAGTGTCCTTACTTGTTCAGTATCCTTACTTGTTCAGTATCCGTACTTGTTCAGTATCCTTACTTGTTCAGTATCCGTACTTGTTCAGTATCCTTACTTGTTCAGTATCCTTACTTGTTCAGTGTCCCTACTTGTTCAGTATCCTTACTTGTTCAGTATCCTTACTTGTTCAGTGTCCTTACTTGTTCAGTATCCTTACTTGTCCAGTATCCTTACTTATTCAGTATCCTTACTTGTTCAGTGTCCTTACTTGTTTAGTATCCTTACTTGTTCAGTATCCTTACTTGTTCAATATCCTTACTTGTTCAGTGTCCTTACTTGTTCAATATCCTTACTTGTTCAGTATCCTTACTTGTTCAATATCCTTACTTATTCAGTATCCTTACTTGTTCAGTATCCTTATTTGTTCAGTGTCCTTACTTGTTCAGTATCCTTACTTGTTCAGTATCCGTACTTGTTCAGTATCCTTACTTGTTCAGTGTCCTTACTTGTTCGGTATCCTTACTTGTTCAGTGTCCTTACTTGTTCAGTATCCTTACTTGTCCAGTATCCTTACTTGTTCAGTATCCTTGCTTGTTCAGTATCCTTACTTGTTCAGTATCCTTACTTGTTCAGTATCCTTACTTGTTCAGTATCCTTACTTGTTCAATATCCTTATTTGTTCAGTATCCTTACTTGTTCAATATCCTTACTTGTTCAGTATCCTAACTTGTTCAATATCCTTACTTGTTCAGTATCCTTACTTGTTCAGTATCCTTACTTGCTCAATATCCTTACTTGTTCAGTATCCTTAATTGTTCAATATCCTTACTTGTTCAGTATCCTTACTTGTTCAGTATCCTTACTTGTTCAATATCCTTACTTGTTCAGTATCCTTACTTGTTCAATATCCTTACTTGTTCAGTATCCTTACTTGTTCAGTATCTTTACTTGTTCAGTATCTTTACTTGTTCAATATCCTTACTTGTTCAGTATCCTTACTTGTTCAATATCCTTACTTGTTCAGTGTCCTTACTTGTTCAGTATCCTTACTTGTTCAGTATCCTTACTTGTTCAATATCCTTAATTGTTCAGTATCCTTACTTGTTCAATATCCTTACTTGTTCAGTATCCTTACTTGTTCAGTATCCTTACTTGTTCAATATCCTTACTTGTTCAGTGTCCTTACTTGTTCAGTATCCTTACTTGTTCAGTTTCCTTACTTGTTCAATATCCTTACTTGTTCAGTATCCTTACTTGTTCAATATCCTTTCTTGTTCAATATCCTTACTTGTTCAGTATCCTTACTTGTTCAGTGTCCTTACTTGTTCAGTATCCTTACTTGTTCAGTATCCTTACTTGTTCAATATCCTTACTTGTTCAGTATCCTTACTTGTTCAGTATCCTTACTTGTTCAATATCCTTACTTGTTCAGTATCCTTACTTGTTCAGTATCCTTACTTGTTCAGTATCCTTACTTGTTCAGTATCCTTACTTGTTCAGTATCCTTACTTGTTTAGTATCCTTACTTGTTCAGTATCCTTACTTGTTCAGTATCCTTACTTGTTCAGTATCCTTACTTGTTCAATATCCTTACTTGTTCAGTATCCTTACTTGTTTAGTATCCTTACTTGTTCTTACTTGCTCACTATACTTGCTCACTATACTTGTTCACTATCCTCACTTGTTCACTATCCTTACTTGTTCACTATACTTGTTCACTATACTTGTTCACTATCCTTACTTGTTCGCTATCCTTACTTGTTCACTATTCTGACTTGTTCACAAGCCTGACTTGTTCACTATCCTGACTTGTTCACAAGCTTGACTTGTTCTCTATTCTGACTTGTTCACAAGCCTGACTTATTCACAAGCCTGACTTGTTCACTATTCTGACTTGTTCACTATCCTGACTTGTTCACTATCCTGACTTATTCACAAGCCTGACTTGTTCACTATCCTGACTTGTTCACAAGCTTGACTTGTTCACAATCCTGACTTGTTCACTAACCTGAATTGTTCACTATCCTGACTTATTCACAAGCCTGACTTGTTCACTATCCTGACTTGTTCACAAGCTTGACTTGTTCACAATCCTGACTTGTTCACTATCCTGACTTGTTCACTATCCTGACTTGTTCACTATCCTCACTTGTTCACTATCCTTACTTGTTCACTATACTTGTTCACTATCCTTACTTGTTCACTATACTTGTTCACTATACTTGTTCACTATCCTTACTTGTTCGCTATCCTTACTTGTTCACTATTCTGACTTGTTCACAAGCCTGACTTGTTCACTATCCTGACTTGTTCACAAGCTTGACTTGTTCACTATTCTGACTTGTTCACAAGCCTGACTTGTTCACTATCCTGACTTGTTCACAAGCCTGACTTATTCACAAGCCTGACTTGTTCACTATTCTGACTTGTTCACTATCCTGACTTGTTCACTATCCTGACTTATTCACAAGCCTGACTTGTTCACTATCCTGACTTGTTCACAAGCTTGACTTGTTCACAATCCTGACTTGTTCACTAACCTGAATTGTTCACTATCCTGACTTATTCACAAGCCTGACTTGTTCACTATCCTGACTTGTTCACAAGCTTGACTTGTTCACACTCCTGACTTGTTCACTATCCTGACTTGTTCACTATCCTGACTTGTTCACAAGCCTGATTTGTTCACTATCCTGACTTGTTCACGATCCTGACTTGTTCACAAGCCTGACTTGTTCACTATCCTGACTTTTCACTTTCCTGATTTTTCACTATCCTGACTTATTCACTATCTCGACAGAGTTCACTATCACTTGCTCACTATCTGGTCTTTGTTCTCTGTGAGGGACTGAAACACGACTGCATACCATTATAACACCTTCACAGAAGACCTGTCGGTCCACGGACCTTGACCACTTCCAATAAGGTATAGTGAATGAAGACGGTCCCTGGACCGCTAATTCTTCCCTGAACCTCGTCAACGTGTTCAAATTAAAATCATCTCTGTTCATCATCTTCAGAGAAGTTTGCAAATTGATTTGTGTTTGGGTCACTGCGCGATCCCAAAAAATTTTCCCCGTATTCCACAAGCCCAGCCCCCTCTACCTCGGTGTACGCACAAGCCAGCCTCCTCTGCCTCAGTGTATACACAAGCCTAGCCCCCTCTACCTCAGTGTACACACAAGCCAGCCCCGTCTACCTCAGTGAACGCACAAGCCCGCCCCTTCTACCTCAGTCTACACACAAGCCCAGCCCCCTCTACCTCGGTGTACGCGCAAGCCAGCCTCCTCTACCTCAGTGTATACACAAGCCTATCCCCCTCTACCTCAGTGTACACACAAGCCAGCCAATTCTACCTCAGTGTAGGCACAAGCCCGCCCCATCTACCTCAGTGTAGGCACAAGCCAGCCCCTTCTACGTCAGTGTACACACAAGCTCAGCCCCCTCTACCTCAGTGAATACACAAGCCCAGCCCCCCTCTTCCGCAGTGTACACACAAGCCCAACAACCTCTACCTCAATGTACACACAAGCCCAGCCCATTCTACATCAATGTACACACAAGCCAAGCCCCCTGTACCTCAGTGTACACACAAACCCAGCCCCCTTTACCTCAGTGTACACACAAGCCCATCCGCTTCTACCTCAGTGAACTCACAAGTACAGCCCACTCTACCTCAGTGTACACACAAGCCCAGCCTCCTCTACCTCAGTGTACACACAAACCAACACCCTTTACATCAGTGTACACACAAGCCCAGCACCCTCTACCTCAGTGTATACACAAGCCCAGCCCCCTTTAACACAGTGTACACACAAGCCCATCCCCCTCTACCTCAGTGAACACACAAGCCCAGCCTCCTCTACCTCAGTGTACACAAAAGCCAACACCCTTTACATCAGTGTACACACAAGCCCAGCCCCCTACCTCACTGTACACACGAGCCAAGCCACGTCTACCTCAGTGTACACACAAGCCCACCCCCTTCTACCTCAGTGTACTCAAAAGCCCAGCCCCCTCTACCTCAGTGTACACACAAGCCCATCTCCCTCTACCTCAGTGTACACACAAGCCCAGCTCCCTCTACCTCAGTGTACACACAAGCCCAGCTCCCTCTACCTCAGTGTACACACAAGCCAGCTCCCTCTACCTCAGTGTACACACAAGCCCAGCCCCTCTACCTCAGTGTACACACAAGCCCAGCCTCCTCTACCTCAGTGTACACACAAGCCTAGCCCCCTCTACCTCAGTGTACACAAAAGCCTAGCACCGTCTACCTCGGTGTACACACAAGCCAGCCCCCTCTACCTCAGTGTACACACAAGCCAGACCCCTCTACCTAAGTGTACACACAAGCCTAGTCCCCTCTACCTCGGTGTACACACAAGCCCGACCCCCTCTACATCAGTAATTACACAAGCCCAGCTCCTCTACCGCAGTGTGCACACAAGCCCAGCCTCCTCTACCTCAGTGTACACACAAGCCCAGCCTCCTCTACCTCAGTGTACACACAAACCAGCACTCTCTACATCAGTGTACACACAAGCCCAACCCCATCTACCTCAGTGTACACACAAGCCCAGCTCCCCCTACCTCAGTGTACACACAAGCCCAGCCCCCTCTACCTCAGTGTACACACAAGCCCATCCCCTTCTACCTCAGTGTACTCAAAAGCCCAGCCCCCTCTACCTCAGTGTGCACACAACCCGAGTTCCCTCTACCTCAGTGCACACACAAGCCCATCCCTTTCTACCTCAATGTACTCAAAAGCCTAGCCCCCTCTACCTCAGTGTACACACAAGCCCAGCCCCCTCTACCTCAGTGTACACACAAGCCCAGCTCCCTCTACCTCAGTGTACACACAAGCACAGCTCCCTCTACCTCAGTGTACACACAAGCTCAGCTCCCTCTACCTCAGTGTACACACAAGCCCAGCTCCCTCTACCTCAGTGTACACACAAGAACAGCTTCCTCTACCTCAGTGTACACACAAGCACAGCTCCCTCTACCTCAGTGTACACCCAAGCACAGCTCCCTCTACCTCAGTGTACACACAAGCACAGCTCCCTCTACCTCAGTGTACACCCAAGCACAGCTCCCTCTACCTCAGTGTACACACAAGCACAGCTCCCTCTACCTCAGTGTACACACAAGCCCAGCTCCCTCTACCTCAGTGTACACACAAGCCCAGCTCCCTCTACCTCAGTGTACACACAAGCACAGCTCCCTCTACCTCAGTGTACACACAAGCCCAGCTCCCTCTACCTCAGTGTACACACAAGCCCAGCTCCCTCTACCTCAGTGTACACACAAGCACAGCTCCCTCTACCTCAGTGTACACACAAGCCCAGCTCCCTCTACCTCAGTGTACACACAAGCACAGCTCCCTCTACCTCAGTGTACACACAAGCCCAGCTCCCTCTACCTCAGTGTACACACAAGCCCAGCTCCCTCTACCTCAGTGTACACACAAGCCCAGCTCCCTCTACCTCAGTGTACACACAAGCCCAGCTCCCTCTACCTCAGTGTACACACAAGCCCAGCTCCCTCTACCTCAGTGTACACACAAGCCCAGCTCCCTCTACCTCAGTGTACACACAAGCACAGCTCCCTCTACCTCAGTGTACACACTAGCCCAGCTCCCTCTACCTCAGTGTACACACTAGCCCAGCTCCCTCTACCTCAGTGTACACACAAGCCCAGCTCCCTCTACCTCAGTGTACACACTAGCCCAGCTCCCTCTACCTCAGTGTACACACAAGCCCAGCTCCCTCTACCTCAGTGTACACACAAGCCCAGCTCCCTCTACCTCAGTGTACACACAAGCACAGCTCCCTCTACCTCAGTGTACACACAAGCCCAGCTCCCTCTACCTCAGTGTACACACAAGCCCAGCTCCCTCTACCTCAGTGTACACACAATCCAGCTCCCTCTACCTCAGTGTACACACAAGCCCAGCTCCCTCTACCTCAGTGTACACACAAGCCCAGCTCCCTCTACCTCAGTGTACACACAAGCCCAGCTCCCTCTACCTCAGTGTACACACAAGCCCAGCTCCCTCTACCTCAGTGTACACACAAGCCAGCTCCCTCTACCTCAGTGTACACACAAGCCCAGCTCCCTCTACCTCAGTGTACACACAAGCCCAGCTCCCTCTACCTCAGTGTACACACAAGCACAGCTCCCTCTACCTCAGTGTACACACAAGCCCAGCTCCCTCTACCTCAGTGTACACACAAGCCCAGCTCCCTCTACCTCAGTGTACACACAAGCACAGCTCCCTCTACCTCAGTGTACACACAAGCACAGCTCCCTCTACCTCAGTGTACACACAAGCCCAGCTCCCTCTACCTCAGTGTACACCCAAGCACAGCTCCCTCTACCTCAGTGTACACACAAGCCCAGCTCCCTCTACCTCAGTGTACACACAAGCCCAGCTCCCTCTACCTCAGTGTACACACAAGCACAGCTCCCTCTACCTCAGTGTACACACAAGCACAGCTCCCTCTACCTCAGTGTACACACAAGCACAGCTCCCTCTACCTCAGTGTACACACAAGCCCAGCTCCCTCTACCTCAGTGTACACACAAGCCCAGCTCCCTCTACCTCAGTGTACACCCAAGCACAGCTCCCTCTACCTCAGTGTACACACAAGCACAGCTCCCTCTACCTCAGTGTACACACAAGCACAGCTCCCTCTACCTCAGTGTACACACAAGCACAGCTCCCTCTACCTCAGTGTACACACAAGCACAGCTCCCTCTACCTCAGTGTACACACAAGCCCAGCTCCCTCTACCTCAGTGTACACACAAGCCCAGCTCCCTCTACCTCAGTGTACACACACGTGAGGTCATAAAATTCTTACACAATTAAATTTTGAAATTGT
>NC_091300.1:46850953-46853453 GCF_038502225.1 Cherax quadricarinatus
ACATCAGACCCCAAAGTTTCAAGCAGACCAGTCGAGTCATTCTCTAGGTATGGCACCGAATCCAAGGATTCCGCGTTCTGTGTTTTTATTTAGCTACTCTGGAACACTACCATATTTGCGCCCACACAACCAAAACTTATAGATTATTTTCCTCATAAGATACATCAGCTTTTAACAACCAAAGATGTTCAGAGGAAGTCAAGATATATCACTGAAAAAACGAATACCGGTGACTAGTTAATTTACATATATGTTACTACGTATGATATGCGTAACAGTAGTTCTGTGTGTTTGTACCTAAATAAACTTAATTAAACCGTATAACGGGCGGGGCTTGAACCTGTAGTCAGAGTCGTAAAACTTCATACCAACGTGTTAGCCACTGGGCCAGCTGGCTACAATAAGATTCATTCAACTAGGTATAGCTCAAGTCTAGCTCAAGTTCCCACAAAGCCGTCATCATGACGGTTTTGAGGGGACTTGAGCTAGAGTTCGTCACGGCCACGCTGGCGAGAGACTCGTCTGTAAAAATTTGCATTTGTGGTCACAATGGTGCCTGTGCTAACCTTCCTATGGTGTATAAATATACCTATACACTCTCGTAGTAATCCTTCAGGTAGGACACTCCAGTAGTGAAAGCCTGAAGCCGAAATCCGTGAATGATGTATTTAACATTGACCAGACGACACCTGCGAATGCCCATATTTCCATGAACCTTTTCCTAGTTGTAATAAACCAGCGTTGAAAATTTAAAATCGATCGGATGAACCATTCTCAACTTATAAACCAAAAATATGGAGATGGAGAAAGAAAAAAATCAGGCAATCGCTTTCAAATACCTCTTCGAGGATACCTATTTACTACAACATGATTACAAGAGTACCTAACACGAGTACTTAAGAACACTTAAGAGTACCACAGGTACTAGTAACTCCAGTAGATAACAACACAACAATATTTATATGAGTACTAAAGGCACT
This sequence comes from Cherax quadricarinatus, assembly GCF_038502225.1. Lineage (NCBI taxonomy): Eukaryota > Metazoa > Arthropoda > Malacostraca > Decapoda > Parastacidae > Cherax > Cherax quadricarinatus. The sequence goes on from NC_091300.1 coordinate 46,851,934, forward strand.
GCTAACACGAGTACTTAATATCACAACAATGTTTATAAAAGTACAGAAGATACATCTAAAACGAGTACTTATCAACACAACATTGCTTCTAACATTACCTATGGAATTGGTAACATGAGTATTTAACAACACAACAGTGATTGTAAGTGTATTGAAGGTCCTGCTAACACCAATACTTGACAAACAATGTTTATAAGAGCACTGTGGTATTAAACAACACTGCACTAACAATCCCTCGCCAGGGTAAACAAAATATGGTCATATGTTTAATTAACATTGCAGTTTAACAAACACCATTCCGGCACACGCTACGATCTGCAAAATTATTGATATGGAAAAGCATCACACAAAATAATTACACACACATATGTAAATGTAAACATACAAATACATACATACATACATACATACGTACTTTACATACATACATACATACATACATTACATACATACATACATACATACATACATACGTACATTACATACATACATACATACATATATTACATACATTACATACATACATACATACATACATACATACATACATACATACATACATACATACATACATACATACATACATACATACGTACGTACATACATACATACATACTGGTCAATTAGCAAAAACTTATTTAAAATTAAGACCTTTCTAAAATTTTCTCTTATACGTTTAAATATATATTTTTTTCATTTATGTTTACGTAAAAATCAATAATTTTGTACCAAAAGAGCCTTAGAAAACTTACCTAACCTTATTATAACAAGCGCAATTAAATTTAGCCTAACCCAACTAAATATATTTCATAGAAGTTTACAGTAATTTAATAATAAACAAACACAATGAAATATCTTTTTCGTGAGTTTCAGAATGATTTTTGCGAAATTATTGTAGACACAATTTTCGCATGCCTTATTCGGCAAGAAGTGCGTTATTATTTAAGTTAAAATCACAAGTTTTACCGATTCGGCACGAGATATATATATATATATATATATATATATATATATATATATATATATATATATATACATTTGTCGTGCCGAATAGGCAGATTATTATTATAATCAAAAAGAAGCGCTAAGCCACAAGGACTATACAGCCGAATAGGCAGAACTTGCGATCTTGGCTTAAATAGCAACGCTCATCTTGTCATATAGGACAAGTGAAAATTTGTGTATGCAATAATTTCGCTAAAATCATTCTGAACCTAACGAAAAAAATATATTTGATTGTGTTTGTTTAGTACTAAATTACTGTAAACATATTTAAAATATATTTAGTTGGGTTAGGCTAAAATAAATTGTTCTTGATACAATAAGGTTAGGTAAGTTTTCTAAGATTCTTTTGGTGCAAAATTAAAAATTTTTACATTAACATTAATGAAAAAAATATATCTTTAAACGTATAAGAGAAAATTTTAGAAAGGACTTAATTTTAAATGAGTTCTTGCTAATTGACCAGTTTTACATATTCGACACGACATATATATATATATGTATATACGTAATGTCCT
>NC_091300.1:46858453-46945953 GCF_038502225.1 Cherax quadricarinatus
AGAAGCTGGAGGATCAGGCGCATGTAACAGGGAGGGCACTGCAATGGATCAGGGAATACCTGACAGGGAGGCAGCAACGAGTCATGGTACGTGAAGAGGTATCACAGTGGGCGCCTGTGACGAGCGGAGTCCCACAGGGGTCAGTTCTAGGACCAGTGCTATTTTTGATATATGTGAACGACATGATGGAAGGAATAGACTCTGAAGTGTCCCTACTCGCAGATAATGTGAAGTTGATGAGAAGAATTAAATCGGATGAGGATGAGGCAGGACTGCAAAGAGACCTGGACAGGCTGGACATGTGGTCCAGTAACTGGCTTCTCGAATTCAATCCAGCCAAATGCCAAGTCATGAAGATTGGGGAGGGGCAAAGAAGACCGCAGACAGGGTATAGGCTAGGTGGACAAAGACTACAGACCTCACTCAGAGAGAAAGACCTTGGGGTGACCATAACACCGAGCACATCATCGGAGGCACACATCAACCAAATAACTGCTGCAGCATACGGGCGCCTGGCAAACCTGAGAATAGCGTTCCAACCCCTTAATAAGGAATCGTTCAAGACACTGTACACTGTGTACATTAGGCCCATACTGGAGTATGCAGCACCAGTCTGGAACCCACACCTGGTCAAGCACGTCAAGAAGTTAGAGAAAGTACAAAGGTTTGCAACAAGGCTAGTCTCAGAGCTCAGGGGAATGTCGTACGAGGAAAGGTTGAGGGAGATCGGACTGACGACACTGGAGGACAGAAGTGTCAGGGGAGACATGATAACGACATACAAGATACTGCGGGGAATAGACAAGGTGGACAGAGATAGGATGTTCCAGAGAGGGGACACAGGGACAAGGGGTCACAACTGGAAGCTGAAGACTCAGTACGAGGAAAGGTTGAGGGAGATCGGACTGACGACACTGGAGGACAGAAGTGTCAGGGGAGACATGATAACGACATACAAGATACTGCGGGGAATAGACAAGGTGGACAGAGATAGGATGTTCCAGAGAGGGGACACAGGGACAAGGGGTCACAACTGGAAGCTGAAGACTCAGACGAGTCACGGGGACGTTAGGAAGTATTTCTTCAGTCATAGAGTTGTCAGGAAGTGGAATAGCCTAGCAAGAGAAGTAGTGGAGGCAGGAACCATACATAGTTCTAAGAAGAGGTATGATACAGCTCAGGAAGCAGAGAGAGAGAGGACCTAGTAGCGATCAGTGAAGAGGCGGGGCCAGGAGCTGAGTCTCGACCCCTGCAACCAAAATTAGGTGAGTACACACACACGCACACACATACACACACACACACACACACGCACACACACATACACACACACACACACGCACACACACACAAACATACACACACAGAGGTATGATAAAGCTCACGGCTCAGGGAGAGTGACCTAGTAGCGATCAGTGAAGAGGCGGGGCCAGGAGCTCGGACTCGACCCCCGCAACCTCAACTAGGTGAGTACAACTAGGTGAGTACACACACACACACACACACACACAAACGCTGATGGAATAACAAATAAGTGGGAGGAGTGGCATGAAAGATTCAAAGAAGCATCACCAGACATCATAGCTCTCACAGAAACCAAGCTTACAGGTATGATAACAGATGCCATCTTTCCAACGGGATACCAAATCCTGAGGAAAGACAGAGGGAACAGGCGGGGTGGAGGAGTGGCGTTGCTGATCAAAAATCGCTGGAATTTTGATGAGCTGGAGAGAGGAGACAGCGGAGAAGAAAGTGATTACATAGCGGGAACACTTCACTCTGGAGGTCCCAAGGTGGTAATAGCAGTGATGTATAACCCACCACAGAACAGCAGGAGGCCAAGGCAAGAGTACGACGAGAGCAATAGAGCGATGGTTGACACACTGGCTAGAGTGGCCAGAAGTGCTCATGCATGCAGGGCAAAGCTCCTGATCATGGGTGACTTTAACCACAAGGAGATCGATTGGGAGAACTTGGACCCACATGGAGGCCAAGATACATGGAGGGCTAAGATGATGGAGGTGGTACTGGAAAACTTCATGTGCCAACACGTAAGGGACACTACAAGAGAGAGAGGAGAGGATGAACCAGCAAGGCTGGACTTAGTATTCACCTTGAGTAGTGCAGATATCGAGGACATCACATATGAAAGACCCCTTGGGGCCAGTGACCATGTGGTTTTAAGCTTCGAATACACAGTAGAACTACAAGTGGAGGGAGAAGCAGGAAGGCCAGGACGAATGAAGCCAAACTACAAGAAAGGGGACTACACAGGAATGAGGAACTACCTGAACGGGGTTCAGTGGGACAGAGAACTGGCAGGGAAGCCAGTTAATGAAATAATGGAATATGTAGCAACAAAATGCAAGGAGGCTGAGGAGAGGTTTGTACTCAAGGGTAACAGGAATAATGAAAAAGCCAGGATGAGCCAATGGTTTACCCAAAGGTGCAGGGAGGCAAAAACCAAGTGTGCTAGGGAATGGAAGAAATATAGAAGGCAAAGGACCCAGGAGAATAAGGAGAACAGTCGTAGAGCCAGAAACGAATATGCACAGATAAGAAGGGAGGCCCAAAGACAATATGAAAATGACATAGCAGCGAAAGCCAAATCTGACCCGAAACTGTTGTACAGCCACATCAGGAGGAAAACAACAGTCAAGGACCAGGTAATCAGGCTAAGGAAGGAAGGAGGAGAGACAACAAGAAATGACCGTGAAGTATGTGAAGAACTCAACAAGAGATTCAAAGAAGTGTTCACAGAGGAGACAGAAGGGACTCCAGAAAGACGGAGAGGTGGGGCACACCACCAAGTGCTGGACACAGGGCACACAACCGAGGAAGAAGTGAAGAGGCTTCTGAGTGAGCTAGATACCTCAAAGGCAATGGGGCCAGATAACATCTCCCCATGGGTATTGAGAGAGGGAGCAGAGGCGCTATGTGTACCCCTAACAACAATATTCAATACATCTATCGAAACAGGGAGATTGCCTGAGGCATGGAAGACAGCAAATGTAGTCCCAATCTTTAAAAAAGGAGACAGACATGAAGCATTAAACTACAGACCAGTGTCACTGACATGTATAGTATGCAAAATCATGGAGAAGATTATCAGGAGAAGAGTGGTGGAACACCTAGAAAGGAACGATCTCATCAACAGCAGCCAACATGGTTTCAGGGACGGGAAATCCTGTGTCACAAACCTACTGGAGTTCTATGACATGGTGACAGCAGTAAGACAAGAGAGAGAGGGGTGGGTGGATTGCATTTTCTTGGACTGCAAGAAGGCGTTTGACACAGTTCCACACAAGAGATTGGTGCAAAAACTGGAGGACCAAGCAGGGATAACAGGGAAGGCACTACAATGGATCAGGGAATACTTGTCAGGAAGACAGCAGCGAGTCATGGTACGTGGCGAAGTGTCAGAGTGGGCACATGTGACCAGCGGGGTCCCGCAGGGGTCAGTCCTAGGACCAGTGCTGTTTCTGGTATTTGTGAACGACATGACGGAAGGAATACTCTGAGGTGTCCCTGTTTGCAGATGACGTGAAGTTGATGAGAAGAATTCACTCGATCGAAGACCAGGCAGAACTACAAAGGGATCTGGACAGGCTGCAGACCTGGTCCAGCAATTGGCTCCTGGAGTTCAATCCCACCAAGTGCAAAGTCATGAAGATTGGGGAAGGGCAAAGAAGGCCGCAGACGGAGTACAGTCTAGGGGGTCAGAGACTACAAACCTCACTCAAAGAAAAAGATCTTGGGGTGAGTATAACACCAGGCACATCTCCTGAAGCGCACATCAACCAAATAACTGCTGCAGCATATGGGCGCCTAGCAAACCTCAGAACAGCATTCCGACATCTTAATAAGGAATCATTCAGGACCCTGTACACCGTGTACGTTAGGCCCATATTGGAGTATGCGGCACTAGTTTGGAACCCACACCTAGCCAAGCACGTGAAGAAACTAGAGAAAGTGCAAAGGTTTGCAACAAGACTAGTCCCAGAGCTAAGAGGTATGTCCTACGAGGAGAGGTTAAGGGAAATCAACCTGACGACACTGGAGGACAGGAGAGATAGGGGGGACATGATAACGACATACAAAATACTGAGAGGAATTGACAAGGTGGACAAAGACAGGATGTTCCAGAGATTGGACACAGTAACAAGGGGACACAGTTGGAAGCTGAAGACACAGATGAATCACAGGGATGTTAGGAAGTATTTCTTCAGCCACAGAGTAATCAGTAAGTGGAATAGTTTGGGAAGCGATGTAGTGGAGGCAGGATCCATACATAGCTTTAAGCAGAGGTATGATAAAGCTCACGGCTTAGGGAGAGTGACCTAGTAGCGATCAGTGAAGAGGCGGGGCCAGGAGCTCGGACTCGACCCCCGCAACCTCAACTAGGTGAGTACAACTAGGTGAGTACACACAGCTCGGACTCGACCCCTTCAACCTCAACTAGGTGAGTACACACACACACACAGACAATACTCACCTCACTAGGTGAGTACTAGGTGAGTACACACACACACACACACATACACACAGAAGACCGCAGAGGAAGTATTGGCTAGGTGGCCAAAAACTGCAAACCTCGCTCAAGGAGAAAGATCTCGGGGTGAGTATAACACAGAGCATGTCTCCGGAAGCACACATCAACTGGATAACTGCTGCAGCATATGGGCGCCTGGCAAACCTGAAAATAGCGTTCCGATACCTAAGTAAGGAATCGTTCAAGACACTGTATACCGTGGTCGTAAGGCCCATACTGGAGTATGCAGCACCTGTTTGGAACCTGCACTTGATCAAGCACATCAAAAAATTAGAGAAAGTGCAACGGTTTGCGACAAGATTAGTTCCAGAGCTAAGGGCAATGTCCTAAGAAGAAAGGTTAAGGGAAATCGGCATGACGACACTGTAGGGCAGCAGGTCAGGGGAGACATGATAACGACATACAAAATACTGAGTGGAATAGACAAGGTGGACAGAAACAAGATATTCCAGAGAGAGGACACAGAAACAAGGGGTCACAATTGGAAGTTGAAGACAGATGAGTCAAAGGGATATTAGTAAGTATTTCTTCAGTCATAGAGTAGTCAGGAAGTGGAACAGCCTAGCAAGTGAGGTAGAGGAGGCAGGAACCATACATAGCTTTACGATGAGGTATGATAAAGCTCATGGAGCAGGGAGAGGACCTAGTAGCACTCGGTGATGAGGCGGGGCTAGGAGCTGAGTCTCGACCCGTACAAACACAATTAGGTGAGTACACACACACACACACACACACACACACACACACACACATATATATGTATATATATATATATATATATATATATATATATATATATATATATATATATATATATATATATATATATATATATATATATATATATATATATATATATGTATATATATATATATGTGTGTGTGTGTGTGTGTGTGTGTGTGTACTCACATATTTGTACTCACCTATTTGTGGTTGCAGGGGTCGAATCATAGCTCCTGGCCCCGCCTCTTCACTGGTTGCTACTGGGTCCTCTCTCTCCCTGCTCCATGAGCTTTATCAAACCTCGTCTTAAAACTATGTATGGTTCCCGCCTCCACTACGTCACTTTCCAGGCTGTTCCACTTCCTGACAACTCTATGACTGAAGAAATACTTCCTAACATCCCTTTGATTCACCTGAGTCTTCAACTTCCAACTCTGACCTCTTGTTTCTGTGTCCCATCTCTGGAACATCCCGTCTTTGTCCACCTTGTCTATTCCACGCAGTATTTTATATGTCGTTATCATGTCTCCCCTGACCCTCCTGTCCTCCAGAGTTGTCAGGCCGATTTCCCTCAACCTTTCTTCGTAGGACAATCCCCTTAGCTCTGGGACTAGTCTTGTTGCAAACCTTTGCACTTTCTCTAATTTTTTGACGTGCTTGACCAGGTGTGGATTCCAAACTGGTGCTGCATACTCCAGTATGGGCCTGACGTAAATGGTATACAGAGTGTTGAACGATTCCTTACTGAGGTTTCGGAACGCTATTCATAGGTTTGCCAGACGCCCGTATGCTGCAGCAGTTATCTATTTGATATGCACCAAAGGAGATATGCTCGGTGTTATACTCACCCCCAGATCTTTTTCCTTGAGTGAGGTTTGCAGTGTTTGGCGATCTAGACTATATTGTGTCTGTGGTCTTCTTTGCCCTTCCCCAATCATCATGTCTTTGCATTTGGCAGGGTTAAACTCAAGGAGCCAGTTGCTGGACCAGGCTTGTAGCCTGTCCAGGTCGCTTTGTAGTCCTGCCTGATCCTCGTCCGATTTGATTCTACTCATTAACTTCACATCATCTGCAATGTGTGTGTGTGTGTGTGTGTGTGTACTCACCTAGTTGTACTCACCTAGTTGAGGTTGCGGGGGTCGAGTCCGAGCTCCTGGCCCCGCCTCTTCACTGATCGCTACTAGGTCACTCTCCCTGAGCCGTGAGCTTTATCATACCTCTGCTTAAAGCTATGTATGGATCCTGCCTCCACTACATCGCTTCCCAAACTATTCCACTTACTGACTACTCTGTGGCTGAAGAAATACTTCCTAACATCCCTGTGATTCATCTGTGTCTTCAGCTTCCAACTGTGTCCCCTTGTTACTGTGTCCAATCTCTGGAACATCCTGTCTTTGTCCACCTTGTCAAATCCTCTCAGTATTTTGTATGTCGTTATCATGTCCCCCCTATCTCTCCTGTCCTCCAGTGTCGTCAGGTTGATTTCCCTTATCTCTCCTCGTAGGACATACCTCTTAGCTCTGGGACTAGTCTTGTTGCAAACCTTTGCACTTTCTCTAGTTTCTTCACGTGCTTGGCTAGGTGTGGGTTCCAAACTAGTGCCGCATACTCCAATACGGGCCTAACGTACACGGTGTACAGGGTCCTGAATGATTCCTTATTAAGATGTCGGAATGCTGTTCTGAGGTTTGCTAGGCGCCCATATGCTGCAGCAGTTATTTGGTTGATGTGCGCTTCAGGAGATGTGCCTGGTGTTATACTCACCCCAAGATCTTTTTCCTTGAGTGAGGTTTGTAGTCTCTGACCCCCTAGACTGTACTCCGTCTGCGGCCTTCTTTGCCCTTCCCCAATCTTCATGACTTTGCACTTGGTGGGATTGAACTCCAGGAGCCAATTGCTGGACCAGGTCTGCAGCCTGTCCAGATCCCTTTGTAGTTCTGCCTGGTCTTCGATCGAGTGAATTCTTCTCATCAACTTCACGTCATCTGCAAACAGGGACACCTCAGAGTCTATTCCTTCCGTCATGTCGTTCACAAATACCAGAAACAGCACTGCTCCTAGGACTGACCCCTGCGGGACCCCGCTGGTCACAGGTGCCCACTCTGACACCTCGCCACGTACCATGACTCGCTGCTGTCTTCCTGACAAGTATTCCCTGATCCATTGTAGTGCCTTCCCTGTTATCCCTGCTTGGTCCTCCAGTTTTTGCACCAATCTCTTGTGTGGAACTGTGTCAAACGCCTTCTTGCAGTCCAAGAAAATGTGTGTGTGTGTGTGTGTGTGTGTGTGTGTGTGTGTGTGTGTGTGTGTGTGTGTGTGTGTGTGTGTGTGTGTGTGTGTGTGTGTGTGTGTGTGTGTGTGTATGTGTGTGTGTGCTGTGTGTGTGAGTGTGTGTGTGTGTGTGTGTGTGTGTGTGTGTGTGTGTGTGTGTGTGTGTGTGTGTGTGTGTGTGTGTGTGTGTGTGTACTCACCTATTTGTACTCACCTATTTGTGGTTGCAGGGGTCGATTCACAGCACCTGGCCCCGCCTCTTCGCTGATTGCTACTAGGTCCTCTCTCTCCCTGTCCCATTAGCTCTATCATACCTCGCCTTAAAACTATGTATGGTTCCCGCCTCCACTACGTCACTTTCTAGGCTATTCCACGGCCTGACTACTCTATGACTGAAGAAATACTTCCTAACATCCCTTTGATTCATCTGAGTCTTCAACTTCCAATTGTAACCTCTTGTGTCTGTGTCCCTTCTCTGGAACATCCCGTCTTTGTCCACCTCGTCTATTCCGCGCAGTATTTTATATGTCATTATCATGTCTCCCCTGACCCTCTTGTCCTCCAGTGTCGTCAGACCGATTTCCCTCAACCTTTCTTCGTAGGACAATCCCCGTAGCTCTGGGACTAGTCTTGTTGCAAACCTTTGCACTTTCTCTAATTTCTTGACGTGCTTGACTAGGTGTGGATTCCAAACTGGTGCTGCATACTCCAGTATGGGCCTGACGTAAATGGTATACAGAGTCTTAAACGAATCCTTACTGAGGTATCGGAACGATATCCGTAGGTTTGCCAGGCGCCCGTATGCTGCAGCAGTTATCTGATTGATGTGCGCCTCAGGAGATATGCTCGGTGTTATACTCACCCCCAGATCTTTTTCCTTGAGTGAGGTTTGCAGTCTTTGGCCATCTAAACTATATTGTGTCTGCGGTCTTCTTTGCCCTTCCCCAATCTTCATGACTTTGCATTTGGTAGGGTTAAATTCAAGGAGCCAGTTGCTGGACCAGGCTTGTAGCCTGTCCAGGTCTCTTTGTAGTCCTGCCTGATCCTCATCCGATTTGATTCTTCTCATTAACTTCGCATCATCTGCAAACAAGGACACTTCTGAGTCTATCCCTTCCGTTATGTCGTTCACATATACCAAGAACAGCACAGGTCCTAGGACTGACCCCTGTGGAACCCTGCTTGTCACAGGCGCCCACTCTGACACCTCGTCGCGTACCATGACTCGTTGTTGCCTCCCTGTCAGGTATTCTCTGATCCATTGCAGTGCCTTTCCTGTTATGTGTGCCTGATCCTCTAGCTTTTGCAGTAACCTCTTGTGAGGAACTGTGTCGAAGGCCTTCTTTCAGTCCAAAAATATGCAGTCGATCCACCCCTCTCTCTCTTGTCTTACTTCTGTCACCTTGTCATAAAGCTCTAGTAGGTTTGTGACAAAGGATTTTCCTTCCCTGAAACCGTGCTGGTTGTCAATTATACACTTGTTTCTTTCCAGGTGACCCACCACTCTCCTCCTGATGATCTTCTCCATGACCTTGCATACTATACACGTTAGTGATACAGGTCAGTAGTTTAGTGCCTCATGTCTGTCTCCCTTTTTAAAAATTGGGACTACATTTGCCATTTTCCATACCTCAGGGAGTTGCCCAGTTTCAAATGATGTGTTGAAGATCTTTGTTAATGGCTCACACAATATCTCTGCTCCCTCTTTAAGGACCCATGGAGAGATGTTGTCTGGTCCCACCGCCTTTGAGGTGTCAAGTTCGCATAGCAGCTTCTTCACCTCCTCCTTGGTTATATGTACCTCATCCAGCACTTGCTGGTGTGCCCCCCTGTTCTGATTTCCTGGAGTCCTAAAGGTTTCCACTGTAAATACCTCTTTAAATCTTGTGTTGAGGTCCTGACATACTTCTTGGTCGTTTCTTGTGAATTCCCCATCACCCTTCCTCAGTCTGATTACCTGGTCCTTGACTGTTGCTTTCCTCCTGATGTGGCTGTACAACAGCTTTGGGTCAGTCTTTACTTTTGATGCTATGTCATTTTCATATTGTCTCTGAGCCTCCCTTCTTATCTGTGCATATTCGTTTCTTGCTCTTCGGCTGATTTCTTTATTTTCCTGAGTTCTCTGTCTTCTGTACCTTTTCCATTCTCTAGTACACCTAGTTTTTGCCTCCCTACACCTTTGGGTGAACCAAGAACTCGTTCTGTTCTTCCCATTATTTCTGTTTCCCTTGGGAACAAACCTCTCCTCTGCCTCCTTGCATTTTGTTGCTACATAGTCCATCATTTCTTGTACTGGTTTTCCTGTCAGTTCCCTCTCCCACTGAATGTCTTGAAGTAAGTTCCTCACGGCTGAGTAATTCCCCCTTTTGTAGTTTGGTTTTTCCCAGCCTATTCCTCCTACTCTCTCCACTTGGAGCTCAACTATGTAGTCGAAGCACAGAACCACATGATCACTAGCTTCCAGGGGCCTTTCATACATGATACCCTCGATGTCCGAGCTACTCATGGTGAATACAAGGTCCAGCCTTGCTGGTTCATCCTCTCCTCTCTCTCTGGTAGTGTCTCTAACATGTTGATGCATGAGGTTTTACGTGCGTGCGTGTGTGTGTGTGTGTGTGTGTGTGTGTGTGTGTGTGTGTGTGTGTGTGTGTGTGTGTGTGTGTGTGTGTGTGTGTGTGTATGTGTGTGTATGTGTGTGTATGTGTGTGTGTGTGCGTCTCTGTGTGTGTGTGTGTGTGTGTGTGTGTGTGTGTGTATGTATATATATATATATATATATATATATATATATATATATATATATATATATATATATATATATATATATATATATATATATATGTATATATATATACATACATATATATTTCTTTCAACACACCGGCCGTATCCCACCGAGGCAGGGTGGCCCAAAAAGAAAAACGAAAGTTTCTCTTTTTAAATTTAGTAATTTATACGGGAGAAGGGGTTACTAGCCCCTTGCTACCGGCATTTTAGTCGCTTCTTACAACACGCATGGCTTACGGAGGAAGAATTCTGTTCCACTTCCCCATGGAGATAAGAGGAAATAAACAAGAACAAGAACTAGAAAGAAAATAGAAGAAAACCCAGAGGGGTGTGTATATATATGCTTGTACATGTATGTGTAGTGTGACCTAAGTGTAAGTAGAAGTAGCAAGACATACCTGAAATCTTGCATGTTTATGAGACAGACAGAAGACACCAGCAATCCTACCATCATGTAAAACAATTACAGGCTTTCGTTTTACACTCATATATATATATATATATATATATATATATATATATATATATATATATATATATATATATATATATATATATATATATATATATATATATATATATATATATATATATATATATATATATATTCAAAGTTCATTCTCTATAAAGATTACAATGCTGAGTTTACAGATATTGGTTATTGTGTGGTTTACATGTACTACAGTATACTGTAGTATGTTGTTGTATACTACAGCATACTGTAGTACACTACAATATACCGTAGAATGTTATAGTATACTGCAGAATACTGTATTACACTACAGTATACTGTAGTATACTACAGTATACTGTAGTGTACTACAGTATACTGTAGTATACTACAGTATACTGTAGTATACTACAGTATACTGTAGTATACTGAAGTATACTGTAGTACACTATATTATACTGTAGTATGTTGTAGTGTACTGTAGTATACTGTAGTATACTACAGTATACTGTAGTATACTGTAGTATATTGTAGTATACTACAGTATACTTTAGTATACAGTAGCATACTATAGCATACTGTAGTATTCTGCATTATAGTATAGTATACTACACTATGCTGTAAAATACTACAGTATACTGTAGTGTACTCCAGTATGCTGCAGTATGACTTATGCTGTAGTATACTGCATTATACAGTAGTATGACTTATTTTATAGTATATTGTAATATGACTTATACTGTAGTATGACATACTGTACTATACTATAGTATGACTGTACTATACTGTAGTATGACTGTACTATACTGCAGTATGACATACTGTAGTACAACTGAAGTATGACTGTAGTATGACTTACACTGTAGTATACTGTAGTATGATTTATACTGAAGTATGCGGTAATATGACTTATACTGTAGTATACCGAAGTATGACTTATACTGTACTATACTGTAGTATGACATACTGAAGTATACAGTAATATGACTTATGCTGTAGTATACTGTAGCATGACTTATGCTGTTTGTGTGTTCTGGCACGCAAATACGGTGGAAGCCGAAGACTCGTTATTAAGACGGACTGTAGCTGAAATGGTCGGTACTTATGTAATGAGAGCGACGCTTAGGCCTCTGACGTCACTCATTTTGAGTGGAAGCGGACCTGGAGAAGACCAGGACCAGGTCCACCTGGAGAAGACCAGGTCCGGGTCTACCTGGAGAAAACCAGGCTAGGTCCACCTGGAGAAGACCAGCTCCCGGTCTTCCTGGAGAACCTACTTGTCAGTGGAAGGCTCACAATTAGCAATAGTTTAAACCAGGTAAGGGTAAGCGTAGACTAGGTCGGATTAATTAATGTTAAGCATAGATTAGTTAATGTTAAGCATAGATTAGTTAATGTTAAGCATAGATTAGTTAATGTTAAGCATATATTAGCTAATGTTAAGCATAGATTGGTTCAAGGCAAATATAGACTGGTTTAGTGAAAATATACATTAAGTCAGTGAAAGAATAGAATGAATCAAGTTGAGCCTAGACTAGATTAGGCCTATGACAGTCTACATTTGACAAGGCAAACACAGATTTGTTGAGTTGCAGCATCGAGTGGGTTAAATCCAGCATTAATTGGGTTAAAGCCAAGATAGATTTTTGTCATGATCAGCACTGACAGGGTGAGTTTCAGCATAGATTTGGTGATGGAGAGAAATGGTATAAAATACCGACAAGATCACCGACACAAACATCAGAAACATCACTACCGACAAAGGAGGGTGTGTCGGCATCTTGAACACTTATGATTGCAAATCCAAAATGTTTAATCTACTCAACGACCAGACATCTACGAGCCTATCGCAGCTTTACATATGGACACTTTATCTTGCCATATCCTAAACAGCTCGAAACAAGGAACCACCAGAATGTATAGCTTGCCCAAGATTCATTAACCAGGAATTCCAGTGAGAACCATCTGGAAAAGTTAGCGTCCCTCACAAAACATCAGGGGTTCTTGCCAAATACCCATTAAAACTCTTAAGCACTCTCATTCAAGCACATTTAAAACATTCTGGTAATCTCATCCTTATCAGAAACATAAACATCAGAAACAAGAACCTCTCCACCCTTGACGTGACATTCCTCTTCACTGAAGTACCCACAACAGAGGACATTGATCTACAACGAAATATTGATGACACCATCGACCTACCTTTTCCAGCCAGCGATTTTGTTGATCTCCTTGAACTCTGAGTTTGTTTTAACTGTTTCTTTTTTTTAACTCTTTCTTTCAAGAGGCTCTTGGTCTACCATTGGGCTCACCATTAAGTGTTGTTCTGGCGAACCCATACATGGAACATCTTGAAGCCGAGAGATATTCCTCTATCAGCCTTCCTCAGTCACCTGGCTCCGTTTTGTTGATCACATTCTCGTTATAACTCCCAGATGGTTCAACGCTTTTGCACTCTAACACAAGCTTAACCACTTCAAGTCTTCTATCCAGTTCTCACTCAAAGAGGAAGTTGATGGCCCTCTTCCTTGCCTCGATGTTTTATTCTGTCAATCTAATCATGAACTATGTTTCTAATTCTGCCTCAATCCTGCCAATCAACCCGATTTTCTCCACAATTAGTCGCACCACGACATAAAGATTAAACGCGACGTCATCACTGGCGTCTTCCTACGTGCTTTTCGTATCTGCAGTAGTGAATTCCTTAAAGAATGTTCTTTCCTACTCGCACCACGACTCTCCTCGTCAGTTCATCAGAGACTGCAGGCGCCGTGCATACATCTTCAGCTCGCCTAGATGACACTCAACCGAGAGAAGATACATGGTCTTCTTTAACAACTCAGTTGTTACACACATCTCCAGCATTCTCTAAAACACCAAATTCCAAGTATTCACCACTGCCTCTGCTACAGTCAAGTACATCACCAGTAAGGAACACCATCAAGATAAAGCCACAGCTGGTGTATACACAAACACTTGCAAAGATTGTGACCAAATATACATGGGAGAACCATCAAGGGACCTTCACTTTCGCATATCTAAATATAAATTTGCTAACAAAATGGACCACTTAACAACACCTGTTTCCCAGACAAACTCCCACAACAACTTATCATTTACAATGGTGTACGACTCAGTGTCAAAGAAGAATCTACTTCAACACTCATTATATTGGAATCATCACTAACCAGCATATCACTCAACTTCAACAGAACAACGGCTTCCACAATATACATAGCTGAACCTCTTGCCGCTGTCCCACACTGTAACTGGTCACGGTATGGAGGAACACTCCAACAGGCCTACTGGCCCTTACTAGGCAGGTTCTCGAATCCAGTCTCTCAGCCGTAAATTTGTCCAATGTGTCATCAAGCTACCCATAACTAGTTTCATCATACCTCACCTAACTCTTCAGGTCACTACGCTCACTATATATATGCAGTTATCAAGCATCGTGACAGGTAGATCAGTTTGCGAAATGTTGTCAGTAAAGGATCGATTCATAATGCATTTGTGTCTTCATTCTTACTGCATTTGTGTCTTCATCTACAGACTAGGTGAGTTTCAGCATATATTGAGCGAGAGTCAATAGACTGGGGATAAAGCGGACACGAACACTGCTTCTCCCAAATGATATCTCTGAACGTCAGGACACACTAGTATTGTGTCTGAACCATTAACGATCCCCAGCAAATGTCGTCGCATGTCCGCAGCATCAACATGAATATCCGACAATTACTACTATTGTGTAAATGGTTTAAAAAATTTTAAGTTAACAAATAAGACGTTTTTGCAACATTTGTTAATCTGGAAACGTTTCGCCGGCCGGTAGTTTCTTTTATCCAATACAGAGAAGAATAGTAGATGAGGAGTTGTAGATGGAGCTGTAGAAATATGTTGGAGTTTAAGACACATGTGCAACATCTGGGTATCTTTATTGTAGACGTTTCGCCATCCAGTGGCTTTATCAGTGGCTTTGCATTGATAAAGCCACTGGATGGCGAAACGTCTACAATAAAGATACCCAGATGTTGCACATGTGCCTTAATTTCATCTTGTCGGTAATATATACCATTCTTGCACATGTTGGAGTTTATTATGCGATCACGTCCTCTGCTAGTCGACTATGAGCTGAGAAGTGCTTCTCATGTCCGTAATGTTGAGGTGTACCTCACAATGATCATTGTTAAGACTACCAACGATACTTTAGACAAATGGACACATGTGTAATTTAATAAGAGTTTTATTGCGGCTACGTTGGGCTCACCGAAAACTTTGTATAGTGACTTGACGAAGATTCTGGCGGACAAAACGAAGCCGCTTTAAATTTCTTATTAGTTACACAAGTTGCCAATTAACTAACATACTGTCGGGAGTCTTGCCAATAATTAATTATCTTTTTAAGGCCATAGACTGCTTTTACTTCGACTATGTTAACTTTTAGTCTTTCTCATATCTCTGTTACTTTGACGATGAAAAAGCTTTTTTCTAAGTTCTCTGGGAGGTTTCCTTCCCTGTGTCTCTCGTCATATATGTTTTTCTCCAACTAAACAATCATTGTTTATTTACCTTGTCCAGTTCCCTGAGTACTCTGTATGTTATGACCCTGTCTCCTCTCTACATTTCTCGCGGCACCAGCAAGCTCCATGTTTCTCGAGACAATATTGGGAATCCCATTTGTTACCCTCTTCTACTGTGAAGGTTCGCTCTTACCATCATTCTCTGTCTTCTGCTCTCACGTATTCACTGAACCACTCTACCTTTGCTCCTTCCTCTTATTATGTATCCCCGAGAGGCAACCTTTAAGAGGCACGTAAGTTCCCGGGTCTTTTAACAACATGTTCTTTTTTCCACTATAATACTGATTTCTATTCAGTAACTAAAGATTGACTCTCGTCATCGCGTCTTCAAAACGTTAACGTTGATGTTTTTGGTAAGAAGTATGACGCCATGGGAGTTTAGTGTGTAGATGTATATTTGTAGATGTATATCTGACTCATTAGAGTCAGAGTAATAGCTGGAGAATGCCTTTTCAGGAAGGTTTCAAACTTTTAGTGTTGACGGGATCTGTTATAAGTAAGCAATGTGTATTTAATAATGCCATTTTCTATTCAGTAAATCGGTTTCCACGTCACAATTAGAAAAAGACTTTTGGTATATATATATTTTTTTAATTTTATTTGTGTTGTTCAAGGGCAATTTGCGTTTCATGGTGAAAAATTATCGAATTAGATTTTCCTAAAAGCCCATAAAATCACATTTTCTCTTAAGATTGCAGTGATTTTTACACAGAATATAATGGCCAAAAAAAGGGAAACTGAGAAATACTGAAAACACTAACTTTTTAATAGCGTTTGTAATTTTTACCAGTTTAGTTAATCCTGAAACACTGTCCCACTGGATGGCAGAACCAGCCCGTACTGTACACTGTCCCACTGGATGGCAGAACTAGCCTGTACTGTACACTGTCCCACTGGATGGCAGAACTAGCCTGTACTGTACAGGCCCACTGGATGGCAGAACTAGCCTGTACTGTACAGTCCCACTGGATGGCAGAACTAGCCTGTACTGTACAGTCCCACTGGATGGCAGAACTAGCCTGTACTGTACAGTCCCACTGGATGGCAGAACTAGCCTGTACTGTACAGTCCCACTGGATGGCAGAACTAGCCTGTACTGTACAGGCCCACTGGAGGGCAGAACTAGCCTGTACTGTACACTGTCCCACTGGATGGCAGAACTAGCCTGTACTGTACAGGCCCACTGGATGGCAGAACTAGCCTGTACTGTACAGTCGCACTGGATGGCAGAACCAGCCCGTACTGTACACTGTCCCACTGGATGGCAGAACTAGCCTGTACTGTACAGTCCCACTGGATGGCAGAACTAGCCTGTACTGTACAGGCCCACTGGAGGGCAGAACTAGCCTGTACTGTACAGTCCCACTGGATGGCAGAACCAGCCCGTACTATACACTGTCCCACTGGATGGCAGAACTAGCCTGTACTGTACAGTCCCACTGGATGGCAGAACTAGCCTGTACTGTACAGGCCCACTGGATGGCAGAACTAGCCTGTACTGTACAGTCCCACTGGATGGCAGAACTAGCCTGTACTGTACAGTCCCACTGGATGGGAGAACCAGCCCGTACTGTACACTGTCCCACTGGATGGCAGAACTAGCCTGTACTGTACAGGCCCACTGGATGGCAGAACTAGCCTGTACTGTACAGTCCCACTGGATGGCAGAACTAGCCTGTACTCTACAGTCCCACTGGATGGCAGAACTAGCCTGTACTGTACAGGACCACTGGATGGCAGAACTAGCCTGTACTGTACAGTCCCACTGGATGGCAGAACTATCCTGTACTGTACAGTCCCACTGGATGGCATAACTAGCCTGTACTGTACAGTCCAACTGGATGGCAGAATTAGCATGTACTGTACAGGCCCACATGATGGCAGAACTAGCCTGTACTGTACAGTCCCACTGGATGGCAGAACTAGCCTGTACTGTACAGTCCCACTGGATGGCAGAACTAGCCTGTACTGTACAGTCCCACTGGATGGCAGAACTAGCCTGTACTGTACAGGACCACTGGATGGCAGAACTAGCCTGCACTGTACAGTCCCACTGGATGGCAGAACTAGCCTGTACTGTACAGTCCCACTGGATGGCATAACTAGCCTGTACTGTACAGTCCAACTGGATGGCAGAATTAGCCTGTACTGTACAGGCCCACAGGATGGCAGAACTAGCCTGTACTGTACAGTCCCACTGGATGGCAGAACTAGCCTGTACTGTACAGTCCCACTGGATGGCAGAACTAGCCTGTACTGTACAGTCCCACTGGATGGCAGAACTAGCCTGTACTGTACAGGCCCACTGGATGGCAGAACTAGCCTGTATTGTACAGTCCCACTGGATGGCAGAACTAGCCTGTACTGTACAGTCCCACTGGATGGCAGAACTAGCCTGTACTGTACAGTCCCACTGGATGGCAGAACTAGCCTGTACTGTACAGGCCCACTGGATGGCAGAACTAGCCTGTACTGTACAGTCCCAGTGGATGGCAGAACTAGCCTGTACTGTACAGTCCCACTGGATGGCAGAACTAGCCTGTACTGTACAGTCCCACTGGATGGCAGAACTAGCCTGTACTGTACAGTCCCACTGGATGGCAGAACTAGCCTGTACTGTACAGTCCCACTGGATGGCAGAACTAGCCTGTACTGTACAGGACCACTGGATGGCAGAACTAGCCTGCACTGTACAGTCCCACTGGATGGCAGAACTAGCCTGTACTGTACAGTCCCACTGGATGGCATAACTAGCCTGTACTGTACAGTCCAACTGGATGGCAGAATTAGCCTGTACTGTACAGGCCCACAGGATGGCAGAACTAGCCTGTACTGTACAGTCCCACTGGATGGCAGAACTAGCCTGTACTGTACAGTCCCACTGGATGGCAGAACTAGCCTGTACTGTACAGTCCCACTGGATGGCAGAACTAGCCTGTACTGTACAGGCCCACTGGATGGCAGAACTAGCCTGTATTGTACAGTCCCACTGGATGGCAGAACTAGCCTGTACTGTACAGTCCCACTGGATGGCAGAACTAGCCTGTACTGTACAGTCCCACTGGATGGCAGAACTAGCCTGTACTGTACAGGCCCACTGGATGGCAGAACTAGCCTGTACTGTACAGTCCCAGTGGATGGCAGAACTAGCCTGTACTGTACAGTCCCACTGGATGGCAGAACTAGCCTGTACTGTACAGTCCCACTGGATGGCAGAACTAGCCTGTACTGTACAGTCCCACTGGATGGCAGAACTAGCCTGTACTGTACACTGTCCCACTGGATGGCAGAACTAGCCTGTACTGTACAGGCCCACTGGATGGCAGAACTAGCCTGTACTGTACAGTCGCACTGGATGGCAGAACCAGCCCGTACTGTACACTGTCCCACTGGATGGCAGAACTAGCCTGTACTGTACAGTCCCACTGGATGGCAGAACTAGCCTGTACTGTACAGGCCCACTGGATGGCAGAACTAGCCTGTACTGTACAGTCCCACTGGATGGCAGAACTAGCCTGTACTGTACAGTCCCACTGGATGGCAGAACTAGCCTGTACTGTACACTGTCCCACTGGATGACAGAACTAGCCTGTACTGTACACTGTCCCACTGGATGGCAGAACCAGCCTGTACTGTACACTGTCCAACTGGACGGCAGAACTAGCCCGTACTGTACACTGTCCCACTGGATGGCAGAACTAGCCTGTACTGTACAGTCCCACTGGATGGCAGAACTAGCCTGTACTGTACAGTCCCACTGATGGCAGAACTAGCCTGTACTGTACAGTCCCACTGGATGGCAGAACTAGCCTGTACTGTACAGGACCACTGGATGGCAGAACTAGCCTGTACTGTACAGTCCCACTGGATGGCAGAACTAGCCTGTACTGTACAGTCCCACTGGATGGCAGAACTAGCCTGTACTGTACAGTCCCACTGGATGGCAGAACTAGCCTGTACTGTACAGTCCCACTGGATGGCAGAACTAGCCTGTACTGTACACTGTCCCACTGGATGGCAGAACTAGCCTGTACTGTACAGGCCCACTGGATGGCAGAACTAGCCTGTACTGTACAGTCGCACTGGATGGCAGAACCAGCCCGTACTGTACACTGTCCCACTGGATGGCAGAACTAGCCTGTACTGTACACTGTCCCACTGGATGACAGAACTAGCCTGTACTGTACACTGTCCCACTGGATGGCAGAACCAGCCTGTACTGTACACTGTCCAACTGGACGGCAGAACTAGCCCGTACTGTACACTGTCCCACTGGATGGCAGAACTAGCCTGTACTGTACAGTCCCACTGATGGCAGAACTAGCCTGAACTGTACAGTCCCACTGGATGGCAGAACTAGCCTGTACTGTACAGGCCCACTGGATGGCAGAACTAGCCTGTATTGTACAGGCCCACTGGATGGCAGAACTAGCCTGTACTGTACAGTCCCACTGGATGGCAGAACTAGCCTGTACTGTACAGTCCCACTGGATGGCAGAACTAGCCTGTACTGTACAGTCCCACTGGATGGCAGAACTAGCCTGTACTGTACACTGTCCCACTGGATGGCAGAACTAGCCTGTACTGTACAGTCCCACTGGATGGCAGAACTAGCCTGTACTGTACAGGACCACTGGATGGCAGAACTAGCCTGCACTGTACAGTCCCACTGGATGGCAGAACTAGCCTGTACTGTACAGTCCCACTGGATGGCATAACTAGCCTGTACTGTACAGTCCACTGGATGGCAGAATTAGCCTGTACTGTACAGGCCCACAGGATGGCAGAACTAGCCTGTACTGTACACTGTCCCACTGGATGGCAGAACTAGCCTGTACTGTACAGTCCCACTGGATGGCAGAACTAGCCTGTACTGTACAGTCCCACTGGATGGCAGAAACTAGCCTGTACTGGATGGCAGAACTAGCCTGTACTGGTCCCACTGGATGGCAGAACTAGCCTGTACTGTACAGTCCCACTGGATGGCAGAACTAGCCTGTACTGTGTACTGTACAGTCCCACTGGATGGCAGAACTAGCCTGTACTGTACAGTCCCACTGGATGGCAGAACTAGCCTGTACTGTACACTGTCCCACTGGATGGCAGAACTAGCCTGTACTGTACACTGTCCCACTGGATGGCAGAACTAGCCTGTACTGTACACTGTCCCACTGGATGGCAGAACTAGCCTGTACTGTACACTGTCCCACTGGATGGCAGAACTAGCCTGTACTGTACACTGTCCCACTGGATGGCAGAACTAGCCTGTACTGTACACTGTCCCACTGGATGGCAGAACTAGCCTGTACTGTACACTGTCCCACTGGATGGCAGAACTAGCCTGTACTGTACACTGTCCCACTGGATGGCAGAACTAGCCTGTACTGTACACTGTCCCACTGGATGGCAGAACTAGCCTGTACTGTACACTGTCCCACTGGATGGCAGAACTAGCCTGTACTGTACACTGTCCCACTGGATGGCAGAACTAGCCTGTACTGTACACTGTCCCACTGGATGGCAGAACTAGCCTGTACTGTACACTGTCCCACTGGATGGCAGAACTAGCCTGTACTGTACACTGTCCCACTGGATGGCAGAACTAGCCTGTACTGTACACTGTCCCACTGGATGGCAGAACTAGCCTGTACTGTACACTGTCCCACTGGATGGCAGAACTAGCCTGTACTGTACACTTTCCCACTGATGGCAGAACTAGCCTGTACTGTACAGTCCCACTGGCAGAACTAGCCTGTACTGTACAGGACCACTGGATGGCAGAACTAGCCTGTACTGTACACTGTCCCACTGGATGGCAGAACTAGCCTGTACTGTACACTGTCCCACTGGATGGCAGAACTAGCCTGTACTGTACACTGTCCCACTGGATGGCAGAACTAGCCTGTACTGTACACTGTCCCACTGGATGGCAGAACTAGCCTGTACTGTACACTGTCCCACTGGATGGCAGAACTAGCCTGTACTGTACAGGCCCACTGGATGGCAGAACTAGCCTGTACTGTACCCACTGGATGGCAGAACTAGCCTGTACTGTACACTGTCCCACTGGATGGCAGAACTAGCCTGTACTGTACACTGTCCCACTGGATGGCAGAACTAGCCTGTACTGTACACTGTCCCACTGGATGGCAGAACCAGCCTGTACTGTACACTGTCCCACTGGATGGCAGAACTAGCCTGTACTGTACACTGTCCCACTGGATGGCAGAACTAGCCTGTACTGTACAGTCCCACTGATGGCAGAACTAGCCTGAACTGTACAGTCCCACTGGATGGCAGAACTAGCCTGTACTGTAGAGTCCCACTGGATGGCAGAACTAGCCTGTACTGTACACTGTCCCACTGGATGACAGAACTAGCCTGTACTGTACACTGTCCCACTGGATGGCAGAACTAGCCTGTACTGTACACTGTCCCACTGGATGGCAGAACTAGCCTGTACTGTACACTGTCCCACTGGATGGCAGAACTAGCCTGTACTGTACACTGTCCCACTGGATGGCAGAACTAGCCTGTACTGTACAGGCCCACTGGATGGCAGAACTAGCCTGTACTGTACAGTCCCACTGGATGGCAGAACTAGCCTGTACTGTACAGTCCCACTGGATGGCAGAACTAGCCTGTACTGTACACTGTCCCACTGGATGACAGAACTAGCCTGTACTGTACACTGTCCCACTGGATGGCAGAACCAGCCTGTACTGTACACTGTCCAACTGGACGGCAGAACTAGCCCGTACTGTACACTGTCCCACTGGATGGCAGAACTAGCCTGTACTGTACAGTCCCGCTGGATGGCAGAACTAGCCTGTACTGTACAGTCCCACTGATGGCAGAACTAGCCTGAACTGTACAGTCCCACTGGATGGCAGAACTAGCCTGTACTGTACAGTCCCACTGGATGGCAGAACTAGCCTGTACTGTACACTGTCCCACTGGATGACAGAACTAGCCTGTACTGTACACTGTCCCACTGGATGGCAGAACTAGCCTGTACTGTACACAGTCCCACTGGATGGCAGAACTAGCCTGTACTGTACACTGTCCCACTGGATGGCAGAACTAGCCTGTACTGTACACTGTCCCACTGGATGGCAGAACTAGCCTGTACTGTACACTGTCCCACTGGATGGCAGAACTAGCCTGTACTGTACACTGTCCCACTGGATGGCAGAACTAGCCTGTACTGTACACTGTCCCACTGGATGGCAGAACTAGCCTGTACTGTACACTGTCCCACTGGATGGCAGAACTAGCCTGTACTGTACACTGTCCCACTGGATGGCAGAACTAGCCTGTACTGTACACTGTCCCACTGGATGGCAGAACTAGCCTGTACTGTACACTGTCCCACTGGATGGCAGAACTAGCCTGTACTGTACACTGTCCCACTGGATGGCAGAACTAGCCTGTACTGTACACTGTCCCACTGGATGGCAGAACTAGCCTGTACTGTACACTGTCCCACTGGATGGCAGAACTAGCCTGTACTGTACACTGTCCCACTGGATGGCAGAACTAGCCTGTACTGTACACTGTCCCACTGGATGGCAGAACTAGCCTGTACTGTACACTGTCCCACTGGATGGCAGAACTAGCCTGTACTGTACACTGTCCCACTGGATGGCAGAACTAGCCTGTACTGTACACTGTCCCACTGGATGGCAGAACTAGCCTGTACTGTACACTGTCCCACTGGATGGCAGAACTAGCCTGTACTGTACACTGTCCCACTGGATGGCAGAACTAGCCTGTACTGTACACTGTCCCACTGGATGGCAGAACTAGCCTGTACTGTACACTGTCCCACTGGATGGCAGAACTAGCCTGTACTGTACACTGTCCCACTGGATGGCAGAACTAGCCTGTACTGTACACTGTCCCACTGGATGGCAGAACTAGCCTGTACTGTACACTGTCCCACTGGATGGCAGAACTAGCCTGTACTGTACACTGTCCCACTGGATGGCAGAACTAGCCTGTACTGTACACTGTCCCACTGGATGGCAGAACTAGCCTGTACTGTACACTGTCCCACTGGATGGCAGAACTAGCCTGTACTGTACACTGTCCCACTGGATGGCAGAACTAGCCTGTACTGTACACTGTCCCACTGGATGGCAGAACTAGCCTGTACTGTACACTGTCCCACTGGATGGCAGAACTAGCCTGTACTGTACACTGTCCCACTGGATGGCAGAACTAGCCTGTACTGTACAGTCCCACTGGATGGCAGAACTAGCCTGTACTGTACAGGCCCACTGGATGGCAGAACTAGCCTGTACTGTACACTGTCCCACTGGATGGCAGAACTAGCCTGTACTGTACACTGTCCCACTGGATGGCAGAACTAGCCTGTACTGTACACTGTCCCACTGGATGGCAGAACTAGCCTGTACTGTACACTGTCCCACTGGATGGCAGAACTAGCCTGTACTGTACACTGTCCCACTGGATGGCAGAACTAGCCTGTACTGTACACTGTCCCACTGGATGGCAGAACTAGCCTGTACTGTACACTGTCCCACTGGATGGCAGAACTAGCCTGTACTGTACAGTCCCACTGGATGGCAGAACTAGCCTGTACTGTACACTGTCCCACTGGATGGCAGAACTAGCCTGTACTGTACACTGTCCCACTGGATGGCAGAACTAGCCTGTACTGTACACTGTCCCACTGGATGGCAGAACTAGCCTGTACTGTACACAGTCCCACTGGAGGGCAGAACGAGCCGGTACTGTACACTGTCCCACTGGATGGCAGAACTAGCCTGTACTGTACAGTCCCACTGGATGGCAGAACTAGCCTGTACTGTACAGTCCCACTGGATGGCAGAACTAGCCTGTACTGTACAGTCCCACTGGATGGCAGAACTAGCCTGTACTGTACAGTCCCACTGGACGGCAGAACTAGCCTGTACTGTACACTGTCCCACTGGATTGCAGAACTAGCCTGTACTGTACACTGTCCCACTGGATGGCAGAACTAGCCTGTACTGTACACTGTCCCACTGGATGGCAGAACTAGCCTGTACTGTACACTGTCCCACTGGATGGCAGAACTAGCCTGTACTGTACACTGTCCCACTGGATGGCAGAACTAGCCTGTACTGTACACTGTCCCACTGGATGGCAGAACTAGCCTGTACTGTACACTGTCCCACTGGATGGCAGAACTAGCCTGTACTGTACACTGTCCCACTGGATGGCAGAACTAGCCTGTACTGTACACTGTCCCACTGGATGGCAGAACTAGCCTGTACTGTACACTGTCCCACTGGATGGCAGAACTAGCCTGTACTGTACACTGTCCCACTGGATGGCAGAACTAGCCTGTACTGTACACTGTCCCACTGGATGGCAGAACTAGCCTGTACTGTACACTGTCCCACTGGATGGCAGAACTAGCCTGTACTGTACACTGTCCCACTGGATGGCAGAACTAGCCTGTACTGTACACTGTCCCACTGGATGGCAGAACTAGCCTGTACTGTACACTGTCCCACTGGATGGCAGAACTAGCCTGTACTGTACACTGTCCCACTGGATGGCAGAACTAGCCTGTACTGTACACTGTCCCACTGGATGGCAGAACTAGCCTGTACTGTACACTGTCCCACTGGATGGCAGAACTAGCCTGTACTGTACACTGTCCCACTGGATGGCAGAACTAGCCTGTACTGTACACTGTCCCACTGGATGGCAGAACTAGCCTGTACTGTACACTGTCCCACTGGATGGCAGAACTAGCCTGTACTGTACACTGTCCCACTGGATGGCAGAACTAGCCTGTACTGTACACTGTCCCACTGGATGGCAGAACTAGCCTGTACTGTACACTGTCCCACTGGATGGCAGAACTAGCCTGTACTGTACACTGTCCCACTGGATGGCAGAACTAGCCTGTACTGTACACTGTCCCACTGGATGGCAGAACTAGCCTGTACTGTACACTGTCCCACTGGATGGCAGAACTAGCCTGTACTGTACACTGTCCCACTGGATGGCAGAACTAGCCTGTACTGTACACTGTCCCACTGGATGGCAGAACTAGCCTGTACTGTACACTGTCCCACTGGATGGCAGAACTAGCCTGTACTGTACACTGTCCCACTGGATGGCAGAACTAGCCTGTACTGTACACTGTCCCACTGGATGGCAGAACTAGCCTGTACTGTACACTGTCCCACTGGATGGCAGAACTAGCCTGTACTGTACACTGTCCCACTGGATGGCAGAACTAGCCTGTACTGTACACTGTCCCACTGGATGGCAGAACTAGCCTGTACTGTACACTGTCCCACTGGATGGCAGAACTAGCCTGTACTGTACACTGTCCCACTGGATGGCAGAACTAGCCTGTACTGTACACTGTCCCACTGGATGGCAGAACTAGCCTGTACTGTACACTGTCCCACTGGATGGCAGAACTAGCCTGTACTGTACACTGTCCCACTGGATGGCAGAACTAGCCTGTACTGTACACTGTCCCACTGGATGGCAGAACTAGCCTGTACTGTACACTGTCCCACTGGATGGCAGAACTAGCCTGTACTGTACACTGTCCCACTGGATGGCAGAACTAGCCTGTACTGTACACTGTCCCACTGGATGGCAGAACTAGCCTGTACTGTACACTGTCCCACTGGATGGCAGAACTAGCCTGTACTGTACACTGTCCCACTGGATGGCAGAACTAGCCTGTACTGTACACTGTCCCACTGGATGGCAGAACTAGCCTGTACTGTACACTGTCCCACTGGATGGCAGAACTAGCCTGTACTGTACACTGTCCCACTGGATGGCAGAACTAGCCTGTACTGTACACTGTCCCACTGGATGGCAGAACTAGCCTGTACTGTACACTGTCCCACTGGATGGCAGAACTAGCCTGTACTGTACACTGTCCCACTGGATGGCAGAACTAGCCTGTACTGTACACTGTCCCACTGGATGGCAGAACTAGCCTGTACTGTACACTGTCCCACTGGATGGCAGAACTAGCCTGTACTGTACACTGTCCCACTGGATGGCAGAACTAGCCTGTACTGTACACTGTCCCACTGGATGGCAGAACTAGCCTGTACTGTACACTGTCCCACTGGATGGCAGAACTAGCCTGTACTGTACACTGTCCCACTGGATGGCAGAACTAGCCTGTACTGTACACTGTCCCACTGGATGGCAGAACTAGCCTGTACTGTACACTGTCCCACTGGATGGCAGAACTAGCCTGTACTGTACACTGTCCCACTGGATGGCAGAACTAGCCTGTACTGTACACTGTCCCACTGGATGGCAGAACTAGCCTGTACTGTACACTGTCCCACTGGATGGCAGAACTAGCCTGTACTGTACACTGTCCCACTGGATGGCAGAACTAGCCTGTACTGTACACTGTCCCACTGGATGGCAGAACTAGCCTGTACTGTACACTGTCCCACTGGATGGCAGAACTAGCCTGTACTGTACACTGTCCCACTGGATGGCAGAACTAGCCTGTACTGTACACTGTCCCACTGGATGGCAGAACTAGCCTGTACTGTACACTGTCCCACTGGATGGCAGAACTAGCCTGTACTGTACACTGTCCCACTGGAGGGCAGAACTGGATGGCAGCCTGTACTGTACACTGTCCCACTGGATGGCAGAACTAGCCTGTACTGTACACTGTCCCACTGGATGGCAGAACTAGCCTGTACTGTACACTGTCCCACTGGATGGCAGAACTAGCCTGTACTGTACACTGTCCCACTGGATGGCAGAACTAGCCTGTACTGTACACTGTCCCACTGGATGGCAGAACTAGCCTGTACTGTACACTGTCCCACTGGATGGCAGAACTAGCCTGTACTGTACACTGTCCCACTGGATGGCAGAACTAGCCTGTACTGTACACTGTCCCACTGGATGGCAGAACTAGCCTGTACTGTACACTGTCCCACTGGATGGCAGAACTAGCCTGTACTGTACACTGTCCCACTGGATGGCAGAACTAGCCTGTACTGTACACTGTCCCACTGGATGGCAGAACTAGCCTGTACTGTACACTGTCCCACTGGATGGCAGAACTAGCCTGTACTGTACACTGTCCCACTGGATGGCAGAACTAGCCTGTACTGTACACTGTCCCACTGGATGGCAGAACTAGCCTGTACTGTACACTGTCCCACTGGATGGCAGAACTAGCCTGTACTGTACACTGTCCCACTGGATGGCAGAACTAGCCTGTACTGTACACTGTCCCACTGGATGGCAGAACTAGCCTGTACTGTACACTGTCCCACTGGATGGCAGAACTAGCCTGTACTGTACACTGTCCCACTGGATGGCAGAACTAGCCTGTACTGTACACTGTCCCACTGGATGGCAGAACTAGCCTGTACTGTACACTGTCCCACTGGATGGCAGAACTAGCCTGTACTGTACACTGTCCCACTGGATGGCAGAACTAGCCTGTACTGTACACTGTCCCACTGGATGGCAGAACTAGTACACTGTCCCACTGTCCCACTGGATGGCAGTACACTGTCCCACTGGATGGCAGAACTAGCCTGTACTGTACACTGTCCCACTGGATGGCAGAACTAGCCTGTACTGTACACTGTCCCACTGGATGGCAGAACTAGCCTGTACTGTACACTGTCCCACTGGATGGCAGAACTAGCCTGTACTGTACACTGTCCCACTGGATGGCAGAACTAGCCTGTACTGTACACTGTCCCACTGGATGGCAGAACTAGCCTGTACTGTACACTGTCCCACTGGATGGCAGAACTAGCCTGTACTGTACACTGTCCCACTGGATGGCAGAACTAGCCTGTACTGTACACTGTCCCACTGGATGGCAGAACTAGCCTGTACTGTACACTGTCCCACTGGATGGCAGAACTAGCCTGTACTGTACACTGTCCCACTGGATGGCAGAACTAGCCTGTACTGTACACTGTCCCACTGGATGGCAGAACCAGCCTGTACTGTACACTGTCCCACTGGATGGCAGAACTAGCCTGTACTGTACACTGTCCCACTGGATGGCAGAACCAGCCTGTACTGTACACTGTCCCACTGGATGGCAGAACTAGCCTGTACTGTACACTGTCCCACTGGATGGCAGAACCAGCCTGTACTGTACACTGTCCCACTGGATGGCAGAACTAGCCTGTACTGTACACTGTCCCACTGGATGGCAGAACTAGCCTGTACTGTACACTGTCCCACTGGATGGCAGAACTAGCCTGTACTGTACACTGTCCCACTGGATGGCAGAACTGGATGGCAGAAGCCTGTACTGTACACTGTCCCACTGGATGGCAGAACTAGCCTGTACTGTACACTGTCCCACTGGATGGCAGAACTAGCCTGTACTGTACACTGTCCCACTGGATGGCAGAACCAGCCTGTACTGTACACTGTCCCACTGGATGGCAGAACTAGCCTGTACTGTACACTGTCCCACTGGATGGCAGAACTAGCCTGTACTGTACACTGTCCCACTGGATGGCAGAACTAGCCTGTACTGTACACTGTCCCACTGGATGGCAGAACCAGCCTGTACTGTACACTGTCCCACTGGATGGCAGAACCAGCCTGTACTGTACACTGTCCCACTGGATGGCAGAACTAGCCTGTACTGTACACTGTCCCACTGGATGGCAGAACTAGCCTGTACTGTACACTGTCCCACTGGATGGCAGAACTAGCCTGTACTGTACACTGTCCCACTGGATGGCAGAACTAGCCTGTACAGTATACTGTCCCACTGGATGGCAGAACTAGCCTGTACTGTACACTGTCCCACTGGATGGCAGAACCAGCCTGTACTGTACACTGTCCCACTGGATGGCAGAACTAGCCTGTACAGTATACTGTCCCACTGGATGGCAGAACTAGCCTGTACTGTACACTGTCCCACTGGATGGCAGAACTAGCCTGTACTGTACACTGTCCCACTGGATGGCAGAACCAGCCTGTACTGTACACTGTCCCACTGGATGGCAGAACTAGCCTGTACAGTATACTGTCCCACTGGATGGCAAAACTAGCCTGTACTGTACACTGTCCCACTGGATGGCAGAACTAGCCTGTACTGTACACTGTCCCACTGGATGGCAGAACCAGCCTGTACTGTACACTGTCCCACTGGATGGCAGAACTAGCCTGTACAGTATACTGTCCCACTGGATGGCAGAACTAGCCTGTACTGTACACTGTCCCACTGGATGGCAGAACTAGCCTGTACTGTAATCATGTACACTTTTCTTATCTTCCACTACATTCCTGCGAGACTTTTGTTTATAACTGAAGAACATCTTCTACAATCACCTTTAATTTTTCAACCCTGATCAACCATTACCAGGTAATGATTCTTGCAGCAATTGATAACAACAGCTTCCTGCTGCTCACGGTTGTATTGACCATTTTCACACACAAAAAAATTCTAACTTTAAAAAGACCCTTTCAATCGGCTTCAAAATTTCAACAGTTGTATCGTACTTAGAAGGTTGTGATGTTAGTGGAGTGCAGGTGCCAGTTTGTCACTCGAAATGATATAGCATTAATTATGCATTAAATAATTGGAGAATGTCTCCTCAAGGAGGGTGCCGTCAGTGCTGGTGAAGGGCTCTTGATCCAGAGAACTGAAGGTATTCTCCCATCCCTTGGATCAAATCTAAATGACTACTATTCCCGTCTCAACAGGGCCCCCACGAATTTAACGCTTCCCCCCGTAATTAAACTAAATAATTTCTGAAATTCATGAATCATTAATGGTTGATTCATCTTATGAAATGGAGGAAATATTTCACAGCTTCGGGTTGTATAGCTGCAATTTTTAACGGTTCTGTCCTTTGAGTGTATAATACATCGTCTTGGTCGCCTTCAAAATTTTAGCGCTGATGTGCTGATGTCTTCCAACGCAATTTCTTCATGGTTTTACACTACGAAAGTTTTATTTACCCAATTTCACGAAACAGGTTGAAGAATTAAACTTGGGGCGGGAAACCTTTTTTCTGCCAAGGGCCAGTTGGATATTTATCACATCACTCGCCGGTCATACAAAATTATCAACTTAAAAATTAGCCTGCTATATTTGGTCAAACATTTAATTAACTCACGCCTAATGTGATGGCTGGAACTGCTTCTCTTCTGTGTTGTGATGTTAGCTGGTATTGATGATGTTGCTACTCGTAACTGCTCTTTCAGGTTTCCGTCGGTCAGTCAGTCTGGTAAGTTATGAGAAGAACTGCTCGCAGCAGTAAGTTGTTCCGAACACAGATACATATTTCAATGCATGTCTCCATAAAGTGGGAAAGTCATCATTAATTACGTAGCGTTTATAGAACTCAAGCAGTGGGTGGTTGTTGCACCCAGCTTTCAGTTCATTATCGTTTTGCAGCTGAATGATTTCGTGTTGTAGGTTATCAGGCACATCAGCTGGTTCGTCATCAGGCACATCAGCTGGTTCGTCATCAGGCACATCAGCTGGTTCCACATTGAACAGTGTAGCAAAGATGTTCAATTCCATTTGTTTACTTTTCACATCCTTGAATCTTTCATTATACAGTGTAAATCGGTATGGGAAAGACTTAATATAAATTTATGTTGCTATGAAAAAACTCCTAGATTTACTGAATTTCGAGTCCCTCCTGCGGTTGCTTTGGCAGGGCCAGACCAAATGATTTCGCAGGCATTGTACGGCCCGCGGGCCGCACGTCCCCAACCCTAAATTAGACACATGTATAGGAATTAATTATCTTTAAGCTAAAGTTTCGCCAACCAATGGCTTTATCAATACAACACAGAAGACTGACGAGGTGAAACCATAAGATAATTAGTCCGTCAGCCTAGGAGCAGGTGTTCAGTACCGTAGTCTTGAATCTGAAGGCAGGAAGAGGTGGGCTTATATACTGGAGTCAGATAAAGCTCCTGCCAGTGACAATACCTTCACTGTTGCATCTCATCTGGCTCTAGCACAGGAGGGCCCCACTTTACAGTGCTTTGCTTTACAGCGATTTTCATTTAAACCCAGTCTTCAGTTATTTATACTTCTTACCATAAACATATTGCGTGCTTTATATATGATAGTGTAAACGTGTTAACCGGCTTTTATATGCATTTGAAAGTAAAATAAGAGTCTATGTTTCACTTTGCAGTGATTTTCTCTTTATGGGGGCAGCCTGGAACCCATTATTACGAACACCGGTGTAGAAAGGCTTGCACACCTTGCCGTAATTGAACAAATATTAGAGGAAGCAAAATTCTACAGCAGTGTATGACTTGAATTTCCTTCACCAAATAAACAAGTTGGTATTTACAATGTTCTCACTATTTACAATATGTATGTAAGAGTAAGTGTACAACACGGTGAACGAAGGAGGAAAAATGCAAAAACCAGATAATACAGCATGAAAGACCAGCAGCCCAGACAAGTCTGTCAATGCTCGCTACACAAGTGAACCACATTGCTTCGCAGTCTTGGTGGGCTTCTCTATGATCAGCCGATGAACGAAAGTACTGATATAACTACTAGGCCCCCAGTGATTATTAAATCATTAGCACCCTGTTCGCTGGTCGGGAGGCAGCCTATATGGAAGTGTGATATATGCCGAATAAACTGTGACATACTCATAACATGCCACACCCATCCTGCTGTATAAGCGGGGCCCTCTTGTCTATAAGTATCAGTCTTTTTGCCTGTGCTTCAAGTTCCGCAGATCACCTCCTAGGCTGAGGGACTGATTACCTTATCTTCTACTTCTTCAGTCTTCTGTATTACATTGATAAAGCCACTGGTTGGCGAAACGTCTACTTAATAAAGGTACCCAGTTTTGCATAAGTCTAATTCTGACACTTGTCGGTATTATATAGAAGCTTATAACTATGTTCAGAGTTACAAGCTTATAAATATGGTGAGAGCTACAAGCTTAAACTATGGTGAGAGCTACAAGCTTATAACTATGGTGAGAGCTACAAGCTTATAACTATGGTGAGAGCTACAAGCTTATAACTATGGTGAGAGCTACAAGCTTATAACTATGGTGAGAGCTACAAGCTTATAACTATGGTGAGAGCTACAAGCTTATAACTATGGTGAGAGCTACAAGCTTATAACTATGGTGAGAGCTACAAGCTTAAACTATGGTGAGAGCTACAAGCTTATAACTATGGTGAGAGCTACAAGCTTATAACTATGGTGAGAGCTACAAGCTTAACTATGGTGAGAGCTACAAGCTTATAACTATGGTGAGAGCTACAAGCTTATAACTATGGTGAGAGCTACAAGCTTATAACTATGGTGAGAGCTACAAGCTTATAACTATGGTGAGAGCTACAAGCTTATAACTATGGTGAGAGCTACAAGCTTATAACTATGGTGAGAGCTACAAGCTTAAACTATGGTGAGAGCTACAAGCTTATAACTATGGTGAGAGCTACAAGCTTATAACTATGGTGAGAGCTACAAGCTTAAACTATGGTGAGAGCTACAAGCTTATAACTATGGTGAGAGCTACAAGCTTATAACTATGGTGAGAGCTACAAGCTTATAACTATGGTGAGAGCTACAAGCTTAAACTATGGTGAGAGCTACAAGCTTATAACTATGGTGAGAGCTACAAGCTTAAACTATGGTGAGAGCTACAAGCTTAAACTATGGTGAGAGCTACAAGCATATAACTATGCTGAGAGCTACAAGCTTATAACTATGGTGAGAGCTACAAGCTTAAACTATGGTGAGAGCTACAAGCTTAAACTATGGTGAGAGCTACAAGCTTAAACTATGGTGAGAGCTACAAGCTTAAACTATGGTGAGAGATACAAGCTTAAACTATGGTGAGAGCTACAAGCTTAAACTATGGTGAGAGCAACAAGCTTATAACTATGGTGAGAGCTACAAGCTTAAACTATGGTGAGAGCTACAAGCTTATAACTATGGTGAGAGCTACAAGCTTAAACTATGGTGAGAGCTACAAGCTTAAACTATGGTGAGAGCTACAAGCTTAAACTATGGTGAGAGCTACAAGCTTAAACTATGGTGAGAGCTACAAGCTTAAACTATGGTGAGAGCTCCAAGCTTATAACTATGGTGAGAGCTACAAGCTTAAACTATGGTGAGAGCTACAAGCTTAAACTATGGTGAGAGCTACAAGCTTAAACTATGGTGAGAGCTACAAGCTTAAACTATGGTGAGAGCTACAAGCTTAAACTATGGTGAGAGCTACAAGCTTAAACTATGGTGAGAGCTACAAGCTTAAACTATGGTGAGAGCTACAAGCTTAAACTATGGTGAGAGCTACAAGCATATAACTATGGTGAGAGCTACAAGCTTAAACTATGGTGAGAGCTACAAGCTTAAACTATGGTGAGAGCTACAAGCTTAAACTATGGTGAGAGCTACAAGCTTAAACTATGGTGAGAGCTACAAGCTTAAACTATGGTGAGAGCTACAAGCTTAAACTATGGTGAGAGCTACAAGCTTAAACTATGGTGAGAGCTACAAGCTTAAACTATGGTGAGAGCTACAAGCTTATAACTATGAGAGCTACAAGCTTAAACTATGGTGAGAGCTACAAGCTTATAACTATGGTGAGAGCTACAAGCTTAAACTATGGTGAGAGCTACAAGCTTATACTATGGTGAGAGCTACAAGCTTAAACTATGGTTACAAAACTATGGTGAGAGCTACAAGCTTAAACTATGGTGAGAGCTACAAGCTTAAACTATGGTGAGAGCTACAAGCTTAAACTATGGTGAGAGCTACAAGCTTATAACTATGGTGAGAGCTACAAGCTTAAACTATGGTGAGAGCTACAAGCTTAAACTATGGTGAGAGCTACAAGCTTAAACTATGGTGAGAGCTACAAGCTTAAACTATGGTGAGAGCTACAAGCTTAAACTATGGTGAGAGCTACAAGCTTAAACTATGGTGAGAGCTACAAGCTTAAACTATGGTGAGAGCTACAAGCTTAAACTATGGTGAGAGCTACAAGCTTAAACTATGGTGAGAGCTACAAGCTTAAACTATGGTGAGCTACAAGCTTAAACTATGGTGAGAGATACAAGCTTAAACTATGGTGAGAGCTACAAGCTTAAACTATGGTGAGAGCAACAAGCTTATAACTATGGTGAGAGCTACAAGCTTAAACTATGGTGAGAGCTACAAGCTTAAACTATGGTGAGAGCTACAAGCTTATAACTATGGTGAGAGCTACAAGCTTAAACTATGGTGAGAGCTACAAGCTTATAACTATGGTGAGAGCTACAAGCTTAAACTATGGTGAGAGCTACAAGCTTAAACTATGGTGAGAGCTACAAGCATATAACTATGCTGAGAGCTACAAGCTTATAACTATGGTGAGAGCTACAAGCTTAAACTATGGTGAGAGCTACAAGCTTAAACTATGGTGAGAGCTACAAGCTTAAACTATGGTGAGAGCTACAAGCTTAAACTATGGTGAGAGCTACAAGCTTAAACTATGGTGAGAGCTACAAGCTTAAACTATGGTGAGAGCTACAAGCTTAAACTATGGCTGAGAGCTACAAGCTTAAACTATGGTGAGAGCTACAAGCTTAAACTATGGTGAGAGCTACAAGCTTAAACTATGGTGAGAGCTACAAGCTTAAACTATGGTGAGAGCTACAAGCTTAAACTATGGTGAGAGCTACAAGCTTAAACTATGGTGAGAGATACAAGCTTAAACTATGGTGAGAGCTACAAGCTTAAACTATGGTGAGAGCTACAAGCTTAAACTATGGTGAGAGCTACAAGCTTAAACTATGGTGAGAGCTACAAGCTTAAACTATGGTGAGAGCTACAAGCTTAAACTATGGTGAGAGCTACAAGCTTAAACTATGGTGAGAGCTACAAGCTTAAACTATGGTGAGAGCTACAAGCTTAAACTATGGTGAGAGCTACAGATACAAGCTTAAACTATGGTGAGAGCTACAAGCTTAAAATATGGGGAGAGCTACAAGCTTAAACTATGGTGAGAGCTACAAGCTTAGCTTAAACTATGGTGAGAGCTACAAGCTTAAACTATGGTGAGAGCTACAAGCTTAAACTATGGTGAGAGCTACAAGCTTAAACTATGGTGAGAGCTACAAGCTTAAACTATGGTGAGAGCTACAAGCTTAAACTATGGTTAGAGCTACAAGCTTAGGCTTAAACTATGGTGAGAGCTACAAGCTTAAACTATGGTGAGAGCTACAAGCTTAAACTATGGTGAGAGCTACAAGCTTAAACTATGGTGAGAGCTACAAGCTTAAACTATGGTGAGAGCTACAAGCTTAAACTATGGTGAGAGCTACAAGCTTAAACTATGGTGAGAGCTACAAGCTTAAACTATGGTGAGAGCTACAAGCTTAAACTATGGTGAGAGCTACAAGCTTAAACTATGGTGAGAGCTACAAGCTTAAACTATGGTGAGAGCTACAAGCTTATAACTATGGTGAGAGCTACAAGCTTAAACTATGGTGAGAGCTACAAGCTTATAACTATGGTGAGAGCTACAAGCTTAAACTATGGTGAGAGCTACAAGCTTATAACTATGGTGAGAGCTACAAGCTTAAACTATGGTGAGAGCTACAAGCTTTAAACTATGGTGAGAGCTACAAGCTTAAACTATGGTGAGAGCTACAAGCTTAAACTATGGTGAGAGCTACAGGCTTAAACTATGGTGAGAGCTACTAGCTTAAACTATGGTGAGAGCTACAAGCTTAAACTATGGTGAGAGCTGCAAGCTTAAACTATGGTGAGAGCAACAAGCTTATAACTATGGTGAGAGCTACAAGCTTAAACTATGGTGAGAGCTACAAGCTTAAACTATGGTGAGAGCTACAAGCTTAAACTATGGTGAGAGCTACAAGCTTAAACTATGGTGAGAGATACAAGCTTAAACTATGGTGAGAGCTACAAGCTTAAACTATGGTGAGAGCAACAAGCTTATAACTATGCTGAGAGCTACAAGCTTAAACTATGGTGAGAGCTACAAGCTTAAACTATGGTGAGAGCTACAAGCTTAAACTATGGTGAGAGCTACAAGCTTAAACTATGGTGAGAGCTACAAGCTTAAACTATGGTGAGAGCTACAAGCTTAAACTATGGTGAGAGATACAAGCTTAAACTATGGTGAGAGCTACAAGCTTAAACTATGGTGAGAGCAACAAGCTTATAACTATGCTGAGAGCTACAAGCTTAAACTATGGTGAGAGCTACAAGCTTAAACTATGGTGAGAGCTACAAGCTTAAACTATGGTGAGAGCTACAAGCTTAAACTATGGTGAGAGCTACAAGCTTAAACTATGGTGAGAGCTACAAGCTTAAACTATGGTGAGAGCTACAAGCTTAAACTATGGTGAGAGCTACAAGCTTAAACTATGGTGAGAGCTACAAGCTTAAACTATGGTGAGAGCTACAAGCTTAAACTATGGTGAGAGCTACAGGCTTAAACTATGGTGAGAGCTACAAGCTTAAACTATGGTGAGAGCTACAAGCTTAAACTATGGTGAGAGCAACAAGCTTATAACTATGCTGAGAGCTACAAGCTTATAACTATGGTGAGAGCTACAAGCTTAAACTATGGTGAGAGCTACAAGCTTAAACTATGGTGAGAGCTACAAGCTTAAACTATGGTGAGAGCTACAAGCTTAAACTATGGTGAGAGCTACAAGCTTAAACTATGGTGAGAGCTACAAGCTTAAACTATGGTGAGAGCTACAAGCTTAAACTATGGTGAGAGCTACAAGCTTAAACTATGGTGAGAGCTACAAGCTTAAACTATGGTGAGAGCTACAAGCTTATAACTATGCTGAGAGCTACAAGCTTATAACTGTACTGACAACTACAGGCACATAAATGTGCTGAGAGTTTCAAGCTTAATAATGTGCTGAGAGCTTCAAGTCTGACATTGTGCTGAGAGTTTCAGGCTTAACACTATGAAGAATAAAAAAGAACAATAATGTGACTGACAGACTTAAAGAGCACAAAAGAACTTTTAGACTTACCGACTCCAGTAATTGTGTCATGTCAGAAATCACAGTCATCCTATTGACTGGTCTTGTGTCATGTCAGAGATCACAGTCATCCTATTGACTGGTCTTGTGTCATGTCAGAGATCACAGTCATCCTATTGACTGGTCTTGTGTCATGTCAGAGATCACAGTCATCCTATTAACTGGTCTTGTGTCATGTCAGAGATCACAGTCATCCTATTAACTGGTCTTGTGTCATGTCAGAGATCACAGTCATCCTATTAACTGGTCTTGTGTCATGTCAGAGATCACAGTCATCCTATTAACTGGTCTTGTGTCATGTCAGAGATCACAGTCATCCTATTAACTGGTCTTGTGTCATGTCAGAGATCACAGTCATCCTATTAACTGGTCTTGTGTCATGTAAGAGATCACAGTCATCCTATTAACTGGTCTTGTGTCATGTCAGAGATCACAGTCATCCTATTAACTGGTCTTGTGTCATGTCAGAGATCACAGTCATCCTATTAACTGGTCTTGTGTCATGTCAGAGATCACAGTCATCCTATTAACTGGTCTTGTGTCATGTCAGAGATCACAGTCATCCTATTAACTGGTCTTGTGTCATGTCAGAGATCACAGTCATCCTATTAACTGGTCTTGTGTCATGTCAGAGATCACAGTCATCCTATTAACTGGTCTTGTGTCAAAACTGTCCTCCCTTCTTCTAGCCTTCATAGACGCCATCTTACAACATAAGAACATAAGAACATAAGAAAGAAAGAACACTGCAAAAGGTCTACTGGCCTATGCGAGGCAGGTCCAATTCCCCTACCGGCTTAAGTTCACTGACCTAGTGACCTTAAGCTCACTGACCGTCTGACCTCACTGACCTAGTGAGGTCAGACACGTCACTTAGATCCAACTCACACCCACTCACATCCACCCACACCCACTCATGTATTTATCCAACCTAATTTTAAAACGACACAACGTCTTAGCTTCTATGACGGTACTCGGGAGTTTGTTCCACTCATCCACAACTCTATTACCAAACCAGTGTTTTCCTATATCCTTCCTGAATCTGAATTTTTCCAATTTAAAACCATTGTTGCGAGTCCTGTCTTGGCTAGATATTTTAGCACGCTTTTTACATCCCCTTTATTAATTCCTGTTTTCTATTTATACACCTCAGTCATATTCCCCCTAATTCTACGCCTTTCTAGAGAGTGCAGATTCAGGGCCTCAGTCTATGCTCATAGGGAAGTTTTTTGATACATGGGATCAACTTTGTCATCCTCCTTTGTACGTTTTCCAGTGCATTTATATCCATTCTGTAATACGGTGACCAGAACTGAGCAGCATAGTCTAAATGAGGCCTAACCAAGGATATATAGAGTTGAAGAACAACCTGAGGACTTCTATTATTTATACTTCTTGCTATGAAGCCAAGGATTCTGTTACCTTTATTGCGAACTCTTATGCACTGTTGTCTTGGTTTCAGATTACTGCTAACCAGAACCCTAAATCCTTTTCGTAATCCGTAATATTAAGATCTACATTATTTAGTTTATATGTGGCATGATTATTTAACTGTCCAACATTTAGAGCTCTGCTTTTGTCTATATTAAGCTGCATCTGCCACTTCTCCGACCTCTGCATCAGTCTATTCCAATCATCCTGGAGTGCTCTAATGTCCTCATTAGAATGAATTGGACGCCCTATTTTGGTGTCATCAGCAAATTTGCTTATGTCGCTATTTATTCCCTCATCTATGTCGTTTATGTAAATTGTGAACAACAACGGGCCTAACACTGACCCCTGTGAAACACCGCTTGTGACGTGCCCCCTTTATGATTTCTCACCATTTATGCAAACTCTCTGCTGCCTATTTGTCAGCCATGCCTCTACCCAGGAAAAAATTTCTACACTTATTCCGTGTGCCTTAAGTTTCCTCAATAGCCTCTGATGTGGAACTCTATCGAAAGCCTTACTGAAGTCCATATACACAATATCATATTCAATACCATGATCTACCTCCTCAAACACCTTAGTGAAAAAAGTTAGTAAAGTCGTAAGACAGGAACGCCCCTTTGTAAAACCTTGTTGAGATTCATTAATCAATTTATGCCTTCCAAGATGGCTACGAATTGCTTCGGCAATTATTGATTCCATAAATTTACCGACTATGGAAGTAAGACTTATTGGTTTTGTTGAAGCAATCCCTTATACACAGCTTTCCTAATATGAATCTTACTCTTGGCTTGGTCTCTGTCGATGCCTTCCATTCTCATTGCATTGTCAAATGCTCCAAACTTCAGAACACTCGTAACGTGACATAATATTTATCTCCCGTTCTCCTTACTTCTTCTCCTAACATATATTTTCTTTGTCTTTCCTTTCTTTTACCTATGTGTGTTCTGTTCTAAGTGTTGTTTCCTCTGTGTTTTTGGTCCCACCCTCGTGGGCAATTAGCTCTCTTGCAGTTTCCTTTTTCTTGTTTTCTGACTTTTTCCACTTCTACTGTTACTTTTACTAGTACTACTACTAGTGCTACAACTGCTATTACTACTACTACTTCTATTACCTGCACTACCTGAACTACGTCTTTCACGATATTGAAAATGGCATAAAATACCGACAAGTTGATGACTAAGACACATGTGCAACAGTTGGGCGTCTTAATTGTTGAAACGTTTCGCCTACACAGTAGACTTCTTCAGTCAAATTGAGAATAAGCAGGTATAATTGTGAAATTAAGATGATATGATCAGCCCATCAACCTTGGAGAATTAAGGCCTACGATGTAAGCGAAACGTTTCAGTAATATAAATACCTAACTATTGCACATGTGTCTTAATCATCTACCTCTTCCACTACTATCATCACTTCCTTCATCCATTTCTCCACCTCACTTTCTCCCGTCCCCGCCCCCCTCTAGTATAATTACTGGCTCCCTTATCTCACCTTCAAAGATAACAAAAAGTCGTTCACAACTGTTGTGAAGACTTTTTTGAATATCCACGTGACGGTCAAAACGAAGTCCATGCGTTCATTTGCAAATGTACACGATTTGCTGAGAGTTTCAACCTTAACACTGTGCTGAGAGATTCAATCTTAA
The DNA here is from genome assembly GCF_038502225.1 of Cherax quadricarinatus. Taxonomy (NCBI): domain Eukaryota; kingdom Metazoa; phylum Arthropoda; class Malacostraca; order Decapoda; family Parastacidae; genus Cherax; species Cherax quadricarinatus. Next base: position 46,898,929 of record NC_091300.1, read on the forward strand.
CACTGTGCTGAGAGATTCAATCTTAACACTGTGCTGAGAGATTCAATCTTAACACTGTGCTGAGAGATTCAATCTTAACACTGTGCTGAGAGTTTCAACCTTAACACTGTGCTAAGAGTTTCATCCTTAACACTGTGCTGAGAGTTTCAACCTTAACACTGTGCTGAGAGTTTCAACCTTAACACTGTGCTGAGAGTTTCAACCTTAACACTGTGCTGAGAGTTTCAAACTTGACACTGTGCTGAGAGTTTCAACCTTAACACTGTGCTGAGAGTTTCAACCTTAAAACTGTGCTGAGAGTTTCAACCTTAACACTGTGCTGAGAGAGTTTCAACCTTAACACTGTGCTGAGAGTTTTCAACTTGACACTGTGCTGAGAGTTTCAACCTTAACACTGTGCTGAGAGTTTCAACCTTAACACTGTGCTGAGAGTTTCAACCTTAACACTGTGTTGAGAGTTTCAACCTTAACACTGTGCTGAGAGTTTCAACCTTAACACTGTGCTGAGAGTTTCAACCTTAACACTGTGTTGAGAGTTTCAACCTTAACACTGTGCTGAGAGTTTCAACCTTAACACTGTGTTGAGAGAGTTTCAACCTTAACACTGTGCTGAGAGAGTTTCAACCTTTAAACTGTGCTGAGAGAGTTTCAACCTTTAAACTGTGCTGAGATTTTCAAACTTGACACTGTGCTGAGAGAGTTTCAACCTTAACACTGTGCTGAGAGAGTTTCAACCTTTAAACTGTGCTGAGAGTTTCAACCTTAACACTGTGCTGAGAGAGTTTCAACCTTAACACTGTGCTGAGAGAGTTTCAACCTTTAAACTGTGCTGAGATTTTCAAACTTGACACTGTGTTGAGAGTTTCAACCTTAACACTGTGCTGAGAGTTTCAGCCTTAACACTGTGCTGAGAGTTTCAACCTTAACACTGTGTTGAGAGTTTCAACCTTAACACTGTGCTGAGAGTTTCAACCTTAACACTGTGTTGAGAGTTTCAACCTTAACACTGTGCTGAGAGTTTCAAACTTGACACTGTGCTGAGAGTTTCAACCTTAACACTGTGCTGAGAGTTTCAAACTTGACACTGTGCTGAGAGTTTCAACCTTAACCGTGTGCTAAGAGTTTCAACCTTAACACTGTGTTGAGAGTTTCAACCTTAACACTGTGCTGAGAGTTTCAACCTTAACACTGTGTTGAGAGTTTCAACCTTAACACTGTGCTGAGAGTTTCAACCTTAACACTGTGTTGAGAGTTTCAACCTTAACACTGTGCTGAGAGTTTCAACCTTAACACTGTGTTGAGAGTTTCAACCTTAACACTGTGCTGAGAGTTTCAAACTTGACACTGTGCTGAGAGTTTTAACCTTAACCGTGTGCTGAGAGTTTCAACCTTAACACTGTGTTGAGAGTTTCAACCTTAACACTGTGCTGAGAGTTTCAACCTTAACACTGTGTTGAGAGTTTCAAACTTAACACTGTGCTGAGAGTTTCAACCTTAACACTGTGTTGAGAGTTTCAACCTTAACACTGTGCTGAGAGTTTCAACCTTAACACTGTGTTGAGAGTTTCAAACTTGACACTGTGCTGAGAGTTTTAACCTTAACCGTGTGCTGAGAGTTTCAACCTTAACACTGTGCTGAGAGTTTCAACCTTAACACTGTGCTGAGAGTTTCAACCTTAACACTGTGTTGAGAGTTTCAACCTTAACACTGTGTTGAGAGTTTCAACCTTAACACTGTGTTGAGAGTTTCAACCTTAACACTGTGCTGAGAGTTTCAACCTTAACACTGTGCTGAGAGTTTCAACCTTAACACTGTGCTGAGAGTTTCAACCTTAACACTGTGTTGAGAGTTTCAACCTTAACACTGTGCTGAGAGTTTCAACCTTAACACTGTGTTGAGAGTTTCAAACTTAACACTGTGCTGAGAGTTTCAACCTTAACACTGTGCTGAGAGTTTCAACCTTAACACTGTGTTGAGAGTTTCAACCTTAACACTGTGCAGAGAGTTTCAACCTTAACACTGTGTTGAGAGTTTCAAACTTAACACTGTGCTGAGAGTTTCAAACTTGACACTGTGCTGAGAGTTTTAACCTTAACCGTGTGCTGAGAGTTTCAACCTTAACACTGTGTTGAGAGTTTCAACCTTAACACTGTGCTGAGAGTTTCAACCTTAACACTGTGCTGAGAGTTTCAACATTAACTCTGTGCTGAGAGTTTCAACCTTAAATCTGTGTTGAGAGTTTCAACCTTAACACTGTGCTGAGAGTTTCAACATTAACTCTGTGCTGAGAGTTTCAACCTTAAATCTGTGTTGAGAGTTTCAACCTTAACACTGTGCTGAGAGTTTCAACATTAACTCTGTGCTGAGAGTTTCAACCTTAAATCTGTGCTGAGAGTTTCAACCTTAACACTGTGCTGAGAGTTTCAACATTAACTCTGTGCTGAGAGTTTCAACCTTAAATCTGTGCTGAGAGTTTCAACCTTAACACTGTGCTGAGAGTTTCAACATTAACTCTGTGCTGAGAGTTTCAACCTTAAATCTGTGTTGAGAGTTTCAACCTTAACACTGTGCTGAGAGTTTCAGCCTTAACACTGTGCTGAGAGTTTCAACATTAACTCTGTGCTGAGAGTTTCAACCTTAAATCTGTGCTGAGAGTTTCAGCCTTAACACTGTGCTGAGAGTTTCAACCTTAACACTGTGCTGAGAGTTTCAAACTTGACACTGTGCTGAGAGAGTTTCAACCTTAACACTGTGCTGAGAGAGTTTCAACCTTAACACTGTGCTGAGAGAGTTTCAACCTTTACACTGTGCTGAGAGTTTCAACCTTAACACTGTGCTGAGAGTTTCAACCTTAACACTGTGCTGAGAGTTTCAGCCTTAACACTGTGCTGAGAGTTTCAACCTTAACACTGTGCTGAGAGAGTTTCAACCTTAACACTGTGCTGAGAGAGTTTCAACCTTAACACTGTGTTGAGAGTTTCAACCTTTACACTGTGCTGAGAGTTTCAACCTTAACACTGTGCTGAGAGAGTTTCAACCTTAACACTGTGCTGAGAGAGTTTCAACCTTAACACTGTGCTGAGAGTTTCAACCTTAACACTGTGCTGAGAGTTTCAACCTTAACACTGTGTTGAGAGTTTCAACCTTAACACTGTGTTGAGAGTTTCAACCTTAACACTGTGCTGAGAGAGTTTCAACCTTAACACTGTGTTGAGAGTTTCAACCTTAACACTGTGTTGAGAGTTTCAACCTTAACACTGTGCTGAGAGAGTTTCAACCTTAACACTGTGTTGAGAGTTTCAACCTTAACACTGTGCTGAGCGTTTCAAACTTGACACTGTGCTGAGAGTTTCAACCTTAACACTGTGCTGAGAGTTTCAACCTTAACACTGTGCTGAGAGTTTCAACCTTAACACTGTGCTGAGAGTTTCAAACTTGACACTGTGCTGAGAGTTTCAACCTTAACACTGTGTTGAGAGTTTCAACCTTAACACTGTGCTGAGAGTTTCAACCTTAACACTGTGCTGAGAGTTTCAAACTTGACACTGTGTTGAGAGTTTCAACCTTAACAGTGTTGAGAGTTTCAACCTTAACACTGCGCAGAGAGTTTCAACCTTAACACTGTGCTGAGAGTTTCAACCTTAACACTGCGCAGAGAGTTTCAACCTTAACACTGCGCAGAGAGCTTCAACCTTAACACTGTGCTGAGAGTTTCAACCTTAACACTGCGCAGAGAGTTTCAACCTTAACACTGCGCAGAGAGTTTCAACCTTAACACTGTGCTGAGAGTTTCAACCTTAACACTGTGTTGAGAGTTTCAACCTTAACAGTGTTGAGAGTTTCAACCTTAACACTGTGCTGAGAGTTTCAACCTTAACAATGTGCTGAGAGTTTCAACCTTAACACTGTGTTGAGAGTTTCAACCTTAACAGTGTTGAGAGTTTCAACCTTAACACTGTGCTGAGAGTTTCAACCTTAACATTGTGCTGAGAGTTTCAACCTTAACACTGTGTTGAGAGTTTCAACCTTAAGACTGTGCAGAGAGATTCAACCTTAAGACTGTGCTGAGAGTTTCAACCTTAACATTGTGCTGAGAGTTTCAACCTTAACACTGTGCTGAGAGGCCCAGCCTTAAGACTGTGCTGATAGTTTCAACCTTGACACTGTGCTGAGAGTTTCAACCTTAACCGTGTGCTGAGAGTTTCAACCTTAACACTGTGCTGAGAGGCCCAGCCTTAAGACTGTGCTGATAGTTTCAACCTTGACACTGTGCTGAGAGTTTCAACCTTAACACTGTGCTGAGAGTTTCAACCTTAACACTGTGCTGAGAGTTTCAAACTTGACACTGTGCTGAGAGTTTCAACCTTAACACTGTGCTGAGAGTTTCAACCTTAACACTGTGCTGAGAGTTTCAACCTTAACACTGTGCTGAGAGGCCCAGCCTTAAGACTGTGCTGATAGTTTCAACCTTGACACTGTGCTGAGAGTTTCAACCTTAACCGTGTGCTGAGAGTTTCAACCTTAACACTGTGCTGAGAGAATTTCAACCTTAGCATTGTGCAACCTTAACACTGTGCTGAGAGAGTTTCAAACTTGACACTGTGCTAAGAGTTTCAACCTTAACACTGTGCTGTGAGTTTCAACCTTAACACTGTGCTGAGAGTTTCAACCTTAACACTGTGCTGAGAGTTTCAACCTTAACACTGTGCTGAGAGTTTCAACCTTAACCGTGTGCTGAGAGTTTCAACCTTAACACTGTGCTGAGAGAGTTTCAACCTTAACACTCTGCTGAGAGTTTCAAACTTGACACTGTGCTGAGAGTTTCAACCTTAACACTGTGATGAGTTTCAACCTTAACACTGTGATGAGTTTCAACCTTAACACTGTGCTGAGAGTTTCAACCTTAACACTGTGATGAGAGTTAATGGGGTTTTATCCCTCACGTTTCGTCACTCACTATATTGTCACTGTAGTAAGAATGTCATCAAACTCACGTTCTTCCTCCTACAAGAGATTTTTTTAATTGTTTCTCCTTTCATTGGGATATTTTCTTTTAATGCTTAACAGAGCAATAATTTTTGGATACTTCAAATCAAATCACATCAAATCAAATCAAATCAAGTTTATTCTCTAAAAGGGTTACAATGTGGGGTTTACAGGATTTGGATGTTGTGTGGTTTATATGTTATAAAATACTAATTACAGAGGGGGGCCACTAGGACACCTAGCATGGCTAGGCATTTCGAGCAGACTTAGATTAATTCTAAACATTAAATCCTTACAGATTATGGTATTAAGGCTAAGTGACTACATCATGATTTGTGAGTTTAGCAATGTGAATGCTTTTGTTTTGGCACAATACAAAGTGTTTATATTGGAGTATCATAGACAAACTTATGACTAGTTAGGATTCATTATTTTAAGATTAAGATTAGTATTTCTGGGTTTATAATCAGTGGGTGATTGAGTGTAATTGTGAACCACCAGGTGGTTATCATGTAGTTAGTTGTCGGGGTGTATCAGGGAGATAAGATGTTTTCTAACTGTAGTTTTGAAAGTGATTAATGTGTCTGCAGTTCTAGAGTTTTCAGGTAGGGTGTTCAAGATTTTAGGTCCTTTAAAATACATTGAATTTTTGTAAAGGTTGAGAGATGTTTGTGTCTGGTGTTATGCCTGTGGATCCTGTCACAACTATCAAGAAAGCGTTTTAGGTCAAGGTTAATATTGGAATTTAAGGTCCTGTAGATATAGATTGCACAATAGTAAGTGTGGATGTTCTGAACAGGGAGTAAGTTTAGATCTATGAAGAGTGAGGATGGGGTGTTGCCAGAGATGGGATTTGGTGTTTATTCTTACTGCGGCTTTACGTTGGGTTATTATTGGCTTTAGGTGTTGCTGCAGTTGAACCCCAAGCACAGATAGCATAGGTGAGGTATGGATATATAAGTGAATGGTATAGTGTGAGAAGGGCAGTTTGTGGCACGTAGTATCGTATCTTGGAGAGGATCCCCACCATTTTGGATACTTTTTTTGTTATGTGTTGGATATGGGTGCTGAAATTTAGGTTGTTGTCGAGGTACAGGCCAAGGAATTTGCCCTCATTATGTCTGGCAATTAGAGTGTTGTCAATCTTAATGTTAAGTTGCGCAACACCTGCTCTGCTACCAAACATAATATAGTAGGTTTTGCCAGTGTTAAGTGTAAGTTTATTAGCTGTCATCCAAGTCGATATTTTGAGCAGCTCCTCGTTAACAATGGTGTTGAGGGTGGTAAGATTAGGGTGGGAGATGACATAAGTCGTGTAGTCAGCAAAGAGAATGGGTTTCAGGTGTTGGGATATGTTTGGAAGAGCATTGATGTAAATGAGGAAGAGCAGGGGTCCAAGGACACTTCCCTGCGGAACTCCAGTATCAAGTGGCCGTATTGATGAGGCTGTGTCTTTAATGGTGACATACTGATACCTATTAGAAAGATAGGATTTGAAATATGCAAGCGCATGGCCTCTTATACCATAATGGTCAAGTTTGTGGAGTAGGATGCCGTGGTCAACTGTGTCAAACGCTTTTCTTATGTCAATAAAAATTCCTAGCGGATATTCCTTATTTTCCAATGCTGTGTAAAGCAGGTCTAGCATTTTTATAATTGCATCAATAGTACTTTTATTTTTCCTGAATCCAAATTGGCAGGGTTGAGTATGTTTTGTGACGTTATAAATGAATATAGTCTCCTGTGCATTAGTTTCTCGAAGATTTTGGATAGCAATGGTAAGTTTGATATTGGCCTATAGTTGTGATGAATGGTTTGAAAAACCGACAAGTTGAAGATTGAGACACTTATGCAGCATATGGGAATCTTTATTCAGGAAACGTTTCGCCACACAGTGGCTTCTTCAGTCCAATACAAAGAGGAAGGCGTAAGGAGAGGAGGAGAATGAGGTAATCAGTCCCTCAACCTGGAGTCGATGTGTTCAGTCCATCAATCTTGTAGAATGTACAGCATAGGGCCGTAGACGTGGCTTAAATACTGTAGTGATGTGAGGTGAAGCAGGCGGAGGCGGGGTCATAGTGGTACCATCCACTAGTCGAAGTAGTGGATGGTACCACTTTGACCCCGCCTCCGCCTGCTTCACCTCACATCACTACAGTATATAAGCCACGTCTACGGCCCTATGCTGTACATTCTACAAGATTGATGGACTGAACACATCGACTCCAGGTTGAGGGACTGATTACCTCATTCTCCTCCTCTCCTTACGCCTTCCTCTTTGTATTGGACTGAAGAAGCCACTGTGTGGCGAAACGTTTCCTGAATAAAGATTCCCATATGCTGCATAAGTGTCTTAATGGCCTATAGTTGTTTACGTCTGTAGGGTCACCACTTTTATGTATTGCTGTAACCCTTGCTGTCTTGAGAAGTGTCGGGAAAGTGCTAGTTTCTAGTGACTTGTTAAAACGTAATGTAATAGCATGCGAAAGGACATGGGCCGCTCGCTTGTACAATAATGGTGGGACGTGAGACAGATTCCCTGAGTTATTTTTAAGTGACTTTATGATCGCAGTGGCTTCCGTGGGCTCAGTTGGTACAAGATAGAAGGAATTTGGGAAATTCCCAACTAGGTAGTCCCCAGCACGGGCATTGGTACGTGGGATTTTACTGGCAAGATTAGATCCTATGTTTAAGAAGTCGTTTATCTTGTTAGCTGTATCAGTGGGATGCAGTGGTGTTTCATGAGGTTTAGTTAGGACAATATTCTTGTTTTTTTTCAGTTTGTGGGTCCCCAGAATCTGGGAAAGTGTTTTCCAGGTCTTTTTATATCTCCTCTTGTGTCAGTGAATCTGCTGGAGTAGTACAGTTGTTTGGGTTTATTTATTACTTTGGTGAGAACTGATGAATATTGTTTAAGAATATCTTTGTGTATAAGCCCTGTCTATATTGCTTTTCATATTGGTGTTTCTTATCAATGGATTTCAGAATGGTGCTGGTTAGCCATGGGCAACCAAGCCGTTTATTCGTGATCTGTTACGTTTTTATAGGACAATGTTTGTTGTATAGTCTAAGTATTTTGTTAAGAAAAATGTCTGACCAATCGTTAATACCATTGGCATTTGAGAATTCTGTAGGCCAGTCAACAGTCTCTAGGTCTCTAGGTCAAATGCTCTGTCTTCAACAATCTGTTTATTATTATTATTATTATTATTATTATTATTATTATTTTTATTATTATTATTATTATTATTATTATTATTATTGTTGTTGTTGTTGTTGTTGCTGTTGTTGTTGTTGTTGTTGTTGTTGTTGTTGTTGTTGTTGTTGTTGTTGTTGTTATTGTTCTTATATTTTGGAAGGAAGCACTAAACCCGTAGGAAGGCATGCAGCGTTCCGGGATGTTGATGTCAAACATCAGAATGGGGAAGAAATATGATCTAAGTGTCTTTGACCGTGGAATGATTGTTGGTGCCAGACGGGATATACCTGGAGTATACCTGGAAAGGGCTTCAAGGATGAACGCCCCAGCGGCCCGGTCCGTGACCAGTCCTCGTGGTGGATCAGGGTTTGATCAACCAGGCTGTTACCACTGGCCGCAAGTAAACCGATGTAAGAACCACAGCTCGGCTGATCAGTTACTGACCGCAGGCGCCTGACAAGCGCCTTCTTGAAGACATCCAGGGGTCCATTGGTAATCTTCCCTTATGTATGCTGGGAGGCAGTTGAACAGTCTTGGGCCCCTGACACTTACTGTGTTGTCTCATAGTGTACTCGTGGCGCTCCTGCTTTTTATTGGGGGATGCTGCATCTCCTGCAGCATCTCCCAATGAAAAGTAGGGAGTGATTTTCGAGTGCAAATTTGGTACTAATCCCTCTAGGACTTTCAAAGTGTATATTATCATGTATCTCTCTCTCCTACATTCCAGGGAATACAAATCAAGGGGCTTCAACCTTTTCCAGTAATTTAGATTCTTTATCGTACTTATGTGTGCCGTGAAAGTTCTCTGTACATTCTCCAGGTCAGCAATTTCGCCAGCCTTGAAAAGGTAGTTAGTGTACAGCATTATTACAGTCTAGAGAGCACAAACGATTTGAAGAGAATCGTCATGGGCTTGGCATCCCTAGTTTTAAAGATTTTCATTATCCATCCTATCATTTTTCTAGCAGATGTAGTAAATACGTTGTTGTGGTCTTTGAACGTAAGATCCTCTGACATTATCACTCCCAGGTCCTTCACATTAGTTTCTCGCTCTATTGTGTGGTTTGAATTTGTTTTATATTTTGATACAGTTTTAATTTCCTCAAGTTTTCCATATCGGTGTGATTGAAATTTTCATTCATATAGCATCATATTGCTTTCTGTGGTCCATGGAAAGATTTGGCTGATGTCCGCTTGGAATCTTGCAGTGTCTTCAATGGATGACACTGTCATGCAAGTTCGGGTGTCATCTGCAAAGGAAGACACGGAGCTAAGGCTTACATCTGTCTATGTCAGATATGAGGATGAGGAATAGAATGGGAGCGAGTACTGTGCCTTGTGGAACAGAGCTTTTCACCGTAGCTGCCTCAGACTTTACTGTGTTTACTATTACTCTTTGTGTTCTGTTTGTTATTCAGTTATAGATCCATCAACCAACTTTTCCTTGTATTCTTCTATCACGCATTTTGTGCGCTATTACACCGTGGTCGCATTTGTCGAAGGCTTTCGCAAAATCTGTGATACATCTGCGCTCTATTTATCCTCCAGCACATCTAGGACTTTGTCATAGTGGTCCAGTAGTTGGGACAGGCAGGAGAGACCTGCTCTAAACCCATGTTACCCTGGATTGTGCAACTGATGGGTATCTAGGTGGTTTGCGATCTTGCTTCTTAGAACCCTTTCAAAGATTATTATGATATGGGATGTTAGTGCTATCGGTCTGTAGTTCTTTGCATTTGCCTTACTGCCACCTTTGTGGAGTGGGGCTATGTCTGTTGTTTTTAGTGAGTGTGGGATGACTCCTGTGTCCATGCTCCCTCTCCATAGAATGCTGAAAGCACGTGACAGGGGCTTCTTGCAGTTCTTGATGAACATGGAGGTCCACGAGTCCGAGCCCGGAGCAGAGTGCATGGGCATGGCACTTATTTTCTATTTGAGGTCTTGTGGTGTTAGGATAGTATCAGAGATTTTTCAATCTCGGTCGTAAAGAAAATCATTTAGACTGTCGAACATTAGTCTGGTTAACAGCTTGCTAAACACTGAGTCATAATGGGACTTTCGTAACTCCTACATTCCTTTGCTGTCATCTGTGTAGGTCCTATCTCGTCTAAGCAGGGATCCAATACTGGATGTTGTTTTCACCCTAGATCTGGCACAAGAAAAGAAGTATTTGGGGTTTGTTTCAGTTTCATTTATGGCTTTAAGTTTTTCCTGAGATTCTTGTGTCCTGTAAAATTCCTTAGCTTAAGTTCGATATTTGCTATTTATCTGATCAGTGCTTCCCTTCGTATTTCAGATATACTGGCCCCTCTCAGCAGCTCTGTGATTCTTCACCTTCACATGTATAGGGAGCGTCTCCCTCTTTCTAGTTCACATCTTCTCTCTCTTTTCTTTAAAGGAATGTGTCTTGAGCATACCTTAAATGCCACAGAGTTAATTCTTTGTAGGCGAAGGATCGGATCCGTGTTGTTTAGGATATCTTCCTAGCTTGTTTCATTAAAGACGTTGTTGACTTGCTCCCAGGGTATATTTTTGTTATTGAAGTTGAATTTTGTGAAGTCACCCTCGTAAGTGATCAATCACATTTTTCTGGTCAGGAGCCCTGCGCATACCTCTGTTATGTTGTGATCTGAGTGTATTGTCTTTGATACGGGTATATTCCATATCAGATCATCATTGTTAGTGAAGATGATATCCAGTGTATTTTCTAGTCTAGTTGGCTTTATTATTTTCTGGTTTAAGGTAAATTTGGTGCAGAGATTCAATAGCTCCTGTGTGTGTGAATTTTCATCTGTGCTGCCTCCTGGGGTGATCTCTGCTAAAACATTATTTGCTACACTCCTCCATTTTATGTGTCTCAAGTTGAAATCCCCCAGTAGCAAGATGTTTGGGGCAGGAGTTGGGAGATTTTCCTGTGGTTAATTTTCAAAAGCTGTTCCTGGAATTGCTAGGAGGTTGCATCCGGAGACTTGTATACACCCACAATTACAAGGTTTAGGTTTTCGATCTTTACTGCCTAAATTTCAACTACATTATTGGAGGTGTTTAGTAGTTCTGAGCAAATGAGCGACTCTGTGACGTACAAGCCAACCTCCCCTTGTTGCCTGTTTAGTCTGTCGCATCTGAATAGGTTATAACCTAGGATCCATATTTCGTTGTCAGAATGATTTTTTATGTGGGTCTATGGGTGGTCTTATGGGATTTTCATGCACAATGGTCTCTACGGTTTACAGAGAATGGTGTGAAAAAAAAAAAATATTTAGTGGGCAGCAGTATGGTGGACGATAATACCTTGATAATGAGAGACTTCAGAGGAGAATGACCAGACTGGTTCAAGCTGACAGGAAGACGACAGTTACTCAACTAACCATACGTTACAACGGTGGTACGTAGAAGAGCATCTCTTAACGCACACGTCAAATCTTGAAGTGGATGGATTACAGCAACGGAAGACCATATCGGGTCCCATTCCTGTCAGCTAGGAATAGAAAACTGAGGCTTCAGTGGGAACATGCTCACCAAAAATGAACATTTTAAAATTAGAAAAACGTTGCCTGATCTAACGAATAACGATTTCTGCTGCGACATGCAAATGGTCGAGTTAGAATTTGGTGTAAACATTTGGGATGCTGTGGAACGGGAGATTCGTTGCATGAATGTGCAGCCGACAAATCTACAGTAACTGTGTGATGCTATCATGTCAACTTGGACCAGAATCTCTAAGAAATGTTTCCAGCACCTTGTTAAATCCATGCCACGAAGAGTTCATGCTGTTCTGGAGGCAAAAGGGAAGGGGGAGGATATATACCCACTACTAGAAGGATTTATAGAATAAAGTGGCCACTGAGTATATGCTTAATGTTTAATAATGATAACCACAAATGTTGCTAATTATGCCTAATAATTTTAACCATATATACACAAGGTTAACAATATCATATGTCAGATATGATGTCTAATAGCATTAACTATGTCACATGATAAACATATGTTTTACTTGTTAATAATATTAAACATATCTGTTAATACTATGTACATAATATTACCCATATTTCTAACAAGATCAACCAAATATTTTATAATATTTACTACTGGTCCAGGACTATTAACCATCTCTCCAATAATATTCACTACATGTCTTCCACCATTACCCATATATCCTATAATATTTTATTGTACGAGTAATAGAAATAATTATGTCTAGTAATATTAACCACATCTCTACTAGTATTAACAGTTCCAAAGGCACTTACACAGCCAGGCAGCTGACAGCAACATCGCAGCCGCCTACATCAGGAGTCCCAAGTTGTCAAGTGAGGATGACAGAGAGGCTGTGTAACACGCTGAGTAACTCCTTCAGTGGAAGACTGAGACACTTATGCAAAACCATTTATCACAATTCCTTCAGTTAAGGAAACAATAGAGTATAAACATTTATATGGCAGCAGAACCTTCGCTATAGCCGGAGAAACTGATGTAACAGGCAGCGAACTAAGAAATATTAATTAATAAGTAAATTTAGAAGAACTTGATTTAAATAAAGACTTGAAAAAGCTTGGTTTAAAGGCAGGAAAAAGCTTGGTCTTCAAGCTACACCTTTTTTCAATAAAGATTTACATTATGCCAAACTGTATTATTATCATTTTTCACTGTTTTTCATACTCATGGTCACAATTATTTGAGGCAGAGTCAACACTCGCTAACATTAGCATAAACGGTGCGCATCTTTCATCCAGCAGGTTCCTTCTCGACATGCTTTATCGTAACCAGTTTCTCCTGTGCATGCTTCATCAAAGCCGCCTTCACCATTACAGGCGCAGCTCAGGACTGGTCATGTTGAAGGTGAACCTCAGCATTGAGAAGGATATATTATTTAGTTTTCATATTCAAAAACATTAAGAAAACTTGTACACCGTCCATAAAACTGCGCCACTAGATATACCTCGAACACGACCATCACAGCTGCACCACTAGTGAGACACCTTGTACACGACCATCACAGCTGCACCACTAGTGAGACACCTTGTACAAGACCATCACAGCTGCACCACTAGTGAGACACCTTGTACACGACCAGCACAGCTGCACCACTAGTGAGACACCTTGTACACGACCAGCACAGCTGCACCACTAGTGAGACACCTTGTACACGACCAGCACAGCTGCACCACTAGTGAGACACCTTGTACACGACCAGCACAGCTGCACCACTAGTGAGACACCTTGTACACGACCACACAGCACAGCTACACGACCAGCACCACTCGTGAGACACCTTGTACACGACCAGCACAGCTGCACCACTAGTGAGACACCTTGTACACGACCAGCACAGCTGCACCACTAGTGAGACACCTTGTACACGACCAGCACAGCTGCACCACTAGTGAGACACCTTGTACACGACCAGCACAGCTGCACCACTAGTGCCGTCCATACGGCTGCAGCAGTAGTAAGACACCTTATACATCGTCCATACACACTAGTGAGACAACTCTCACACTAGTAAGACAACTCTCACACTAGTAAGACAACTCTCACACTAGTAAGACAACTCTCACACTAGTAAGACAACTCTCACACTAGTAAGACAACTCTCACACTAGTAAGACAACTCTCACACTAGTAAGACAACTCTCACACTAGTAAGACAACTCTCACACTAGTAAGACAACTCTCACACTAGTAAGATAACTCTCACACTAGTAAGACAACTCTCACACTAGTAAGACAACTCTCACACTAGTAAGACAACTCTCACACTAGTAAGACAACTCTCACACTAGTAAGATAACTCTCACACTAGTAAGACAACTCTCAGCAGCTGCAGGTGGATAACACTAGCTGACGATCAACCTCAGCTGGTTCATAGACAGATTCCTCAGCATCCTGCGCCAGGGTCACTCACCAGCTGCAGGAATTCATCCTGCAAGCGGTCCCGCAGAGTTAACCTTTTATGAGTAAATGTCTAATAAATTGTCGATTGAGTCCTGTGCCTTATACGACGTTGGTTGATGTTAGCGGTGGGCTTATTATCCGAGGATCACTTTACTAATGATACACTATTATAGCAAGTTGATGAATAAGACACTTGGGCAACACTTTTGTAACTATTTTCAAAGGTCTCGCCCAGGTATCTCGAGGCTGAGATGACCACATTATCTATTTTGTTGTTGTTACAAAGTTAAATTATCTTTACTTCTTCTCCTCTTCATTTGTCTCCAATTTTAGTCACCTTTGTATACGACATAATCTCCTCTCAGTCCTCGGAACAGTCTTGATTTTCTTCCATTGCCAACCTGTGCACCATGAATATAATAATTCCCTTCCGCTAACGCATATCTGAAAAGTACAACATCAACTTTATTACAGAGAGAACACATACACAGGTACTAGCAGGTTAATGTGTAAGTATCCCGTTATTTTCTCTTTCAAGTGTTGCACTAAAATGATTGTATACATTAAGTTAATCTCAGCTTGAAGCAGTTGCAGCTGTATAATGACTGCTCACAAAAAACTGCTCACTGCTGTTACTGTTAGGAATCTGCCTTGGATAGCTGTGTTGGTGAGCTTAGCGAGTAGACCTGCAAGAAACAATTTAATAATTTCATATAAAAATAAAGTGACTTTCATATTCTTTCTGAGGAATTCAGCGATATCTTTCAGTAACTCCACTAAACAGTATCCAAACAGTAAATTCCTTCCTGACGACCAACACATCTTTGTGAGGAATATTATCAGTTCTTATCTGCACCAAACTATTGGCGGAGTAAGTGGAAGAACCGGGTATAGAAAGCAATGGGCTTGAGGGCATTACATGTTTATGGACGCCTACAAGAGCTCAGTTTATCTTTTGTGGGGCTGTCTAAGACTCTTGAACATAATGATGCCTCGTGCAGTGAAGCTGCTAGAGTCAGCGTTCACATAATGTTGTGCTGTTGACTGGAATCATTATCGCTTGTCAAGCCTCGCCACCGATGCTTAGTTGCCTTATTATACACATTATTCTGTTAAAGTCCGTCGGCCTCAACATATCTGGAGAAATCATTAACATATATGGTGAAACAGTGCATCTAAGTTCCTTAAGGAGCTAGGCAAAAGACTCATCTTGTAACTAGGGATCCCAGGGCAGCTAGTTTTCTGTTCCAGGGACTCAGCACTGCTGTTCAGAGAGGTAATGCCTGCTGTATTATGGGCACGTGCCCCAGTTCTGAAGAGTTGGATGAGATTTTCGCATTATAATCAGTGACAAACAGGTAACAATATGAACTAGACATGTATCTCTCACATCTCATGTACTGTATATACCATCTTTATATAAACAATGTATCTCTTAAATCTTTTGTACCATATTATGTAATAAAATATATCTATATCTATCTATCTATTTATATATATATATCTATCTATCTATCTATCTATCTATCTATCTATCTATCTATCTATATATATATATATATATATATATATATATATATATATATATATATATATATATATATATATATATATATATATATATATATACATATATATATATATATATATATATATATATATATATATATATATATATATATATATATATATATATATATATATATATATATATATATATATATATATATATATATATATATATATATATATATATATACAAAGCAACCACTGTGAAAGAGTAGTGAAATTCCAAGCGCTTTCGTGACTATTCACATTGTCAAGGAACTATGAAAGTAATACATTAAAGGAAGGCAATTAAAGGGCTTAGACTACACCTTTTTTTTCAACAAGTCGGCCGTCTCCCACCGAGGCAGGGTGACCCAAAAAAGAAAGAAAATCCCCAAAAAGAAAATACTTTCATCATCATTCAACACTTTCACCTCACTCACACATAATCACTGTTTTTGCAGAGGTGCTCAGAACACAACAGTTTAGAAGCATATACATATAACGATACACAACATATCCCTCCAAACTGCTAATATCCCAAACCCTTCCTTTAGAGAGCAGGCATTGTACTTCCCATTTCCAGGACTCAAGTCCGGCTATATAAAAATAACCAGTTTCCCTGAATCCCTTCACTAAATATTACCCTGCTCACACTCCAACAGATCGTCAGGTCCCAAATACCATTCGTCTCCATTCACTCCTACCGAACACGCTCATGCACGCCTGCTGGAAATCCAAGCCCCTCGCCCACAAAACCTCCCTTACCCCTTCCTTCCAACCTTTTTGAGGACGACCCCTACCCCGCCTTCCTTCCCCTACAGATTTAAGTGCTCTCCAAGTCATTCTACTTTGATCCATTCTCTCTAAATGACCAAACCACCTCAACAACCCCTCTTCAGCCCTCTGACTAATACTTTTATTAACTCCTCACCTTCTCCTAATTTGCACACTCCGAATTTTCTGCATAATATTTACACCACACATTGCCCTTAGACAGGACATCTCCACTGCCTCCAACCGCCTCCTCGCTGCTGCATTCACAATCCAAGCTTCACACCCATATAAGAGTGTTGGTACTACTATACTTTCATACATTCCCTTCTTTGCCTCCATAGATAACGTTTTTTGACTCCACATATACCTCAACGCACCACTCACCTTTTTTCCCTCTTCAATTCCATGATTAACCTCACCCTTCATAAATCCATCCGCCGACACGGCAACTCCCAAGTATCTGAAAACATTCACTTCTTCCATACTCCTCCTCCCCAATTTGATATCCAATTTTTCTTTATCTAAACCATTTGATACCATCATCACCTTACTCTTTTCTATGTTCACTTTCAACTTTCTACCTTTACACACACTCCCAAACTCATCCACGAAACCTTTGCAATTTTTTTTTTAGAATCTCCCATAAGCAGAGTATCATCAGCAAAAAGCAACTGTGTCAATTCCCATTTTGAATTTGATTCCCCATAATTTAATCCCATCCCTCTCCCGAACACCCCTAGCATTTACTTCTTTTACAACCCCATCTATAAATATATTAAACAACCATGGTGACATTACACATCCCTGTCTAAGACCTACTTTTGCTGGGAAGAAGTCTCCCTCTCTTCTAAACACCCTAACCTGAGCCTCACTATCCTCATAAAAGCTCTTTACAGCATTTAGTAACTTACCACCTATTCCATATACTTGCAACATCTGCCACATTACTCCCCCTATCCACTCTATCATATGCCTTTTCTAAATCCATAAATGCAATAAAAGCTTCCACCCAACCCTAAAAGGGTTGGGTGGTCCTGCGGTTTAAAGCGTCATGTGGGTCTCGCTTACCATGAGGCAGGCCAGTACAACATGGGTTCGAATCCTTGGCTAGCGCAGTGTTGTTATTGATCAATACCACTCGTTCGTGGTTACAATAATATATATATATATATATATATATATATATATATATATATATATATATATATATATATATATATATATATATATATATACTATATATATACATATAATATTAAATAAATTAATTTGTGTGAGTACGTCATTACAGACATCCCCGTGAGTGCTATAAATTGAAAATAAAAAGAAAGAAAACATTAAATTTCTGAATTTAACTCCACATTTAGTAATCTGATGAAACCAATCAGAAATCAATTACGAAAATAAAATTCTGAATAATTTCCGGTTACATTAAACATAAAACTGCTAATCTAAAGCACTAAAAAAATTAAAACTGAAAAACTACTTCATTATAATAACTGGAAATTCAAAATCCAAAATTATAATTCAGAACTTGACAAAGTCTCCATTATTAAACTGAATTAACCGATACATTTCCATTATTCAGTTAAAAGTTCAAACTGATGAAAAAAGCAAAATAAATAGTAAAAAAAATATACATTATTATGTCAAATTAATTGGATGTATTTGTGTTGCTGGACGATCTGAGGAAAGTATCTTTGTATTGCAGAACCTCAGCCCCTTGTGCCTCAATACTCGTGATTGGAATAGTGCAGAGTGCGGCATAAGTCACGTGATTGGAATAGTGCAGAGTGCGGCATAAGTCACGTGATTGGAATAGTGCAGAGTGCGGCATAAGTCACGTGATTGGAATAGTGCAGAGTGCGGCATAAGTCATGTGACTGGAATAGTGCAGAGTGCGGCATAAGTCATGAGATTGGAATAGTGCAGAGTGCGGCATAAGTCATGTGACTGGAATAGTGCAGAGTGCGGCATAAGTCATGTGACTGGAATAGTGCAGAGTGCGGCATAAGTCATGAGATTGGAATAGTGCAGAGTGCGGCATAAGTCATGTGACTGGAATAGTGCAGAGTGCGGCATAAGTCATGAGATTGGAATAGTGCAGAGTGCGGCATAAGTCACGTGATTGGAATAGTGCAGAGTGCTTATAAGTCATGTGATTGGAATAGTGCAGAGTGCGGCATAAGTCATTTGATTGGAATAGTTCAGAGTGCGGCATAAGTCATATGATTGGGATAGTGCAGAGTGCGGCATAAATCATGTGATTGGAACAGTGCAGAGTGCGGCATAAGTCATGAGAGAATAGTCAGAGTGCGGCATAAGTCATTTGATTGGAATAGTTCAGAGTGCGGCATAAGTCATATGATTGGGATAGTGCAGAGTGCGGCATAAATCATGTGATTGGAATAGTGCAGAGTGCGGCATAAGTCAGGTGATTGGAATAGTGCAGAGTGCGGCATAAATCACGTGACTGGAATAGTGCAGAGTGCGGCATAAGTCACGTGATTGGAATAGTGCAGAGTGCGGCATAAGTCACGTGATTGGAATAGTGCAGAGTGCAGCATAAGTCATGTGATTAGAATAGTGGAGAGTGCGGCATAAGTCAGGTGATTGGAATAGTGCAGAGAGCAGCATAAGTCAGGTGATTGGAATAGTGCAGAGTGCGGCATAAGCCACGTGATTGGAATAGTGCAGAGTGCGGCATAAGTAACGTGATTGGAATATTGCAGAGTGCGGCATAAGCCACGTGATTGGAATAGTGCAGAGTGCGGCATAAATAAGGTGATTGGAATAGTGCAGAGTGCGGCATAAATCAGGTGATTGGAATAGTGCAGAGTGCGGTATAAGTAACGTGATTGGAATAGTGCAGAGTGCGGCATAAATAACGCGATTGGAATAGTGCAGAGTGCGGCATAAGTCACGTGACTGGAATAGTGCAGAGTGCGGCATAAGTCACGTGACTGGAATAGTGCAGAGTGCGGCATAAGTTTATAAATCAGTTAAGCATCAGTGTTCGATATTTGAAGGGAATTAGAAGAGACATTCTTCAGTCGTCATATATAAGCAAACATCCAAATTTCTTCCATAAAATAAATGTAACCTAGGAAATATACGGCCTAAATCTAATTCAAACCTTTCAAAAGACCAATATTCTACAATGCAGGATCACATTAAGCTTAAAGCTTAATGTGATCAGATGAAACACTCAGAAATTATCGCCTCAACAACAGTATTTGGAGTTTCGTTAAAAAAAACTGCTAACTGGTCCCACGCAGGATAAAACCAGTCTCAACTTTTCTCTAAGTCAGCTTTAAAGAAAGTAAGCTTTATGTAAACCTGGTGTAGATAATTATAACATTCAAATGTTTAAAATTAGTCTTGAAGACACTCAGATATTATAGATACATAACAGAACAATAAATTAATTTAACCTAAGATAACCAAGTAGTTCAAACATTGTGAATTATTACTGATCACAAGAGTCACTTCAGTTATTTCCTCGTAAAAAAAAATATTAACTAAATTAACACATGATAACTTACACAACCTAACCTCAGGATGTTACTTTAAATGAGAAGAACAGACGCATTAAGGGTTATGAAGCGCCCCCCACTCCCCCCTCCGGAGGCCTGGTCGTGGACCGGGCCGCGGGGGCGTTGATCCCCGGAATAACCTCCAGGTAACCAGGTAAACTCCCCCTGGAATGGAACAAAAGTCTTTCACCAGCAGTCACTCGGAGACAAAAATATGGTAACAATGTATATAAGAGCGTAGCTAGGGCAGCCACGTATGCAAATTGTCTCATGAATCTTGACTAACATACATAACGCAGATATTGAAATCATGAAGCTGACTGAGTCAGGTGTTCTTGAGTAATAAACGAAAATTTGTGATATTTAAAAAAAAATAGGAAGTTCTCTATACATCTAATTTTATATTGTCTCAGTTCCACGAAATTTTGTTTTTCGTATTTACAGTCTATTGAGAATTTTCTACAAACTTGTAAAAAAAAATGCTTCATTTTTATTTTTTTAAAAAATAATGTTAAAATCAGCAAAAGAAAAAAAAGTGGCAAATTGGCACACATATAGCTTAAAGTTAATTAAAAAATATTTCTAATTAAAATAAATCAGCATTTAGGATTTGAATTTGATCAGAAGAAGCAAACAATCTGCTCAATGAAACTATCAAATTGAAATTTACACAGTTTGAAGCCGATCAGAAAAGGCATTCTCGAGTAATTGATTTGACTCCAACAATTCCATCTTTTTTGAGTAAAAAAAATCTCAGTATAATGTGTAAGTAAAGTTTCATATTAGCAAGTATCCAGAGTAAACTTATGAGTTGACATTATTACTACCAGTGACTGCCCTCGTCTGCTGCCCGTCCCTTCCACTGACGCCTATATAAACGCCAGTCTTCTTGCCTTTGCTCCAGATTCTCCTCCACCACGATGCTGTGAACACTAACTCCAAGGCCGAGGGACTGATTACCTCATCTTTTGTATATAGTTCTACTGTCTTCCTATTATGTCCTAGAATCTGTATTGATAAAGCCACTGGATGGCGAAACGTCTACAATAAAGATATCCAGATGTTGCACATGTGTCTTAACTTTTATATTGTCGGTATTTTATACCTTTCTTGCACAGGAAAACAGATGTTGGCTAAAACGAACAAAATATTTGTCCGGACAAAGGCTCAACATGTAATTCAAATGGGGTGTCTGATCAATATAGCCATGAAGCGGACAAAATTCACTACATCGAACGACTGTTCGGTCTGATCGTGCATTCCATAGTATTGACCGACTCCGCTTAACCGCACGTGCCTCCAGTCTGAGGTTCGTCCTGGACGCGTCCACTTTCATTGTTCCTAGAGAGCGGGACCAGTGACGGCCAGCGCCACTGGTCCGCACTCATCACCACAACATTTCATCTTCAATTTTCCCCTGGATTTACTGTGTTTTATTAATTTTATTGATGTACTATACACAGTGTTATTAACAATGGCCTCTAAAGCAAGTTTTGGTGCCAAGAAGTGTGTAACCTTAACCTTAAGCAGAAACGTGACTATGTAGATAACCTGCACTTAGGAGACTGAAACTGATGACGAGGTTTTAGTCTGACTTGGGTCATTAACTAGTATGATTAGCTAATGGTTCAAGTTGGACAGAAACGTCGTCATAAGTTTCAGTCTCCTAAGTGCGGGTTATTTGTATGTTGTTGCAGTTGCGGTACTGTGTCTTTATAGTCTTCAGAAACTTGAATTAATAAGGCAGCTGGAGGATGATGGTTCAGTGACCCGGGTATGTCAAGTATGGCGTCGCACTGGATGACGGTTCAGTGACCCGGGTGTGTCAAGTATGGCGTCGCACTGGATGACGGTTCAGTGACCCGGGTGTGTCAAGTATGGCGTCGCACTGGATGACGGTTCAGTGACCCAGGTGTGTCAAGTATGGCGTCGCACTGGATGACGGTTCAGTGACCCGGGTGTGTCAAGTATGGCGTCGCACTGGATGACGGTTCAGTGACCCGGGTGTGTCAAGTATGGCGTCGCACTGGATGACGGTTCAGTGACCCGGGTGTGTCAAGTATGGCGTCGCACTGGATGACGGTTCAGTGACCCGGGTGTGTCAAGTATGGCGTAGCACTGGATGACGGTTCAGTGACCCGGGTGTGTCAAGTATGGCGTCGCACTGGATGACGGTTCAGTGGCCCGGGTATGTCAAGTATGGCGTCGCACTGGATGACGGTTCAGTGACCCGGGTGTGTCAAGTATGGCGTCGCACTGGATGACGGTTCAGTGACCCGGGTGTGTCAAGTATGGCGTAGCACTGGATGACGGTTCAGTGACCCGGGTGTGTCAAGTATGGCGTCGCACTGGATGACGGTTCAGTGGCCCGGGTGTGTCAAGTATGGCGTCGCACTGGATGACGGTTCAGTGACCCGGGTGTGTCAAGTATGGCGTCGCACTGGATGACGGTTCAGTGGCCAGGGTGTGTCAAGTATGGCGTCGCACTGGATGACGGTTCAGTGGCCCGGGTGTGTCAAGTATGGCGTCGCACTGGATGACGGTTCAGTGACCCGGGTGTGTCAAGTATGGCGTCGCACTGGATGACGGTTCAGTGACCCGGGTGTGTCAAGTATGGCGTCGCACTGGATGACGGTTCAGTGACCCGGGTATGTCAAGTATGGCGTCGCACTGGATGACGGTTCAGTGACCCGGGTATGTCAAGTATGGCGTCGCACTGGATGACGGTTCAGTGACCCGGGTGTGTCAAGTATGGCGTCGCACTGGATGACGGTTCAGTGGCCCGGGTGTGTCAAGTATGGCGTCGCACTGGATGACGGTTCAGTGACCCGGGTGTGTCAAGTATGGCGTCGCACTGGATGACGGTTCAGTGGCCCGGGTGTGTCAAGTATGGCGTCGCACTGGATGACGGTTCAGTGACCCGGGTATGTCAAGTATGGCGTCGCACTGGATGACGGTTCAGTGACCCGGGTGTGTCAAGTATGGCGTAGCACTGGATGACGGTTCAGTGACCCGGGTGTGTCAAATATGGCGTCGCACTGGATGATGGTTCAGTGGCCCGGGTGTGTCAAGTATGGCGTCGCACTGGATGATGGTTCAGTGACCCGGGTATGTCAAGTATGGCGTCGCACTGGATGACGGTTCAGTGGCCCGGGTGTGTCAAGTATGGCGTCGCACTGGATGACGGTTCAGTGGCCCGGGTATGTCAAGTATGGCGTCGCACTGGATGACGGTTCAGTGGCCCGGGTATGTCAAGTATGGCGTCGCACTGGATGACGGTTCAGTGACCCGGGTATGTCAAGTATGGCGTCGCACTGGATGACGGTTCAGTGACCCGGGTGTATCAAGTATGGCGTCGCACTGGATGACGGTTCAGTGACCCGGGTGTGTCAAGTATGGCGTAGCACTGGATGACGGTTCAGTGGCCCGGGTGTGTCAAGTATGGCGTCGCACTGGATGACGGTTCAGTGACCCGGGTGTGTCAAGTATGGCGTCGCACTGGATGACGGTTCAGTGACCCGGGTGTGTCAAGTATGGCGTCGCACTGGATGACGGTTCAGTGACCCGGGTGTGTCAAGTATGGCATAGCACTGGATGACGGTTCAGTGACCCGGGTGTGTCAAGTATGGCATAGCACTGGATGACGGTTCAGTGACCCGGGTGTGTCAAGTATGGCGTCGCACTGGATGACGGTTCAGTGACCCGGGTGTGTCAAGTATGGCGTAGCACTGGATGACGGTTCAGTGACCCGGGTGTGTCAAGTATGGCGTCGCACTGGATGACGGTTCAGTGACCCGGGTGTGTCAAGTATGGCGTCGCACTGGATGACGGTTCAGTGACCCGGGTGTGTCAAGTATGGCGTAGCACTGGATGACGGTTCAGTGACCCGGGTGTGTCAAGAATGGCGTCGCACTGGATGACGGTTCAGTGACCCGGGTGTGTCAAGTATGGCGTCGCACTGGATGACGGTTCAGTGGCCCGGGTGTGCCAAGTATGGCGTCGCACTGGATGACGGTTCAGTGACCCGGGTGTGTCAAGTATGGCGTCGCACTGGATGACGGTTCAGTGGCCCGGGTGTGTCAAGTATGGCGTCGCACTGGATGACGGTTCAGTGACCCGGGTGTGTCAAGTATGGCGTCGCACTGGATGACGGTTCAGTGACCCGGGTGTGTCAAGTATGGCGTAGCACTGGATGACGGTTCAGTGACCCGGGTGTGTCAAGTATGGCGTCGCACTGGATGACGGTTCAGTGGCCCGGGTGTGTCAAGTATGGCGTCGCACTGGATGACGGTTCAGTGGCCCGGGCATGTCAAGTATGGCGTCGCACTGGATGACGGTTCAGTGGCCCGGGTGTGTCAAGTATGGCGTCGCACTGGATGACGGTTCAGTGGCCCGGGTGTGTCAAGTATGGCGTCGCACTGGATGACGGTTCAGTGACCCGGGTGTATCAAGTATGGCGTCGCACTGGATGACGGTTCAGTGACCCGGGTGTGTCAAGTATGGCGTAGCACTGGATGACGGTTCAGTGGCCCGGGTGTGTCAAGTATGGCGTCGCACTGGATGACGGTTCAGTGACCCGGGTGTGTCAAGTATGGCGTCGCACTGGATGACGGTTCAGTGACCCGGGTGTGTCAAGTATGGCGTCGCACTGGATGACGGTTCAGTGACCCGGGTGTGTCAAGTATGGCGTAGCACTGGATGACGGTTCAGTGACCCGGGTGTGTCAAGTATGGCATAGCACTGGATGACGGTTCAGTGACCCGGGTGTGTCAAGTATGGCATAGCACTGGATGACGGTTCAGTGACCCGGGTGTGTCAAGTATGGCGTCGCACTGGATGACGGTTCAGTGACCCGGGTGTGTCAAGTATGGCGTAGCACTGGATGACGGTTCAGTGACCCGGGTGTGTCAAGTATGGCGTCGCACTGGATGACGGTTCAGTGACCCGGGTGTGTCAAGTATGGCGTCGCACTGGATGACGGTTCAGTGACCCGGGTGTGTCAAGTATGGCGTAGCACTGGATGACGGTTCAGTGACCCGGGTGTGTCAAGAATGGCGTCGCACTGGATGACGGTTCAGTGACCCGGGTGTGTCAAGTATGGCGTCGCACTGGATGACGGTTCAGTGGCCCGGGTGTGCCAAGTATGGCGTCGCACTGGATGACGGTTCAGTGACCCGGGTGTGTCAAGTATGGCGTCGCACTGGATGACGGTTCAGTGGCCCGGGTGTGTCAAGTATGGCGTCGCACTGGATGACGGTTCAGTGACCCGGGTGTGTCAAGTATGGCGTCGCACTGGATGACGGTTCAGTGACCCGGGTGTGTCAAGTATGGCGTAGCACTGGATGACGGTTCAGTGACCCGGGTGTGTCAAATATGGCGTCGCACTGGATGACGGTTCAGTGGCCCGGGTGTGTCAAGTATGGCGTCGCACTGGATGACGGTTCAGTGACCCGGGTGTGTCAAGTATGGCGTCGCACTGGATGACGGTTCAGTGGCCCGGGTGTGTCAAGTATGGCGTCGCACTGGATGACGGTTCAGTGGCCCGGGCATGTCAAGTATGGCGTCGCACTGGATGACGGTTCAGTGGCCCGGGTGTGTCAAGTATGGCGTCGCACTGGATGACGGTTCAGTGGCCCGGGTGTGTCAAGTATGGCGTCGCACTGGATGACGGTTCAGTGACCCGGGTGTATCAAGTATGGCGTCGCACTGGATGACGGTTCAGTGACCCGGGTGTGTCAAGTATGGCGTCGCACTGGATGCCGGTTCAGTGGCCCGGGTATGTCAAGTATGGCGTCGCACTGGATGACGGTTCAGTGACCCGGGTATGTCAAGTATGGCGTCGCACTGGATGACGGTTCAGTGACCCGGGTGTGTCAAGTATGGCGTCGCACTGGATGACGGTTCAGTGACCCGGGTGTGTCAAGTATGGCATAGCACTGGATGACGGTTCAGTGACCCGGGTGTGTCAAGTATGGCATAGCACTGGATGACGGTTCAGTGACCCGGGTGTGTCAAGTATGGCATAGCACTGGATGACGGTTCAGTGACCCGGGTGTGTCAAGTATGGCATAGCACTGGATGACGGTTCAGTGACCCGGGTGGGTCATGTATGGCGTCGCACTGGATGACGGTTCAGTGACCCGGGTGTGTCAAGTATGGCGTAGCACTGGATGACGGTTCAGTGACCCGGGTGTGTCAAGTATGGCGTCGCACTGGATGACGGTTCAGTGACCCGGGTATGTCAAGTATGGCGTCGCACTGGATGACGGTTCAGTGACCCGGGTATGTCAAGTATGGCGTCGCACTGGATGACGGTTCAGTGACCCGGGTGTGTCAAGTATGGCGTCGCACTGGCTGATATTCTTACAACGAAGGAAAAGCTTACACAGTATGATATGAAGTACAGTGTAGATGGCAGCCTACGGTGCTCATCACCTGCTCCTAGGCTGAATTACCTTGTCTTCCACTGTCTTCTGTATACATTTATACAGTATTCAGATTATGTCCATGTATTGTATTGATAAATTTACTGGATGGTGAAGTGATTATAAAAGTAAAGTCACAAAGAGATCAAAGATCACCCCAAAAGATTTCTTTGAGGTAAATGGAAGTAATGTAGGAGAGCTAATGGTCCACAAGGGTGGGCCATTGTTAGTGTCGCCAAGTTTAACACTTCTTTTGTGCTCTTTAAGTCTGTCAGCAAAAGAGCGGTCACTTTTACCAAAGTATTAGAGAGGACAAGAGTAGTTGTGTACGAATGATATATAATACCGACAAGATGAGAGAAAGACACATGTGCAACATCTGGGTATCTTTATTTTAGACGTTTCGCCATCCAGTGGCTTTATCAATACAAATTCTAGGACATAACTAGAAGACACTAGAACTATGTACAGAAGATGAGGTAATCAGTCCCTCAACCTAGGAATAGGTGCGAACAACACCATAGTCGTGGAGATTCTGAAGCAGAAGAAAGAATCCTGGCGCTTATATAGTAACGTCAGGTGAAGCAGACGAGGGCAAATTCACTGGTAGGCGGGATTCCCCAGTGGAAGTAGGTCCTTCCCAAAGAGATGGGTTAGTTGTAGTAGTAGTAGTAGTTGTCGTAGTCGTGAAGGTTATGTACATGTCCTCAGAATTAAGATTCCATGATGTTGCATTGTATTGATAAAGCCACTGGATGGCGAAACGTCTACAATAAAGATACCCAGATGTTGCACATGTGTCTTACTCTCATCTTGTCGGTATTATATACCATTCGTACACAACTTGTCAGACACTGCAACATCATGGAATCTTAATTCTGAGGACATGTACATAACCTTCACGACTACGACAACTACTACTACAACTAACCCATCTCTTTGGGAAGGACCTACTTCCACTGGGGAATCCCGCCTACCAGTGAATTTGCCCTCGTCTGCTTCACCTGACGTTACTATATAAGCGCCAGGATTCTTTCTTCTGCTTCAGAATCTCCACGACTATGGTGTTGTTCGCACCTATTCCTAGGTTGAGGGACTGATTACCTCATCTTCTGTACATAGTTCTAGTGTCTTCTAGTTATGTCCTAGAATTTGTATTGATAAAGCCACTGGATGGCGAAACGTCTACAATAAAGATACCCAGATGTTGCACATGTGTCTTACTCTCATCAGGACAAGAGTAGCAGGAAGTGGATTAGACACCGGAAGCAACAGTATCAGGAAAGGTACGAGGTAGATTACTACGAAGGATGTTAGCTTAGCGAAAAGTAAGTTTGATGTCTAAGGAACTCTGAGACAAGTCTCACTACATACTTCTGCACTCTCTTCAGTTTCTTAACATTGTTTTATTAGGTGTGTGTTCCATGTTGGTGCTGCATACTCCAAGATGGGGCTGATATATGTTGTATAGAGGGTGTTGAATGAATTGCCGATTATCTTGATGGCTACTTTTAGATTTGCCAGACGATCATTGACTGCAAATGTTATGTGCACCTCTAGCAATATACTTTTGACTCTGCTCATCCTTAGGTCTTCCTCTCTGAGTGAGGTCAATATTCTCTGTTCCGCAACTCTGTTCACTTGCTGCTTCTCTGATCTTTATAACAGTGCATTTGTTGGGGTTAAATTCAAGTATTTACTTACCAGACCAATGTTGCAATATTATAATTATTACAATCATGTGGGAGCGTTAAACCCGTAGGGTTTATACAGCGCATGTGTGTGTGGGGGGGGGGAGGAGATGGAAGGTATTCAGGCTCAATTCAGGAAATTGTAATACAGATCCAATTCCCTAGATCAACAGCCCCTCACCAGCTCACGGAACCTCCCTTGAGGGGACTAAACTTGCAGTTAGGCCAGATCCATTTAAACTTTTCTAGTCTTTATTGGTTTTTATACTACTCATTAGTTTTACAGCATCACCAGATAGATACATCTTTCTCACTCCCATCAGGTGATGTCATTCACATATATCAGAAATAGTGCTGCTCCTAATACCGATCAGTGCAAAACAGCTTGTCACTCATCCCCATTCTGACATCTTCCGGGAAATTACTCTGTTCCTTCCACTTTGGTACTCTTTGATCCAGAGGAGTACATTCCCTGTTATTGCTGCCTGCACCTCAAGTTTTGTCCTTGTCTCTTGTGAAGTACAGTGTCGAATACCTTCTCGCAGTCCAAGAATATTAATAAGCAAGTTACCCATCTCTCTCTTCCCTGTCTCATTTCTCTCACTTTGTAATAGTAAGACAAAATTTGTTGTCTCTATGCCCGTGCTGATTACTGCTTATGCTTCCTCCCAAATGCTCTACCACTTCTCCATTTTACTGTCATCTTTCGTCTCATCTGGCGTTGAAGTAATCTTGACCCCGTCTTGGGCTTTGCTGCAATGTCATTCTGAAATTGCTGTTCAGCTTCTCTCCGCATCCTTGCATATTCGTTTCTGCCTTTTCTGCTCACTTCACTGTTGTCGATTGTCCTTCATTTTCTACAATTTTTTCAAGCTCTTGCTGTCTTTATTTATTTATTTTTTTTTCTTTGCTTCTGCATCTTTGGATGAACCAAGGACACGGTTTCTGACATTTCCCACCCTTCAGCGTATGAATTTCTCCTCTGCTTCCCTGGCTAGTACTCCTTCATCCCTTTTTCACTGAACTGAATTTAGGAATTATCTCACACCTTCTAAGTTTTCTCATCTGAAGTTCGGCATCTCACACTCTTCACCTGTCTCTTCATCCCCAAGATTTAGCTATAATAATATCTTTATTTTCTACAAGTATATGTACAAAGTATACAGTTCTAGCTGACATCAATGACATACTACTACATAGAAAGCCACTTGTTATACAGAGCATTTCAGGCAAATTAGGTCAGTTTTGTCCCAGGATGCGACCCACACCAGTCGACTAACACCCAGGTACCTATTTTACTGATGGGTGAACATAGACAACCGGTGTAAGGAAACACGTCCGATGTTTCCACCCTTTCTCCAGGTATCGAACCAGGACTCTCACCGTGTGAACCGAGAGCTTTTGCCACCATGTCACGGGGCACACAAGAAAACACAAAGTTCAGTACTGAATGTCACTATCACACTGGAGCTCTTATATTCAGTTTCAGCTATGTCAGATATACATGTGGTAAATACAACATCCAGTCTTGATGTTCCTCCTCCTTTTCTCTCACGTCATCTGCTCACTTACACACACCACACACACACACACACACACCACACACACACAACACACAACACACACACACACATACACACACACACACACACACACACACACACACACACACACACACACACACACACACACACACACACACACACACACACACACACACACACACATATATATATATATATATATATATATATATATATATATATATATATATATATATATATATATATATATATGTATATATATATATATATATATATATATATATATATATATATATATATATATATATATATACATATATATATATATGTATATATATATATATATATATATATATATATATATATATATATATATATATATATATATATATATATATATATATATATATATATATATATATATTAACACACTGGCAGATTCCCACCAAGGCAAAAAGAAAAAGAAAAACTTTCACCATCATTCACTCCATCACTGTCTTGCCAGAAGGGTGTTTTACACTACACTTCTGCAACATTAACAGCCCTCCCTAGCTACCTCCACCGACATAGTTCTCAATGTTTCCAATCTCTCATGTGGGTCCCAATTCTCTGAATAAGTTTCTTAGTGATTAAAATAATCCTTCATTGAAAACTTCACTTTAGCCCTATGAGATCCTTCTGCTGCTTCTGCTAAGGCATAAATAATTTCCATGTCGTTCGCTTCATATTCCTGTCTGGGTCTCCTATTGCTTAATGGTGGGTTGTAAATCACTGCTGGCATCACTCTGGCTCCCCCAGCTTTGATCTGTATCTCAGTATGCAATCAACTCACTCATTTTCATTAGTCATTCTTATCTAATCATAACTCCACTGATTTCTAACTAACAAAGCCAATCGTCCCATTCCCCTGTTTCCTCTGTCTTTTCTTATTACCTGGTATCCTACTGGTAATATAGCATCAGTAATCATTTTAGGTAGTTTCATCTCTGTGATAACTATGATGTCTGGGTTTACATCTGGGTTTACATCTGCTATCCATTCTATAAAATCATCACATTTTCGACAATCCATCCACATTTGGGTAATACACTGAGTTTTCTTTCCCTTATCATGTTGTTGTCTAAACTTTGTTTGTTTACCATCAGTGTAGAGTGCAATAGGTAGGGCTGGGGTTGGTGTATGTATCAGTGCAGGGAGAGCCAGGTGTGTGTCCAGAAAGTTAGCCTTTATGAAGGTTGTTTGTCACTTAATGCCTCCCGATTCTCTTTAAACTTTGTCATCTGTTCAATGTATTCTCCTCCTGTGAACTCAATGAGCACTTTATTCAGCCATAATAGTGTTTTGCTCATGCTCCACAAGATATATTGAACATCCCTTCAGTTTCCTCCAGAAGGAAATTCCATTTTCTTTTCCATTTCTTATCCAGTTTACTCTTAAGACCTTTTTATAGTTATATTTTGATAATGTGACTTACCTCCTTCACTCTTCT
The DNA here is from genome assembly GCF_038502225.1 of Cherax quadricarinatus. Lineage (NCBI taxonomy): Eukaryota > Metazoa > Arthropoda > Malacostraca > Decapoda > Parastacidae > Cherax > Cherax quadricarinatus. The sequence continues at coordinate 46,930,023 of NC_091300.1, forward strand.
CTGACCCTCGGGTTTGGCTGCTCTCAGATTTACCATTTTTTGCCAGTAGTGACCTATATTACTTGTGTATGTACTCACCTATATGTGGCAGCAGGGGGTCGAGTCCCAGCTCCTAGCATCCAACTCGAAAATTGCCGTTTGTCAGATACACTCCCTCCTAGCCTCGTGGGCCTTGTTATACCTGCTCTTTAAGCTATGTATGGATTGTGTGTGTGTGTACTCACCTATTTGTACTCACCTATTTGTGGTTGCAGGGGTCGAGTCCTAGCTCCTGGCCCCGCCTCTTCACCGGTTGCTACTAGGCCCTCTCTCTCCCCGCTCCATGAGCTTTATCAAACCTCGTCTTAAAACTGTGTATGGTTCCTGCCTCCACTACGTCATTTTCTAGGCTATTCCACTGCCTTACAACTCTATGACTGAAGAAATACTTCCTACTATCTCTCTGACTCATTTGTGTCTTCAACTTCCAATTGTGGCCTCTTGTTTCTGTGTCCCCTCCCTGGAACATCCTGTCTTTGTCCACCTTGTCTATTCCACGCAGTATTTTATATGTCGTTATCATGTCTCCCCGGACCCTCCTGTCCTCCAGTGTCGTCAGGCCGATTTCCCTTAATCTTTCTTCATAGGACATTCCCCTTAGCTCTGGAACTAACCTTGTTGCAAACCTTTGTACTTTCTCTAGTTTCTTGACGTGCTTTATCAAGTGCGGGTTCCAAACAGGTGCTGCATACTCCAGTATGGGCCTGACATACACGGTGTACAGTGTCTTGAATGATTCCTTACTAAGGTATCGGAATGCTGTTCTCAGGTTTGCCAGGCGCCCATATGCTGCAGCAGTTATCTGATTGATGTGTGCTTCCGGAGACATGCTCGGTGTTATACTCACCCCAAGATCTTTCTCCTTGAGTGAGGTTTGCAGTCTTTGGCCACCTAGCCTATACTCTGTCTGTGGTCTTCTGTGCCCTTCCCCTATCTTCATGACTTTGCATTTGGCAGGATTAAATTCGAGAAGCCATTTGCTGGACCAGGTGTCCAGTCTGTCCAGGTATCTTTGAAGTCCTGCCTGGTCCTCATCAGATTTAATTCTCCTCATTAACTTCACATCATCTGCAAACAGGGACACTTCTGAGTCTAACCCTTCCGTCATGTCGTTCACATATACCAAAAATAGCACTGGTCCTAGGACCGACCCCTGTGGGACCCCGCTCGTCACAGGTGCCCACTGTGATACATCATTACGTACCATGACTCGTTGTTGCCTCCCTGTCAGGTATTCTCTGATCCATTGCAGTGCCCTTCCTGTTATATGCGCCTGATGCTCTAGCTTCTGCACTAATCTCTTGTGAGGAACTGTGTCAAAGGCCTTCTTGCAGTCCAAGAAGATGCAATCAACCCACCCCTCTCTCTCTTGTCTTACTTCTGTTATTTTATCATAAAACTCCAGAAGGTTTATGACACAGGATTTGCCTTCCGTGAATCCGTGCTGGTTGGCATTTATACTCCTGTTCCGTTCCAGGTGCTCCACCACTCTCCTCCTGATAATCTTCTCCATAATTTTGCATACTATACACGTCAATGACACAGGTCTATAGTTTAGTGCCTCTTTTCTGTCTCCTTTTTTGAAAATGGGAACTACATTTGCCGTCTTCCATACCTCAGGTAGTTGCCCAGTTTCCAGGGATGTGTTGAAGATTGTGGTAAGTGGTACGCACAACATATCTGCTCCCTCTCTAAGGACCCACGGAGAGATGTTGTCCGGTCCCATTGCCTTTGAGGTATCGATGTCCTTTAGCAGTTTCTTCACCTCCTCCTCATCTGTATGTATGTCGTCCAACACTTGTTGGTGTATTCCTTGTTGGTGTCCCCATCTGGTCTGTCCCCCCAGAGTCCTTCCTGTCTCTATTGTAAATACTTCCTTAAATCTCGTGTTGAGCTCCTCACATACCTCTTGATCGTTTCTTGTGAGTTCTCCACCTTCTTTCCTCAGCCTTATCACCTGGTCCTTGACTGTTGTCTTCCTCCTAATGTGGCTATACAGCAGTTTCGGGTCAGATTTGACTTTCGATGCTATGTCGTTTTCATACTGTCGCTGGGCCTCCCTCCTTATCTGCGCATACTCGTTTCTGGCTCTTCTACTAATCTCCTTGTTTTCCTGGGTCCTATGCCTCCTGTACCTTTTCCATTCTCTGTTGCACTTAGTTTTTGCCTCCCTACACCTTCGGGTAAACCAAGGACTCGTTTTGGTCTTCCTATTATTTCTGTTTCCCTTGGGAACAAAACTTTCCTCTGCCTCCTTGCACTTTGTTGCCACATATTCCATCATCTCGTTTACTGATTTTCCTACCATTTCTCTGTCCCACTGAACCTCCTGCAGGAAGTTTCTCATACCTGTGTAGTCCCCCCTTTTATAGTTTGGCCTGTCCCCTTCAGTTCCTGTTACCTTCTCCACTTGTAACTCTACTATATAGTCAAAACTCAGAACCACATGATCGCTAGCTCCAAGGGGCCTCTCATAAGTGATGTCCTCAATGTCTGAACTGCTCAGGGTGAACACAAGATCCAGTCTTGCTGGCTCATCCTCCCCTCTCTCTCTGGTTGTGTCCCTCACATGTTGATGCATGAGGTTTTCAAGTACCACATCCATCATCTTGGCTCTCCATGTTTCGGGACCCCCATGTGGCTCCAGGTTTTCCCAGTCGATCTCCCTGTGGTTGAAATCGCCCATTACCAGTAACTTTGCTCTGCTCGAGTGAGCTCTTCTTGCCACCTCAGCCAGTGTGTCCACCATCACCCTGTTGTTTTCTTCGTACTCCTCTCTTGGCCTCCTGCAGTTCTGTGGTGGGTTATACATCACTCCAATGACTACTTTATGTTCTCCGGACTGAATTGTACCTACAATGTAGTCTCTTTCTCCAATCATGTCCATGCCTTCCATTTCCTCAAATCCCCATTGGTGTTTTATGAGCAGTGCAACCCCTCCTCCCCCTCTACTCCTTCTATCTTTCCTCAGGATCTGATATCCTGTTGGGAAGATTGTGTCTGTTATTGTCTCAGCGAGTTTTGTTTCTGTGACTGCTATGATGTCTGGGGATTTTTCACTGATTCTTTCATTCCACTCCTCATGTTTATTCGTTATTTTATCCGCGTTTGTGTACCAAACCTTTAGTTTCTTTTCTATCATTGTGGTCATGCAAGTATATTGGGGTTGGGGGGGGCGAGAGCCTTGGTGGGGGCCTATATGGGGCTGTGGTGTAGGTGGGGTTTGTGTTGATGGGGGTGGGGTCAGAATGCCCATAAGGGACAGCTGTTGGGGTGAGGTTTGTGATATGGGGGTTGGTGGCAGAGGGAACAGTGAGTGGGTTGTAGTATAGGTTGCTCAGTTGCGTTGGGAATGTCGCGGGTGGAGTCTTTTGGTGGGAGATTCTGTGGGGTGTGTTTGCCCTTCCTCCTGTGTCTGGGTCCTGCTCATTTTCACTGCTTCTCGTTCCTCCTTGCGTCTCTGTACCCTCTCTTTCAGTGTAGTCCTTTCTTCTTGTGTTCTGTCGCGGTCGAGGTATACTCTCTGGTACCCCTCTTTGTCCCTCAGTCTTGCTTTCTCTTGCAGAATCCTGGTTCGAACTGATTCTTCCTTGAAAATTACTCTGACAGGCCGTATCCTTCCACTCGCAAACCACCCAATTCTCTGAAAATTTGTCACCTGGGTCATATTGCCCTCCCCTATTGTTTTCATGATGCCTTCAATCATTTTTTTCTCCTCCTGTTTTATTTCTTCAAAGTTGGCCCCCTTGGCTTCTTGGTGTGTGTGTGTGTGTGTGTGTGTGTGTGTGTGTGTGTGTGTGTGTGTGTGTGTGTGTGTGTGTGTGTGTGTGTGTGTGTGTGTGTGTGTGTGTGTGTGTGTGTGTGTGTGTGTGTGTCTGTGATTGAGTGTATGTGCTTGTGTGTTTTTATGTATGTGTTTATGAATGTATTTATGTGTGTTTGTATGTTTATATGTACTAAGTATGGCATTGGTTGAGTCTCCTTACCCCCGCCTCTTCGCTAGCCGCTACTGGGTTCACTCTCTACTGGCTTCGAGAGCCTTATAATACCCTTTTTTAAAACTAAGTATGGATCCTGCCTCTACCTCTCCTTTCAGATCGTTCTATTTACTTGCCCCTCATTTTTCCTTTAAACTCAAAGGCATTTTTTTTTTTATAAGGTCTGTTTATTTCTCAAACCTCCGTGTTTTATCGTCGAAAGTCTTCACATTTGGCATTGTCCCTACTTCGTGAATAAAGTGCCCGCCGCTTCTAGTGATGCTGTCGATCAGTACTGCTCCTCAGGTCCTTGGATATATGTAGATCCAGATGTTCTGTTAAAGTCACAATTCCAGCTGGAGAGCTAGAAGAGCCACGTAGTCCTCTTAGTAGCCATCTCAGGGTCTGCCCGCGCCATTGCGCCATAAGTTCTAGGAAATAATAACTACTAGGCTTGTATCTTCAGGGAAGTGTTTTTCCAAACTTCTCGATTATCTCAATGAGTAAATTCTAGTGATTATATTTACCGTTGCTGCTCCATCTTCTGACGTGTGTAAAATCTAAAAATAATCCATAGCTGCCTTATTAAATTTCTTGTCAGGATCCGCCACATCTGTTCTTATTTGCTTAACTGTATCAGCCGACTTATTTTTTAAAATCTTCGGTAACGTATCATTAATTTTCTTTATCTCCTCAACCAGAGACGAAGGACATCTTCGTCCCAATTGGTAACATATTCTTATGGGAATTTGTTACAAATTTAGCACAGCCTCGTTTAAAACTTACATCTTGCAGATTTTTGCGTTTTATCCGAGTCTCGCCTATATGACATCTCTTTAATATGTAAATAACGTTTTGATTACCTTACTTTCCTCTAGATAATAAAATTAGTGGATAATTTCACTCAATATTTCCACTCAAGAAAAATCTACACTTGCCTGATGAGACTTGTGCATAAACATGTAAAGCCGGACATTAAAATCTTTACAGTTTAGAAACATTTTGCTCAAGGTCAGTTTGATTATTGTGAGTTGTTTTACTGCAGACTTGCATGTTGCAGCAGGTGATATGCAGCCTTAATAACCTTTGTGAAGACGATAAGCTTTACACTTAACAAACCAAGCATACCTTCATGATTACTGCTGTTTCCCCTAGGTAAGAGTATCCTATAATACAAAAATCCTATATTAAGGATTTTCGAGTATTATTTGTTTTTAATCTTATTTTTAATTAACTGTTAGTTATCCGACAGATTCCATCAAGACTGAGTAACGATTTTTATTCTGACAGAAAGTTGAGTGGATTTCACCAAGCACTATTGATTTAGTAACTCGTCCTGTTATGGAACGTTGTACACAAATTACCCGCACTTAAGAGACTGTAACTTATGTCGACGTTTTTGTCCGACTTGGACCATTGTTTAGTCACCACACTAGTTAATAGTACAAGTTTAACCAAAGCGTCGTCAAAAGTCTTAATCTGTTAAGTGCGGGTTAGTTGTGCATCGTTCCAGCCATGGTATTGCTACTTATTTTATTCTTCACGAGAACAATGTTATTGTACTATAACTTAATACTGTGGATAAAGCGACGCTATCACTGGAGCAGAACATTGATTCTGTTTATATGGTCTTAGTTCGATGGTTTCTAACCATGTATTCAAGTGTTGTGGAAGTGTATTGTTGGTCAGGACCAGACAAGGATCCTAATCAAGTCAGAAGTCGTTCAGTGGTCAACAATACACTTGACTGTCCCAGCAAAGTCTCACTACAAAAAAAAGGGTCACCTCTCAGTTGAATCCTTACTCAATTCCATATAAAAAAAAATCATGTTTACATTACGAAAATTTTCTATAATTTTTTTTGGTGTTACGTTATACTTAGTTTTGTAAATTTAAGCAAAAATTACTTAACGTAAAATTGTGTAGGTATAAAATTACAAATTAAGGAAGTACAATACCTCGGCTGCTGTGACTTAGAACAGGTGGTGTTGTTTATATAAATATTTTGTTCAAGTAATAATTGAACTGAAAAGTGTGGCGATTGTTTATATTTTTATTATTGTTTTACCAAATATAATTTGCTAGATGAGGCTTTAGGAGAAAAATACTTCTCCAGGAAAACTGCTATGTCGCCCTCATCTATCACCGTACACGACCAGAAACATTACTTGTCTCATACAAGGTCTGCTGTCTTGCATCATCCAAGGTCTGCTGTCTTGCATCATCCAAGGTCTGCCGTCGTGCATCATCCAAGGTCTGCTGTCTTGCATCATCCAAGGTCTGCTGTCTTGCATCATCCAAGGTCTGCCGTCGTGCATCATCCAAGGTCTGCTGTCTTGCATCATCCAAGGTCTGCTGTCTTGCATCATCCAAGGTCTGCTGTCTTGCATCATCCAAGGTCTGATGTCTTGCATCATCCAAGGTCTGCCGTCGTGCATCATCCAAGGTCTGTCGTCTTGCATTATCCAAGGTCTGTTGTCTCGCATCATCTAAGGTCTGCTGTCTTGCATCATCCAAGGTCTGCTGTCTTGCATTATCCAAGGTCTGTTGTCTCGCATCATCTAAGGTCTGCTGTCTTGCATCACCCAAGGTCTGCTGTCTTGCATCATCCAAGGTCTGCCGTCTTGCATCATCCAAGATCTATTGTCTCGCATCATCTAAGGTCTGCTGTCTTGCATCATTCAAGGTCTGCTGTCTTGCATCATCCAAGGTCTGCTGTCTTGTATCATCCAAGGTCTGATGTCTTGCATCATCCAAGGTCTGCCGTCGTGCATCATCCAAGGTCTGTCGTCTTGCATTATCCAAGGTCTGTTGTCTCGCATCATCTAAGGTCTGCTGTCTTGCATCATCCAAGGTCTGCTGTCTTGCATCATCCAAGGTCTGTTGTCTCGCATCATCTAAGGTCTGCTGTCTTGCATCATCCAAGGTCTGCTGTCTTGCATCATCCAAGGTCTGTTGTCTCGCATCATCTAAGGTCTGCTGTCTTGCATCATCCAAGGTCTGCTGTCTTGCATCATCCAAGGTCTGCCGTCTTGCATCATCCAAGATCTATTGTCTCGCATCATCTAAGGTCTGCTGTCTTGCATCATTCAAGGTCTGCTGTCTTGCATCATCCAAGGTCTGCTGTCTTGCATCATCCAAGGTCTGTCGTCTTGCATCATCCAAGGTCTGTCGTCTTGCATCATCCAAGGTCTGCTGTCTTGCATCATCCAAGGTCTGTTGTCTTGCATCATCCAAGGTCTGTTGTCTTGCATCATCCAAGGTCTGTTGTCTTGCATCATCCAAGGTCTGCTGTCTTGCATCATCCAAGGTCTGTCGTCTTGCATCATCCAAGGTCTGTCGTCTTGCATCATCCAAGATCTGCTGTCTTGCATCATCCAAGGTCTGCTGTCTTGCATCATCCAAGGTCTGCTGTCTTGCATCATCCAAGGTCTGTCGTCTTGCATCATCCAAGGTCTGCCAAGGTCTGCTGTCTTGCATCATCCAATGTCTGCCAAGGTCTGCTGTCTTGCATCATCCAAGGTCTGTTGTCTTGCATCATCCAAGGTCTGCTGTCTTGCATCATCCAAGGTCTGCTGTCTTGCATCATCCAAGGTCTGCTGTCTTGCATCATCGAAGGTCTGCTGTCTTGCATCATCCAAGGTCTGTTGTCTTGCATCATCCAAGGTCTGCTGTCTTGCATCATCCAAGGTCTACTGTCTTGCATCATCCAAGGTCTACTGTCTTGCATCATCCAAGGTCTACTGTCTTGCATCATCCAAGGTCTACTGTCTTGCATCATCCAAGGTCTACTGTCTTGCATCATCCAAGGTCTACTGTCTTGCATCATCCAAGGTCTACTGTCTTGCATCATCCAAGGTCTGCTTTCTTACGTCATCCAAGTTCCGCTGTATTGCGTCATCAAAGGTCTCCTGTCTTATGTCATCCCTCGTTTGATATCGTACGCCAACCAAGGTCTGTTGTTTCTTCGTATCCTAGGTCTAGTATGTTACCCCGTTCTAGGTCCCGTAACTTAACTCATCCAAGGTCTGGCATCTTAACTCATCTAACGTCCTCTAACTTAACTCATCTCAGGTCTGGTAACTTAACTCATACCAGATCTGGTAACTTAACTCATCGAAAAGGTCCTGTAACTTAATTCATCCAAGGTCTAGTATCTCAACTCATCCAAGGTCTGGTACCTTAACTCATCCAAGGTCTTGTATCTTAACTCGTCGAAGGTCTGGTCTATTAACTTATCCAAGGTCCTGTAACTTAACTCATCCCAGATCTGGTAACTTAACTCATCCAAAAGGTCCTGTAACTTAATTCATCCTATGTCTAGTATCTCAACTCATCCAAGGTCTGGTACCTTAACTCATCCAAGGTCTTGTATCTTAACTCCTCCAAGGTCCTGTAACTTAACTCATCCAAGGTCCTTTAACTTAACTCATCCCAAGGCCTGATAACTTAACTCATCCAAAAGGTCCTGTAACTTAATTCATCTTAGGTCTAGTATCACAACTCATCCAAGGTCTGGTACCTCAACTCATTCAAATTCTTTTATCTTAACTCATCCAACGTTTGGTATCTTAACTTATCCAAGGCCTGGTATGTTAACTCATCCAAGGTCTAGTATGTTAACTCATCCAAGGTCTGGTAACTTAACTCATCCAAGGTCTGGTATGTTAACTCATCCAATGTCTGGTATGTTAACTCATCCAAGGTCTGGTAACTTAACTCATTCAAGGCCTGGTATGTTAACTCATCCAATGTCTGGTATGTTAACTCATCCAAGGTCTGGTAACTTAACTCATCCAAGGTCTGGTATGTTAACTCATCCAATGTCTGGTATGTTAACTCATCCAAGGTTTGGTATCTTAACACATCCAATGTCTGGTATGTTAACTCATCCAAGGTCTGGTAACTTAACTCATCCGAGGTCTGGCATCTTAACTCATCCAAGGTCTGGTATCTTAACTCATCCATGGTCTGGTAACTTAACTCATCCAAGGTCTGGTAACTTAACTCATCCAAGGTCTGGTATCTTAACTCATCCAAGGTCTGGTAACTTAACTCATCCAAGGTCTGGTAACTTAACTCATCCAAGGTCTGATAACTTAACTCATCCAAGGTCTGGTATGTTAAATCATCCAAGGTCTGGTAACTTAACTCATCCAAGGTCTGGTAACTTAACTCATCCAAGGTCTGGTATCTTAACTCATCCAAGGTCTGGTAACTTAACTCATCCAAGGTCTGGTAACTTAACTCATCCAAGGTCTGGTAACTTAACTCATCCAAGGTCTGGTAACTTAACTCATCCAAGGTCTGGTATCTTAACTCATCCAAGGTCTGGTAACTTAACTCATCCAAGGTCTGGTAACTTAACTCATCCAAGGTCTGGTAACTTAACTCATCCAAGGTCTGGTAACTTAACTCATCCAAGGTCTGGTAACTTATCTCATCCAAGGTCTGGTAACTTAACTCATCCAAGGTCTGGTAACTTAACTCATCCAAGGTTGGTAACTTTACTCATCCAAGGTCTGGTAACTTAACTCATCCAAGGTCTGGTAACTTAACTCGTCCAAGGTCTCGTATCTTAACTCATCCAAGGTCTGGTATCTTAACTCATCCAAGGTCTGGTAACTTAACTCATCCAAGGTCTGGTAACTTAATCTCATCCAAGGTCTGGTAACTTAACTCATCCAAGGTCTGGTAACTTAACTCATCCAAGGTTGGTAACTTTACTCATCCAAGGTCTGGTAACTTAACTCATCCAAGGTCTGGTAACTTAACTCGTCCAAGGTCTCGTATCTTAACTCATCCAAGGTCTGGTAACTTAACTCATCCAAGGTCTGGTAACTTAACTCATCCAAGGTCTGGTAACTTAACTCATCCAAGGTCTGGTAACTTAACTCATCCAAGGTCTGGTAACTTAACTCATCCAAGGTCTGGTAACTTAACTCATCCAAGGTCTGGTAACTTAACTCATCCAAGGTCTGGTAACTTAACTCATCCAAGGTCTGGTAACTTAACTCATCCAAGGTCTGGTAACTTAACTCATCCACTTATCTACTTAATATCTTTGCTTGCTATCTTGCCTTATCTTAGGCCTGTAATCTTGCCTTGTTTTAGGGCTACTATTTTTATATCCTAGACTTTCTATATTACCTCATCCTAGGTCTACTATCTTGCTTCATCTTAGGCTTACTGTCTTAATTTATCTTAGGCCTTCCATTTTTTATGAACCTAACCTTTCTGTATTACCTCATCTTAGACCCACTATCTTGTATTTTAGGTCTACAGTCTAAATTGATCTTAGGCCTACTATCTCTTTTTATTCTAGGGTTTGTATACTGCATCATCTTCGGCCTATCTTAGGTTATGTCAGGTTTTCTATGTAGCTATATTCTAGGTCTCGTATATTGCATCATCCTATAATTAACATCCTGACATCATTAAGGATATGCTTTCATCCTCCTTCTTGAAGTACCACATTAAAATATTAACAAAATTCTTCATAACAGTAACTAGAACGCTAAAAAATTAATTAAAGGAAACGTAAGACTTTTTCTTAGAAACATAACAAGTAATCTTCTCCAGCCTGTGGCCAGTCATGCTGCGTTGTGTGTTAATGTGTTCCTCCATCACTCTACCAGTCATGCAGTGCTCTGGGTTAATGTGTTCCTCCATCACTCTTCCAGTCATGCTGCTCTGTGGCTGAATGTGTTCCTCCATCACTCTACCAGTCATGCAGTGCTCTGGGTTAATGTGTTCCTCCATCACTCTTCCAGTCATGCTGCTCTGTGGCTGAATATGCTACTCCATCACTCTTCCAGTCATGCTGCTCTGTGGCTGAATGTGTTCCTCCATCACTCTACCAGTAATGCTGCGCTGTGGCTGAGTATGTTCCTCCATCACTCTACCAGTCATGCTGCGCTGTGGCTGAATATGTTCCTCCACCACTCTTCCAGTCATGTTGCGCTGTGGGTTAATGTGTTTCTCCATCACTATACCAGTCATCCTGCACTCTGTGTTAATGTGTTCCTCCATCACTCTACCAGTCATGCTGCTCTGTGGGTTAATGTGTTCCTCCATCACTGTACCAGTCATGCTGCACTGTATTAATGTGTTCCTCCATCGCTATACCAGTCATGCTGCGCTGTGGCTGAATATGTTCCTCCCTCACTCTTCCAGTCATGCTGCGTTGTGATTAATGTGTTCTTCCGTCTGTCGTCCAGTCATGATGCCTTGTTAATTAATGCTCCTCCCTCACTCTTCTATTCATGCTGCCATATTAGTTAATATGTTCCTTTCTCACTCATCTAGTTATGCTGCCTTGTGGGTTAATGTTTCTCCCTCTCTCTTCCAGGCATGCTGTCTCGTTGGTTAACATGCTCCCCGATATGTTCACAATACAATTTGTTGCTGAACGAACCATTAATCAGCCTAAAGGTTAACGACCCAAATGAGTTCTTCATGAAAGCGATGCAAACTAACACAGACATCAGCATAGTTTCTCATATACCTTAACCACATTATACTTCAAAGAAACCATTGACCGCGTCCCACTACACTCTGTCCCAAGCCCAGACTCGGAAAACTCAATATTAATCAAGAATTTCCAAGATGCCATTAACACTTGCCTTAAGTATTCTCTGCAAAAGGAGCCTGGACACTGGAGTCATCCCACAGTCATTAGAAACCACCAATATAGCCCTACTCTACAAATAAGGTAGCAAAGCAAATACAAAAAAAAAAAAAACTGCAGACTAATAGCACTAACGTCACACATTATCAAGATTTTTAAAGGATTTAAAGAAGGAAGATTGCCAGTCCCATGGGTTCGCAGCAGTTACACAACCCAGGTCGTCAACATATGTTCAGAATAGTCCGATTCTGCCTTTTGCAATTGCTGGACTATTACGATATGGTCTGAGGTGCACTGGAAGACAAGCAAAATGTAGATGTAGTGTACACCGATTTTTCAAAAGCCTTTGACAAGTTCAACAATGGGATAATTGCTCACAAAATACGTGCAAGGGGAATAACTGGAAAGGTAGCTAGATGGATATTTAACTTCCTAACTAATAAAATTCAAAGAGTACAATCAGGGCCTGCAAGGGTGAAGGGTTGTGCTTCCCGAAGCACAACTCTTCACTTCACTTTCTCAAAGACAGTGATATAAACCATAGTACTGTAACATCCAATGAAGACAATGCTAGAAACTGCTCGAGAGCAAGACACAGAGAGTCTCCAGGCTGATATAAACTAAGTATTCCAGGAGGTTTCTTGGAATAATACGTTCAACGAGGACAAATTTCAGTTACTACATTACAGAAGGAATAAAAAATAAAAACAAGATTGAAGTACAAAACAAATTCAAATCACTCAGTAGAAAGCAAGTCTAGTGTGAGAGAACTGGGAGTCACAATGTCAGATGATCTCACATTCAGTAAGCACAACAATGTCATTATCGCAGCTGCACAAGGAAAGCAAGTTGGATAACTAAACCTTTGAAAATAAGATTTTTTTTTAACAAGTCGGCCGTCTTCCACCGAGGCAGGGTGACCCAGAAAGAAAGAAAATCCCCAAAAAGAAAATACTTTCATCATCATTCAACACTTTCACCTCACTCACACATAATCACTGTTTTTTCAGAGGTGCTCAGAACACAACAGTTTAGAAGCATATACGTATAAAGATACACAACATATCCCTCCAAACTGCTAATATCCCAAACCCTTCCTTTAGAGAGCAGGCATTGTACTTCCCATTTCCAGGACTCAAGTCCGGCTATATAAAAATAACCGGTTTCTCTGAATCCCTTCACTAAATATTACCCTGCTCACACTCCAACAGATCGTCAGGTCTCAAATACCATTCGTCTCCATTCACTCCTATCGAACATGCTCATGCATGCCTGCTGGAAGTCCAAGCCCCTCGCCCACAAAACCTCGCTTACCCCTTCCTTCCAACCTTTTCTAGGACGACCCCTACCCCGCCTTCCTTCCCCTACAGATTTATACGCTCTCCATACCATTCTGCTTTGATCCATTCTCTCTAAATGACAAAACCACCTCAACAACCCCTCGTCAGCCCTCTGACTAATACTTTTATTAACTCCACACCTCCTAATTTCCACACTCCGAATTTTTTGCATAATATTTACACCACACATTGCCCTTAGACAGGACATCACTGCCTCCGACCGCCTCCTCGCTGCTGCATTCACAACCCAAGCTTCACAACCATGTAAGAGTGTTGGTACTACTATGCTTTCATACATTCCCTTCTTTGCCTCCATAGATAACGTTTTTTGTCTCCACATATACCTCAATGCACCACTTACCATTTTTCCCTCTTTAATTCTATGATTAACCTCATCCTTCATAAATCCATCCGCCGACACGTCAACTCCCAAGTATCTGAAAACATTCACTTCTTCCATACTCCTCCTCCCCAATTTGATATCCATTTTTTCTTTATCTAAATCATTTGACACCCTCATCACCTTACTCTTTTCTATGTTCACTTTCAACTTTCTACCTTTACACACATTCCCAAACTCATCCACTAACCTTTCCAATTTTTCTTTAGAATCTCCCATAAGCACAGTATCATCAGCAAAAAGCAACTGTGTCAATTCCCATTTTGTATTTGATTCCCCATAATTTAATCCCACCCCTCTCCCGAACACCCTAGCATTTACTTCTTTTACAACCCCATCTATAAATATATTAAACAACCATGGTGACATTACACATCCCTGTCTAAGACCTACTTTTGCTAGGAAGTAGTCTCCCTCTCTTCTAAACACCCTAACCTGAGCCTCACTATCCTCATAAAAGCTCTTTACAGCATTTAGTAACTTACCACCTATTCCATATACTTGCAACATCTGCCACATTACTCCCCCTATCCACTCTATCATATGCCTTTTCTAAATCCATTAATGCAATAAAAACTTCCCTACCTTTATCAGCCAGGAGGCCTGATCTGACCTGGCTGATGAGGTCATCAGCCAGGAGGCCTGGTCTGACCTGGCTGATGAGGTCATCAGCCAGTAGGCCTGGTCTGACCTGGCTGATGAGGTCATCAGCCAGTAGGCCTGGTCTGACCTGGCTGATGAGGTCATCAGCCAGTAGGCCTGGTCTGACATGGCTGATGAGGTCATCAGCCAGTAGGCCTGGTCTGACCAGGCTGATGAGGTCATCAGCCAGGAGGCCCGGTCTGACCTGGCTGATGAGGTCATCAGCCAGTAGGCCTGGTCTGACCTGGCTGATGAGGTCATCAGCCAGGAGGCCTGGTCTGACCTGGCTGATGAGGTCATCAGCCAGTAGGCCTGGTCTGACCTGGCTGATGAGGTCATCAGCCAGTAGGCCTGGTCTGACCTGGCTGATGAGGTCATCAGCCAGTAGGCCTGGTCTGACATGGCTGGTGAGGTCATCAGCCAGTAGGCCTGGTCTGACCAGGCTGATGAGGTCATCAGCCAGGAGGCCTGGTCTGACCTGGCTGATGAGGTCATCAGCCAGTAGGCCTGGTCTGACCTGGCTGATGAGGTCATCAGCCAGGAGGCCTGGTCTGACCTGGCTGATGAGGTCATCAGCCAGGAGGCCTGGTCTGACCTGGCTAATGAGGTCATCAGCCAGGAGGCCTGGTCTGACCTGGCTGATGAGGTCATCAGCCAGGAGGCCTGGTCTGACCTGGCTGATGAGGTCATCAGCCAGGAGGCCTGGTCTGACCTGGCTGATGAGGTCATCAGCCAGGAGGCCTGGTCTGACCTGGCTGATGAGGTCATCAGCCAGGAGGCCTGGTCTGACCTGGCTGATGAGGTCATCAGCCAGTAGGCCTGGTCTGACCTGGCTGATGAGGTCATCAGCCAGGAGGCCTGGTCGTGTGGATTACGTTTTACAAGAAAACGGAGATATACGTGAAAAAACGTTGGGTTTAGTGAATAACTTACGAGAAAATGGGTTACGTTCCTTGCCGCCTCAAAAAATAAACAAATAACTTTTAAATGTGATTTACAATTTACCATACCACGGACGGGGATAGAACCCGCGATCAGAGAGTCTCAAAACTCCAGACCGTCGCGTTAGTCACTGGACCAGCCAGCTACAATAAGATTCATCTAACTAGGTATAGTTGGATGAATCGTGTCATTACGATTTCGTGAGTCAAGTTACAATTTACATAATGAACTAAGTATTGTACAATGATTTTACAAGACACACAGGTGTTCTGAGCATATTAAAGAACGATATTATAGTGTAATGCAGTTTGTTCTAACCTGGCATAATTTAATAAAGTCAAGCAACGGTAATACACTACCGTTGTGGTTGTCTTTAATACTGGTTGTTGTTGTTGTTTATGTGACGTGACGTTAGTGGAGAGGTTGGGCGTGGCCCTACTGGACCACAGATGAGGTAAATGGCTGGGGTTCATTGACTGAAGTGGATGGCCGGGGTTTGTTGACTGAGGTCGACACACAGCTGTTACTTATGGAAGTCCTGAAGTATTCTGGCATGTCTCTCTGCTGTGTTACCCAGCAGTACTAAATACACCTGATGGCAGGTCAACATTGCTTGGTTCAGTTTCTCCTTCAGAGTAGTACTTCAGGGTCCCTTTTCTTGAACAAGTCTGTAAGTCTAACAACACTCATAAAACTCCCTCCAACACCTCTACAACTCACTCCAACCCCATACAACTCTCTTCCACACCCCCAACAACTCCCTCCTACCCCTCCATCAGCCCCTACAACTCCCACCAACACCTCTACAACTCGCTCTCTTACCCGTATAACCCTATCTCATACTCCAACTGGTTTCCATACTTCTTCTGTTAACCCGTCTTTAAGAAAAGGTCCCAACCTTGGGGAAATCGAGTGAATAGACACAGATGACACTCTGATGATAGTTACGCTTCACATTGTC
>NC_091300.1:46947112-46952112 GCF_038502225.1 Cherax quadricarinatus
CTATGATTTCTTTATCATTCATGGGAGGAACAGGTTCGAGCCTTCTGCCATGGAGTAAATGAGATGGACTTAACACTTCTAAATTGTCCACATCATCGGTAACATAAGTTAGACGTCTGTTGTTGACTCTATTTTCTATTTCAGTCACAACTGTACGGAATTCTTCTAAGTCTATTCTCTGACGATGAAGAGTCTTCCTTAAACAACGTTTTACAATGCCGATCATTCTTTCATAAAATCCGCCGTGCCATGGAGATTTAGGAGGAATGTATCTCCAACGACAACTGCGTTGATTCAGCATCTGTTGTACTTCTGGTTGATCAAAGATCTTGCTTATATAAGCAGCACCAGCAACAAAGTTCGTTGCATTATCTGAAATCATCAGTCTGTGACATGCCCTTCTGGATGCAAACCTTCTGAATAATTTGATAAAGGTTTCAGCAGACATGTCAGTGGCTACTTCTAGATGTACTGCTCTAGTTATAGCACAAGTGAACAAACACATGTACACCTTGATGGGAACTTTGTCAACTGTTTTGGTTAAAATTATTGGTCCAGTGTAATCTACACCTGTTACCTCAAATGGAGTGACATGACAAACTCTTTCAGAGGGATATGGAGGTGGACCTGGATACTGATATACTCGCATATCATAGTGACGACAAGTAATACAGTCCTTTATTTGTTTTTTCACACTTTGTCGACCTTGAGGTATCCAGTAGGATTGTCGTATATGACAAAGTGTGTCAGCTACCCCACCATGTAACACGTTACTGTGGGCGTTTTGCACAATCAGTTTTGTTAGCCAATGATTCTTGGGGATCAATATTGGATGTATGGCTTCTTTAGGTAGTGAAGAATTATGAATTCTTCCTCGACATCTTATGATCTTTTCTGAGTCGAGATAAAGCCCTAAAGAATTATTCATGACAGGTTTCTTTGGGGATTTATCTTGTGTTTCTAGAAATTTATATTCTGTAGAGAAAACATCTTTCTGTATTAGTTTCACCCAGTATTTAATGGGTTCAAGATATTCATAATCAGGTTTTATTCCTTTAATGAATTTAAAGACAAGAGCTGTAACTCTTTGTCTGGGAAATGTAATCTGATGAAGTTGCTTAAACTCCTTGGATATTTCATCCCATGCTTGACTCATTTCTAGTGGCAAGTTCTCATCCCACCCAAAGATGAGTATTTAGATCCATCAATGACTATTTCTGTCGTGTCTGCAGTATTTACACAACTTATTTCTGCTGTGTTCAAGCAGACTGTTTCTTCTGGCATAATGTGAGCTTTTTGCTGAGGCCAGTTATTTTCACTAGAGAGCCAGTTCGGTCCGTGGAGCCATAATTTATTATCCACAAATTTCTTGAGTGGGACACCACGTGACAACATGTCAGCTGGATTCTCTTGGGTAAAGACGTGGAGAAAGAGATAATCTCTCTGCATCTCTTTTATTTCTGCTACTCTGTTCTGTACATAGACCAATTTACTCTTATTATTTCTTAACCACTGGAGAACTGCTTCATTATCACTCCAGATCACGGTTTTTTCGATAGTGAGATGATCAAGTACTTTGTTGAGATAGACAGCTAATTTTGTACCTACATAGAGTGCTGTCAGTTCCAATTGTGGTACTGTTCTGACCTTCAAGGGTGCTACCCTGGCCTTTGAAGTAATTAGTGTACTTCCTTCAGCATTACTCATGTAAGCTACAGCGCCATAACCTCTGGTTGACGCATCACAGAACACATGTAATGTGTAATTGTTTCCCTCTTGACCTATTTGTCTGGGAAATGTAATCTGATGAAGTTGCTTAAACTCCTTGGATATTTCATCCCATGCTTGACTCATTTCTAGAGGCAAGTTCTCATCCCATCCAATTTTGAGCTTCCATGCATCTTGCATAAGCATTTTACCCTTTATGGTAATTGGTGAGACGAGTCCTAGAGGATCAAAACATTGTGATACCTCTGACAGTAAACTACGTTTAGTGAGTGTACTGCATGATTTATTATTTATCTTTTTGAGACTCAAAGTATCTTCCTGTGTGTTCCAATTAAGTCCCAGCATATTGTTGCAATCAGGAATTTCAGCTTCAGGGAAATCTTCTTTGATAAGTTCCCTTAATTGCATTGAATTTGTATTCCACATCCTTAGAGGCATATTTGCTTCTTTCATCTCCTTGTTAGCTTCTCTGTATAAGGATTTCAACTCCTCTTTATTCACAGTACCTTGAAGATTGTCCACATAGAAACTTTTCTTTAAGATTTCTTGGAAGGGACTTTCAGATTTCTTCAAATGTGTATTTAGAGTAGCTTCTAGTAAGAATGGAGAGGATGTTGCACCAAATAATACTGATTTGAAACGATAAGTTTTCACAGGACTTTGAGGATCATGTGGATTTTCAGGCCACAAGAATCGAGTATAATCTCTATCTATTTCTTGTAGTCCTACTCTTAAGAAAGCTTTCGAAATATCAGCCGTGTAGGTATATGGGTTTGTGCGAAATTTCATAAGCACGTCTCCAAGCTTCTCAGTTAGTGAGGGTCCGGTCATCAGACAATCATTAAGACTTGCTACATCTTTATTTGCACGTGCGCTGCAATTATATACAACACGTAGTGGAGTGGTTTCAGAATCTTTTCTGACTCCATGGTGCGGGAGATAATGAGCTTCTGTCTTCAACTTATCTTCGACTATTTCCTCAATGAATTTATTGTCCAACTGTTCTTGTATGATATTACCATAGACAGTCAGTAGCTCTGGTTTCTTCTTCCTGAGCTCATGTATTTGTGCTTTCATCTGTCCGAAAGCCATGCGATAATTGCTAGGCAGATGTGGTGGATTTAATTTCCATTGTAACCTAACCCAATACTGTCCATCTTTATATTTGACAGTGTCCAAATATTGGTTATAAGTCTGAGACTCTTGTGGGCTTGGTTTATTTACATCAATACCTATCGCATCTAAATCCCACAACTTATCAACTGGTTCATTCATTTCTTCCAGTAATGATAATTTTTGCTGTGGTACATGATCAGCGGTTATTCTCGTAACTAGTACAATTTCCACTGAATCAATATCAGCTTCTTTCCCACTTTGAGAGGGAATGGGACCACATATCATGTGGCCTCCTGCTGTTTTCAGCAAGTGAACATCATGTTTACTTACTATATTTTGCACAAAACAGTGATAATAATCACTTCCAATGATTAAATCAATTGGACTAATTGTGTCCGTCTGTATGTCAGGACAGGCTAACTTGACCTTAGCTGCTTTCAGTGCTGCAACTGTTTCTTTTAATCCCTGGATCTGCACAGACTTAGGCAAATCATCTACTACCACAGCTTCTACTGTCTTTTTCCTGTTTCCTAGGCCAGCAGTGATTCTGGCTAGGTCATATGTCTGTTTACCAGAATTGTGGAAAAAACCAGTTATATCTAACTGTGTTTTGGCATAGGGTTGTTTATTCAGTTTCTGCAACACTGTTCTTCTTATGAAGGACCTTTGTGAGCCTTGGTCAAATGGTGTTAGCACATTGGTTTTGTGTAATTTATTAGATAACTCAACTCGAGCTATCGGGAGAGCAGTTGCTTTAAGCTTATCTCTCACATTTAATGCTGTTGCTTGTTGACTTCCTGATTCTGTGGAAGTCTGCTGCTGTTCAGCAAAAGTATTTGGGCATAATGCTACAAGATGCATACCCTTGCATTTAAAACACTTCTTCAGTGAGCATTTTCCTCCCAAGTGTTCACCTAAACACTTGATGCACCTTTTCAGCTGATGAACACGTTGTTTACGTGCCTCCATTGATGTGTATTGAATACAATACTGTGCCCAATGTGTTCCATCACAAAGTACACATTTTGGAGTATGTTTATGTATGACAGTCTGTTTACTGTCTGTTGTATTCACAGCTTGATAAATGCCTATATGGGATTTCCCATTCTGTGGTTTAGTGGGAGTAGGTATACTCTTTTTATATTGAGTTGAAGGTTTATTATCCACTGGATTTGTGGATTTTTCATCTTGTCTCGTTGCTTGCATGCATGAAACTATTGTTTGTAAACTATTGCTAATTTCCTCACAAGTGAAATAACGTTTATTGAACATAATATTTAATTGTTCAATAGTTTGTGGTGACAACTTATCTTGTACAATACCACTGATAAACCAGTCACATTGTCTTAGGTCATATTTAGCACCTAGAGATCTGATTCTAAATGCCTGTAAGTCTGAAAAACAATGTTTGGGTGGCTTCAAGCTTGATATTAAGACTTCATGTCTAACTCTAGCCTTGTCAGCATCGAAGTAATTGTCTGCTAAGACACGTAAGGCTATTTGATAATTGCCTTTAACCACCGGAAATGACTTAATCAGTTCATAGGGTTCTCCCTTCACAAGACATTTAAGATAATTGAACTTAGCAATCTCACCTATGTCAGTTCGTGAATTTACTATGGATTGAAAACCACTAATGAATTCTTCGTAATTATGACCTTGGAAAATAGGTAATGACAATGTAGGTAAGCTTGGTAATGGGACACTTGTTGTTCCAGGTGTAACAGGTGTTTGACTACTAGTTACAGTAAGTCTCTGTGACAGAGTTTTGCGGCAGATAGCCTGTACTCCTGTCCACCTTAATTGTTGATTACTAAATGTATCCAAAACATTTTTAATTTCATCCTCAGATGGGTCTGATTCAAGAAATTTATTTTCATAATGTGTCTAGTCTGGATTAATTATTTCCAGACGTTGTGTAAGTAATTCAAATTTTACCTCAAGATCATCAAAATCTATGGTTGTATCTTGAGTTAATCCTATACAGACTGAAATTAGATTTTCTAATTGTGTAATCTTAGTCTGCAAAGACTGAAACTGAGTTTTCAAACAAGCCATTTTAATGGTATACTGAAAATTCTAGCACCACACTTAGAGTGTTTAAAAAACACTGTACTGCTATAAACAGCTGAGTTTTTGTTATGCTTAAGTCAGCA
>NC_091300.1:46959612-47119612 GCF_038502225.1 Cherax quadricarinatus
TGATGGTAGGTGAACGAGTGTGTAACGCTCAGTTCATTTTGAACATATCCGCCTCTCTCACCGAGGCCACAGGGGTGATATTTCTTTCCGGCTATGGTCCCGCATCCACTTTTCTTTCTCTGGCAGGTTAAGCCAAGCCTTGCCACTCAATTGGCACATTTTCCCTTGCCAGCAAGAGTAATTTCCATGTCTGGTGCTTGTCTTAGGCACGTTTTTGCTCTTGTGCATGACCAAGGTGTTTAGATCATGCCTGCTGCATTTAATGGTCACTTCTTTATGTTGATCCCCCGTCCCAAAATGAGTGAAATGCACAGCACTATTATGCTGCCATGCTAATAGATGGTGAAATGGAAAAGGCAGCAATGCTTGCTAAAAAATATTAAGATAACACTATCTCTCTAGCAACTATTTTGATGAATGAACAATTGCTGACTAGCAAACTTTCGATCAACAAAACTCTATACATTAAAATATTAAGAAACATCGAAAAAGTCCTAGAAGTTATTCAATAAGGAGATGGTGCTACGCCTGGCAGGACGGGGAAAAAAAACGGAGGTCGAACCCTGATCCCTACCGATAGATTCCTTATTAAACCAAAAACTTACTGTGAAGGCTTACTCAACCCTGTAAGATCTCAAGTAGCTCTTACCAAGGCTGGCACCTCTTTCGAAAATTAATGAATAGAAAAAGAATCATAACATACAAATATAAACACTTTATTGTTATAATCGAAAATATAAAACTTTTAAATATGAACTTTTATCCTACGTGAAAGAGAAATGAAAAATGAAATATAAAAATGATATTTGAATTCAACGCTACTATGTACAGTTAGACTGGGGTGTCTGGTTGATGTTGACACCGCGCCTTGTAGAAATTGTAGCCGTTGCTGATGTGGAGGGGGGGGGGAGGGGGTCACAGCTGTTGAGTGACAACCCAACGACTAGTTCATCACAGTGTCTTTAGCCTTGATTAATCCCTCAAGATGATAGGAATGCAGGTAATTCACCACTGCAAAGATGAGGGGTAGTTGCCTGGGGTTGGCTACACTCCTCAGGTATGTAGATAAAATGGTGACGTCCCAGAATTCATGTGAAGTTCGTCTCCTTCAGCACTGTTTCTGTGGTTGCCAGATGACCCAAGCTGACATTCCAAGCTAGAAAGAGACAAAAGTTAACGACTGCTTGAGAAATCACTCTCCATGATAAGTGTAAGGCACTTAAAAGAATGGTGAGGATTTAAAAGCAAAACCTGGAAATCAAGGCAGAATGAACTAAGTCTTAGAATTGGTTAAAAGTGAAGCTTTTAACCAATATATCCGCTAGAATAGGAGCAGAGGCTTTTACTTACAGTTGTGCTGGGAGCTGTGAGTCAAGCGATTATCCATTTGGTTGGAGCCCCACACGTCACCTTTCCTGGTGGAAAAAAAGAGGGGGGAGCGGGAGCTAGACACTGACCCTACCTTAACAAGCAGACTGGCAATCAAACTATCATCACCATATACTCGCTCGCTACTCCAATCTGTTGAACTTTTCCCTCACACTTACTGTACTGAGTGGTGTGAACTCCTCTTTACTTTACTTTAGATCACTTACCATCCACCTCTTCTCCTCTCAAGAATACACAAATCAGAATCATTAAATTCTATTTCTAGGAAGAAAATGAAGAGAGTGATTCCTCAAATATCAAGGGAAATACAATTAAATATTTCACTTATACTGAAAGTAAGAAAGTATGATATATTATTGCAAGTTTATACAATGATCTTCAAAATAGCTGAAAAAAGTAGGAAATACAAAATGTACTGGTGAAAGAGGAACACTAACAATTGGAAAGTATAACTTATCAATGTAGTCCACTTTAGAGGTTCCATTAATTAAACTCTCAGAGGGTCCCTCTACTTCACCGATCTCCTTAGAGGTTTGAAGTGCTTCAGCGGCCTCTTCACAAGTCCGATGCCCAGCCTCGTCTCTCCTAAATCTGACCTCTCCAATCTACCATAACAATTCCTCCAAAGAGACTCTGAACTCAGTTCCCTCAAAAATTGTCATCTATTTTCAGAGTTGCCTTGAAACTCCCTAAGTCTTAATTCAACGCTAGTCATTCATCGCTCAACCTCTGGGATGAGCGGACGTGAGCTGAGCCTGCCCTCTGCTGTCAGCCGGTGACAACTTGGTTTTCACAAAATGGCGCAGCAGGCAAGAAGAAGGGTAAACACTGTCGGCATAGAAGTGGTGTGTGGGGCTGTGCATGCCCACTCAGCTCAAGTTTTATTACCTGCCATCATCAGGGATACATACGGCATTGCCAACGAAGAGCTGTATGGTGTAGCCTTGAACGGGGCATATAGAATTTTTGTGAAATTTCGCAGTGCAAGTGTATACGAAGACATAGTCGCCAGATTCCAAGATCTTTGTGTACCAGTGAATCCTTCTGTGACGGTAAGGCTCCATGATGTGTCCCGCCATTATACGTGGGTGAAGATCAGGAATGTACCCTTTGAGGCTGATGAGGCAGACCTACGTGCCGTCTTTGAGAAGTCTGGGACTGTTCATATGGCGACATTGGGGAAGTGGAAGGAAGGATCATATGCTGGGATGCCTGAAGGAAGTTTTTCCTTGAAAATGACATTGAGGCATCCCATTCCTTCCCATGTCTTCCTAGAAGACTTCAGGACTCAAGTAAAGGTGACATACGCGGGGCAACGACGTACCTGTCGCTTATGCGGTGCCTATGATCACATTGTTGCGCAGTGTGTTAAACGACAGGGTACACAGGCGGATGAGCAGCATAAGGAGGCATCAGAGGACCTTGCAACGTTGAATTTGGCACGGCCTGAGTCGATTTCCTCGAACAAGGCTTGGAGTGTGGAGGCCGAGGAGGCCTTGAGGGAGGAAGAGTGTGTAACTCTTCCGAGAGAGTCATGCGCTGCCGGGCAGACACCGGAGACCAGAGATGTGGTGTCGCTTGGTGAGGACAGGGCAGTGGAGGCTACCATTGATTCAGTCCTCCACGACCTGTTAGGGACCCCAGGAGAGGTCACAGTTGAGGGGCTTGTGGGTGGCCTGGATACTGCTGTGGTTCCAGGTGGTGAGAGGGGCAGAGGCATGTCAGAGACCCAGGATGAGGCTGGGTTGCAAATTGGCACTGTGGTGGCTGAAGTGCACGAGGATGGCTTCTGAGTGGAGGCGGGGAGAAAGGCTCGAGTGTCACGGAAGAGAGCGGCAGTGCCTTCGGATGTGGATGATGTGCTCACTCCGGCACAGCGTTCGGGCTAAAAGGTTTGGGCTGATGTTGTTGAGCATGGACCTGGGGGGTCCAGGGACAAGAGGCATGTGAAAGCAGATCACAGAATGGTGATTGAAGATCAAGGGAGATAAAGGTGGTGCAGTACATAAAGGAAAACCTCCATTGACAAATTCAAGAGTCTCTCTATAAATATTAATGGTCTGAGAAATTATAGGAAGTGTGTATGGTTTCATGAGCTTCTCATTAGGTATGGTATAGATGTAATGTTTGTGCAAAAGCACAACCACAAGCTGGGTTGTATGCTGATGATTGAGGGGTATGCTGCATATGTGGCACACTCAACGAGATTGAAAGGAGGAGTGGCTATTTTGGTGAGGGAGGCTAGCCCGTTTACTGTACATCATTGTAAGGAGGGGGGGAGGGGAGGTTTATAAGAGTGGATGGGACGTGGGGAAGGGATAAGTTGTCTTTTGTGTGTGTTTATGGTCCGGCGGAGGGGGACAGTCGAGTGAAGAATGAGTTCGTATGTGAAGTGTTGGTGTATCACTTAAGGTCGCTTCCAGCATTAGCTGTGGTGGGAGGTGACTGGAATTGCATCATACGCCGCAGGGATGTAGAACCTAGGGGAGCAGGATATTGTTCTGGCATTCTGAGGGACCTGTTAACTGGGGTGGGGTTGGTGGATGTGGAGGGGGGGCAGCATGGGAGGTGCAGCACACCTTTGTGAGGCAGGGGTATGCTGCACGGCTGGACAGGATATACATGACAAGGAAAGCAGTGGTGTGGAGTGTAAGGGTTTTGGATGTGTTTTTTTCTGATCATAGAGGTGTTTTGGTGGATTTGGGATGGGAGCGTCGGCCGAACAGGTATAAGAGTTATTGGAAATTGAATGTTCGGTTGCTTCAAGATGTTGAGGGGAGGGTCCTATTTGCACAATGGTGGAAAGGCTTATGGGAGGTGATGGAAGTCAATGGGGATGTGCTGAGATGGTGGGATGTGACGGCAAAGACAAGGATTCGAGAGTTCTATGTACGACAGGGACGGCACGAGAATCAGTTGGCTTATGAGCTTATTAGATATCTTGATGGGCAGTTAAGGGAGTATTATGAGAGAGGAAGGGGGAGATGGGAGCCCCAGTGGCTGACATAGAGGGAGTGAAGGAACGCCTTATGGAAGTGCAAAACGAGAGGTTTGATGTGGCAAGGGTTTTAGGGGGGTTGGAGGAGGTCATGTGGGGTGATAGACCATCGGTGTGTGTCCTGCGAGGGCAGGAGCGCCGGCACGTTGCAATGGAAATGGTGGGTTTAAGGGTTCTTGAGGACATCGAGGGGTATAGGGAGGGACAAGATTTGGTGACAACGGAGGGGATGGGAGGGTATGTTGATGCTTGGCTTACTGCATATATGAGGAGTGTGGGTGTGAGAGAGAGGGCTTTAAGAGAGATGGGGGGATGGGTGCAATGTGTGCTGGACAGGGACGACAGGGAACAGTTACAGGGGCCTATTGTGGAGGAAGAGGTGTGGACGGCTTTAATGAGTATGAGCAGGGGTAAGGCGCCGGGAATAGATGGGCTGCCTGCGGAGTTTTACATACAGCATTGGGGAGTATTAAAAGACTTTTTGGTGCAATTATTTAATATCATAATAGAGAGGGGTGTGTTGGGACCATTGCAGGCGACAGCACTAGTAGTTTTGGTACCAAAAGGTGAAATTCAGTGCACGGTGAGAGATTACCGGATGATATCACTCGTGCACGGACTACAAACTTTTTGCAAAAATTTTGGGAAATCGTATAAAGAAAGTCATTGGAAAGGTAATAGTGAGGGGTCAATATGGGATTCAGGGGAGATCAATGTATGAGGGGCATGGGGTTATTAGAAGGTTTATTGAGGGTTCACGAGAGGGGGAATGAGGGGTATTGGCGTTGGATTGGAGAACGGCGTATGACAGTGTCGAGAGGGAGGCTCTGTGGAGAATCATGGAGCGGCAGGGGTTCGGGGAGGACATTGTAAATTGGGCACGTACTTTATATCAGGGAGCCGGGATGTGTGTACAGATTAATGGGCAGGTGGGGTTGCATGTGAAAATGGGCAGGGGATTGAGGCAGGGATGCCAGTTGTCACAAATATTATTTGCATGTTTACAGAATCCGTTTTATAGGGCAGTGGAAAGGTGCATATAGGAGGGGGTAAGGGAGGACATACGAGGTGGGAGTCCCGGTATCATAGGTTATGTTGAGGACACAACTGTCCTAGTGAGTGGGAGGGAGGGATTGGAGGGTCTGGAGAGAGTTATAGATGTTTTTTGGATGGCAACAGGTATGGCAGTGAATGTGCATAAATTAAAGCTCATGAGATTGGGTGAATGGGATGGGCGGGAGGGCGGGGGTGGGGGGGTGAGGTGGTGTGTCGTGGACCGGGTGAAAATTTGTGGAGTTGTGTATATGGGTAATGCTCAGATGGCGAGGGAGGTTAATTCAAAGGGTGTGGTAGATAGAATATTGGGAAGATTGTCAGAATTGCGGCTGAAACATCTTATGCTACACCAGAAGGTCATTGTTGTCAATGTGCTTTTGTACAGCAAAATATGGCATGTGGCAGCTTTGTACCCTTTGGTGTATGGGGATGTCCGGAGACTGTTGAGCAGAGTTTTCCGTTTTGTCTGAAGTTCGGGATGCGATTGGTTGAATAGGGAGGTGGTAACACTTCCGGTGGCCTTGGGTGGGCTGGGGTTAATTCACTTGGAAAGAAGATTGAAGTGTGTATATGTGAAACATGGGTTTCTAAGGGTTCAGGGGGAGGGGAGTGGAGAGTTGGGGATGCTGCAGGGAGATATTCGGAGATGGTGGAAGGGAAGAGACGGGATTTGAGAGATGGTGAGGAGTTGTTGCGTCTATTGATGATGGTCAGAGATCCGAGAAGAATGCGGGTAGGGACCATGGAGAGGAAGATATGGCCTAGGGTGGTAGTGGCAACGGAAGGAGTGTACCCGATGTACGCATGGAAAGACATTTGGGGTCGATTTAAAGGGTTACTCATCCGGCCGCGCATGAGGGAGGTAATGTATAGGTTTCTTCACGGAATATTGCCGTCTGGGGTTGTATTACGAAATAGACGAATAAGGGAGGGTGGGGAGTGTCAGGTTTGTGGGGTAGATGAATCAGTTTTTCATGTAGTTTATTTTTGCGAAAGCCTAGGGGTTGTGCGGGAATGGTTAGGGAAAGTAATCCGGTATGTGGGGGGGAAACGGTTGTCGGTTTTGAGAACGCTCAGTTTAGATGTAGGTGGGGTAGGGGTAAAGGTTCAAAGGGCAGTGGCTTACTTAGTGGTTGATTTCGTGTTTATATCATGGGCAATGAGAGACAAAGGGGCGGAGGAACGTAGGATGGCCATAGCAGCATCCTTTTATAGAACAAAGTGTCGCAACAGGGAAATATATGGTAGGAGGTGGAAGAGGGATTTCTCGGAGGGCTATAGGGACTTTCTTTTGAGGGATTCATGGACTTTATAAGCGGTCAGGGGCATGAACGGGCTGGCCTTCCCCGGGAAGGGGTTGTGTGTGTTGCAGAGATCGATTGTGTGTGTGGAATTTTGTACGGAAAGGATGTTGAAGTGAGTTTTGAGTGTGACACATTAAGAGGTGTGATAGGTTTTCTCCAATAGGACTAACGCCAATTGTTTGATAATCTACTGCTTTATTATACATATTGTGTGTGATAATATTGATTTACGGCAATGACATTGTCATTTGGAGTTTTTCTCTAATAATTGCATGTATTTGCTCCAACTTGTTTCTAGGTGCCTTGCACTGCATAGTGTTGACGCTGTGATCATGCACGGTGTCCAGAGATATGCTGTGATATGTTTGTATTAATGTCTGTGCATTATTGTTCGTCACTGGTGATCTGCAATTTTCAGTTTTGTTTTGAGAGTAAAGAGTTTAATGTACGTCAGATAGTGTAAATAAAGTTGAGCAACAGTGGTGTTATAGGTTTTTGTGGTTAGGTGCGTGCTAGGCACAGTCTTTATGTGTTACTTATGTCATGGTTATATTTTATGTTGTATTGTACTGTTGTCAATAGCACTATGTTATGTCCATATAAGCTGTATAGAACTTGAATGTCATAGTTGAAGCTGTTATTGTTTTTTTTTTTTTTAGCGT
Organism: Cherax quadricarinatus; assembly: GCF_038502225.1. Taxonomy (NCBI): domain Eukaryota; kingdom Metazoa; phylum Arthropoda; class Malacostraca; order Decapoda; family Parastacidae; genus Cherax; species Cherax quadricarinatus. Next base: position 46,967,022 of record NC_091300.1, read on the forward strand.
TTGGAATTGCATGTTTAAATGTGCAGAAGCTTGCATGTGTTGGGTTTTTGAGACTAAGTTTATACCTCTGGCTTTGTAGTAATTTTGTATGTCTTTGTGACATTTCGAGGGATATGTATATAAAAGTGTTGTTCATATTGTGTAATTCTGTTGGGTGGCTCCAACAGGTTTGGGTTGAGTGATAGGATGAGGGAACAGAGGGGGTGGGGGGTTGTACCCAAACGGAGTTGTAAGTGTGGTGTGTAATGTTAGCTGTAGGTAGGATTGTGTTAATTTTATAGCCCTACATGAGTTTTATATATTATATTTTTGTAATGTCATGTTTTAAATAAAATATAAAAAAAAATTCAACACTAGCACACAACAGAGCAAAAAAAGTTAAGTGAAGTACTTGGGAGTGTTAATGTCAGAGGATCTCACCTTTAACGATCACAAGTGTCACTATCACTGCGATGTGATAGTGACACTTGTGATCCTCAAATTTTCATAAAGGGTAAGAAAACCAAAAGTCAAGTACAGAATTGAAGGACAAAGACTGCAATCAAGAGAAAGAGCCAAAGTAAACTTATCTCTATGCGCACCAGCCGAATAATTTCGACAGAGAATACGCGTTTGACGATTTTAAATTTAGGTTTCGTGAATCTCAACAGGTAGCTATTAATTTTTGGGTATATAGCACAACCATAAAACCCACACTTAAGACAATATATTAAAGTCTAAACAAAATACCTTTATTTAAAGCGTGACTAGTTTCAAAGCTAAGTAAAATGATGAATGACCGAACAAAATAACTGAACAAATAGCTTTAGAGGTTACGAGGACAAGGGGGAGATATAATAATGATGTACAGGAAAAGGTAAAGACCGTTCGAGAGGCAGAAAAAAAAAGAAGCACGAGAGCACAGTTTTAAAGACCTGGATGAAGAAGTAGTAGAGGTGTAAACCATTAACAGATTTAAGAATATGTATTTTAGGATCCACGAGACAAGGGAACGAACTTGGCGATTACCAGTTAAGTGGAAGGGCCAGAAACAGAAACTCGATCCATGCAACCGCAAATAGTTGGTTGCAAATTGGTGAGCGCGAACGTACACATATACACATGAGCACACGCTCTTGCAGACCCCCTCCCCCCTCATCCCCACACACACATAAAAAAAAATAAGAGTAAAAGGGGATGGCAGACCTTTCCGACATTTACAATAGAAAATGGGGAACTAAGCAGACGAGCTTGGTTAGGCTAGCAAAGGTTCGTCAGGAAACAGGACAAGTGTTTCGTGATTTGCTGGTCTTGGTCAGATGATGACCCGACGTTGAAGCTTTTGGTCATCTGACCGACGCCTTACGCTGGCTTACCGCTCCACCCTCTTAATTATGGTTAGTTATAACAATATAGGTATAACCATATAGTTATAACCATATAGTTACTGTACGAGCTAGGAATGAGTACATTAGAGTATGGAAAGAAGAGAGAAAAAACGATATAACAGCACAAACCTGAACAGAACCTATATAGATTTACAAATTTGAAAAGGACTGCATGAGACCAGGTAATATGACTCAAGAAGTCCTGTTACCTTAGCGGGATGGATTGTGAATGACCTGCCTAGTATGGGCAACAGGCCTCCTGCAGTGTTCCTCCTTTCTTATGTTCTTATGTTCTTATGAGGAGGGAGATAAACTTAAATTGGATGACAGGCAAGAATGTAAAGAGATGAGTAGAAGGTGAAAGAGGTCTTTACTGAAGAATATTAAGAGACCCCAAGAAGAACAAACGAACATAAGAAACATGGAGCACTGCAGCAAGCCTATTGGCAAATGCGAGGCAGGTCTAGCACACACCCTCCCACACCCACTCAAGTATTTATCTAACCTATTTTTAAAACTACTCAAGGTTTTAGCTTCCTATATATTTCCTGAATCTAAATTTTTCCAACTTGAAACCATTGCTGTGAGTCCTGTCTTAGATATTTTAAGCACATTTTTTACATTCTCTTTATTCCCGTTTTCCATTTATACACCATAATCATATCCTCCCTAATTCTACGCCTTTCGAGAGAGTGCAGATTCAAGGCTCTCAGTCTATACTCGTAGGAATGATTTCTGATACATGGGATCATCTTTGTTGTTCTCCTTTTCACGTTTTCGAGCGCATTTATATACATTCTGTAATACGGTGACCAGAACTTTGCAACATAATCTGAATGAGGCCTAACCAACGATATACAGAGTTGAATAACCTGAGGACTCCTATTAGTCATACTACTTGATATGAAGCCAAGAATTCTATTCGTTTTATTTTGAATTATTACGGAGAGGTGGGGTACACCATCAAGTGTTAGACACAATACGTACAACCCAGAAAGAACTGAAAAGACTGCTAAGCGAGCTAGATACCCCAAAGGCGATGGGGCCGGATAATATCTCTACATAAGTCCTGAGAAAGGGAACAAAGGTGATATGTGTACCACTAACAACAATCTTCAACACATCAGTCGAAACAGGGCGACTACCTGAGGTATGGAAGACAGCAAATGTAGTCCCAATTTTTAAAAAAGGAGAGAGATACGAAGCATTAAACTACAGACCAGTGTCACTGGGATGTAGAGTATGCAAGGTCATGGACAAGATTATCAGAAGAGAGGTGGAGCACATAAAAAGGAATGAACGTATCAACGACAGCCAGCACAGTTTCAGGGACGGAAAATACTGTGTCAAAAATCTACTGGAGTTCTATGAGAGGGTGACAGCAGTAAGACAAGAGAGAGAGGGGTGGGTAGATTGAATTTTCTTGGACTTTAAGAATCCACACAAGAGAGCTGGAGGACCAGGCAGGGATAACAGGGAAGGTGCTACAATGGATCAGGGAATACCTGTCAGGAAGACAACAGCGAGTCATGGTACGTGACGAGGTGTCAAAGTGGGCGCCTGTAACAAGCGGGGTGCCACAGGGGTCAGTCCTAGGACCGGCGGTGTTTCTGGTGTTTGTGAACATGACGGAAGGAATAGACTCCGAAGTGTCCCTGTTTGTAGATGATGTGAAGTTGATGAGAATTCAGTCGGACGAGGACCAGGCAGAACTACAAAGGGATCCGGACAGATTGCAGGCCTGGTCCAGCAACTGGCTCCTGGAGTTCAACCCCACCAAGAGCAAAGTCATGAAGACTGGGGAAGGGCAAAGAAAACCACAGACGGAGCACAGTCTAGGGGGCCAGAGACTACAAACATCACTGAAGGAAAAGGATCTTCTGGTAAGTATAACACCAGGCACATCTCCTGAGGCGCACATCAACCAAATAATTGCTGCAGCATATGGGCGCCTGGTAAACCTAAGAACAGCATTCCGACACCTTAATAAGGAATCGTTCAGGATCCTGTACACTGTGTACGTTATGCCCATATTGGAGTATGCAGCACCAGTTTGGAACCCTCACCTAGCCAAGCAGGTAAGGAAACTAGAGAAGGTGCAAAAGTTTGCAACAAGACTAGTCCCGGAGGAGAGATTAAGGGAAATCGACCTGACGACACTGGAAGACAGGAGAGATAGGAATGATATGATAACGACATATAAAATACTGAGAGGAATCGACAAGGTGGACAGAGGCAGGATATTAGAGAGATGGGACACTGCAACAAAGGGTCACAGTTGGAAGCTGAAGACTCAGATGAATCACAGGGATGTTAGGAAGCATTTCTTCAGTCACAGAGTTGTCAGGAAGTGGAATAGTCTGGGAAGTGATGTAGTGTAGGCAGGATCCATACATAGCTTTAAGAAGAGGTGTGATAAAGCTCATGGAGCGATAAGAGTAACCTAATAGCGGCCAGTGACGAAGCGGGGCCAGGAGCCGTGGCTCGACCCCTGCAACCACAACTAGGTGGGTACCGTTGTCTGAGCTTTCGGTTACTGCTAACCATAACTGATATATCTTCTTCGCAGAGATATTAAGATCGACATTATTTAGTTTATAAGTATCATGGTTATTTACCTTTCCAATGCTTAGAACTAGTCTATTCAGATCTTCCTGCAGCACTCTGGTGTCCTCATTATAATGAATTCGACGGCATATTTTGGTGTCATCAGCAAACTTGCTTTTGTCGCTATTTATACCTTCATCTATATCTTTTATGCAAATTGTAAACAACAAGGGACCCAACACTGACCCCTGTGGAACACCGCTTGTGCCGCTACTCCACTCTGATTTCTCCTTATTTATGCAAACTCTCTGTTGCCCATCTGTCAGCCACGCCTACATCCAGGAAAAAATTTCTCCTATTCCATGTGCTTCGACTTTATTCAATAGTGTCCGATGTGGGACTCTGTCAATATACACAATATCATATTCATTACCATGATCTACCTCCTCAAATATCTTAGCGAAAAAACATAAGTTTGTAAGGCATGAACGCCCCTTTCTAAAACTGTGCTGAGATTCATTAATTAATTTATGTCTTTCAAGGTAACTACGAATATCCTCGGCAATTATAGATCCTATCAATTTTCCCACTATTGAGCTTAGGCTTATTGGTCTATAGTTCGAAGCTAAGGCCCTATCTCCTGCTTTGCCATTTTCCACCTATCTGGTACTGTTCCAGTTTGTAGAGATATATTGAAAAGACTAGCCAAAGGTTTGCTAAGTTCCACTTTATATTCCTTTAAAACCCTTGCCAACAGTTCCTGAGGGCCCGGGGATTTGTTAGATTTTAATTTATCTAATTGCCTGAGAACCATGTCACTAATGACTTATCATCGTTCAGTTCAACATAGTTTATTATTTCTGGCATTTCATTAGTATTTTCCTGAGTAGGAAACAGAGAGGAAATAAGTATAAAAAATTCTACACATTTCTTTATCACTGTGGATGAGCTGACTGGAGTGACTTTTAAGCAGGCCTATCTCTTTCCTAATCTTATTTCTGTATACCTGTTTATCCATTCTGCATCAGTTTTGCTTGATCTAATTTCTCTATTCGGAACTTAAGCTGTCTGTGCAGCTAAAACTATGCTCTGAAAATCGTCACAATGGCAGTCATCACCACCTACCTGACTCATTCCAGTTCAACCCACACAGGTAATTTCTCAGTCCTGTGAAATCGGCCAAGCGGAAGTCAGGGACATAGACTCGGCCAAGCGGAAGTCAGGGACATAGACTCGGCCAAGCGGAAGTCAGGGACATAGACTTGATTGTAGTTATTAGGTTAATTCCATGATATATTGAAACTGGGTGATTTGAGATCGCTTTCCCCAAGCTCATCATTAACCTCAAGATTATTAATTAGTGATTCCTTGTTTGCAAGAACTAAGTCAAGTAGGATATTTCCTCCAGTTGGTTCGGTTACAAAGTTCTTTATCAAACAATCCTGAATCGTATTAAGAAAATGTAAATGAAAGCATCTAAGGAATCTAAATGCGACGACAGGAGTAGGACCAAACAACCTATCATAAGAAACAGGGCAATTGTCAGACTGCAAATATACGAGAAGCGAAATTAAAGTAAACGAAAGATAATAAAATAGAGAATATGTGAACATCTTCAGAAACACTAACCTAAAGAACAACCAACATGTTCTTGAAGATATTATATCTTTTCTAACGAATTTTTTATCATTCAAAGAGTGATTAAAAATAGAGAAAGAGAGATCGAAGTTTGGGTATTATATATTATATTAACAATGGATAGCAATGAAAAATGTAACGGTATGAGGAAAATTGTGAAGAGTTCATACATGTGATTAATATTTGAGTAAAAGTTGACACAAGTAGTTATGTTCAGTTAATATACAGAATAAAAGTATTCATTGATGGTAAGACTTCCTGAGAGGACAGTAGGAGAAGCGAGAGTACAAGACAGTAGGAGAAGCGAGAGTACAAGACAGTAGGAGAAGCGAGAGTACAAGAGAGTAGGAGAAGCGAGAGTACAAGACAGTAGGAGAAGCGAGAGTACAAGACAGTAGGAGAAGCGAGAGTACAAGACAGTAGGAGAAGCGAGAGTACAAGAGAGTAGGAGAAGCGAGAGTACAAGACAGTAGGAGAAGCGAGAGTACAAGAGAGTAGGAGAAGCGAGAGTACAAGAGAGTAGGAGAAGCGAGAGTACAAGAGAGTAGGAGAAGCGAGAGTACAGTAGGAGAAGCGAGAGTACAAGAGAGTAGGCGACCCGAGAGTACAAGAGAGTAGGAGAAGCGAGAGTACAAGACAGTAGGAGAAGCGAGAGTACAAGACAGTAGGAGAAGCGAGAGTACAAGAGAGTAGGAGAAGCGAGAGTACAAGAGAGTAGGAGAAGCGAGAGTACAAGAGAGTAGGAGAAGCGAGAGTACAAGAGAGTAGGAGAAGCGAGAGTACAAGAGAGTAGGAGAAGCGAGAGTACAAGAGAGTAGGAGAAGCGAGAGTACAAGACAGTAGGAGAAGCGAGAGTACAAGAGAGTAGGAGAAGCGAGAGTACAAGACAGTAGGAGAAGCGAGAGTACAAGAGAGTAGGAGAAGCGAGAGTACAAGACAGTAGGAGAAGCGAGAGTACAAGACAGTAGGAGAAGCGAGAGTACAAGAGAGTAGGAGAAGCGAGAGTACAAGAGAGTAGGAGAAGCGAGAGTACAAGAGAGTAGGAGAAGCGAGAGTACAAGAGAGTAGGAGAAGCGAGAGTACAAGAGAGTAGGAGAAGCGAGAGTGCAAAGGAGTAGGAGAAGCGAGAGTACAAGACAGTAGGAGAAGCGAAAGTACAAGACAGTAGGAGAAGCGAGAGTACAAGACAGTAGGAGAAGCGAGAGTACAAGACAGTAGGAGAAGCGAGAGTACAAGAGAGTAGGAGAAGCGAGAGTACAAGACAGTAGGAGAAGCGAGAGTACAAGACAGTAGGAGAAGCGAGAGTACAAGAGAGTAGGAGAAGCGAGAGTACAAGAGAGTAGGAGAAGCGAGAGTACAAGAGAGTAGGAGAAGCGAGAGTACAAGAGAGTAGGAGAAGCGAGAGTACAAGAGAGTAGGAGAAGCGAGAGTACAAGAGAGTAGGAGAAGCGAGAGTACAAGAGAGTAGGAGAAGCGAGAGTACAAGAGAGTAGGAGAAGCGAGAGTACAAGAGAGTAGGAGAAGCGAGAGTACAAGAGAGTAGGAGAAGCGAGAGTACAAGAGAGTAGGAGAAGCGAGAGTACAAGAGAGTAGGAGAAGCGAGAGTACAAGAGAGTAGGAGAAGCGAGAGTACAAGAGAGTAGGAGAAGCGAGAGTACAAGAGAGTAGGAGAAGCGAGAGTACAAGACAGTAGGAGAAGCGAGAATACAAGAGAGTAGGAGAAGCGAGAGTACAAGAGAGTAGGAGAAGCGAGAGTACAAGAGAGTAGGAGAAGCGAGAGTACAAGAGAGTAGGAGAAGCGGGAGTACAAGAGAGTAGGAGAAGCGAGAGTACAAGAGAGTAGGAGAAGCGAGAGTACAAGAGAGTAGGAGAAGCGGGAGTACAAGAGAGTAGGAGAAGCGAGAGTACAAGACATTAGGAGAAGCGAGAGTACAAGACAGTAGGAGAAGCGAGAGTACAAGAGAGTAGGAGAAGCGAGAGTACAAGAGAGTAGGAGAAGCGGGAGTACAAGAGAGTAGGAGAAGCGAGAGTACAAGAGAGTAGGAGAAGCGAGAGTACAAGTGAGTAGGAGAAGCGAGAGTACAAGAGAGTAGGAGAAGCGGGAGTACAAGAGAGTAGGAGAAGCGAGAGTACAAGAGAGTAGGAGAAGCGAGAGTACAAGAGAGTAGGAGAAGCGGGAGTACAAGAGAGTAGGAGAAGCGAGAGTACAAGAGAGTAGGAGAAGCGAGAGTACAAGACAGTAGGAGAAGCGAGAGTACAAGAGAGTAGGAAAAGCGGGAGTACAAGAGAGCAGGAGAAGCGGGAGTACAAGAGAGTAGGAGTTGCGGGAGTACAAGAGAGTAGGAGAAGCGAGAGTACAAGAAAGTAGGAGAAGCAGGAGTACAAGACAGTAGGAGAAGCGAGAGTACAAGAGAGTAGGAAAAGCGGGAGTACAAGAGAGCAGGAGAAGCGAGAGTACAAGAGGGTAGGAGAAGCGAGAGTACAAGACAGTAGGAGAAGCGAGAATACAACAGAGTAGGAGAAGCGAGAGTACAAGAGAGTAGGAGAAGCGGAAGTACAAGAGAGTAGGAGAAGCGAGAGTACAAGAGAGTAGGAGAAGCGAGAGTACAAGAGAGTAGGAGAAGCGAGAGTACAAGAAAGTAGGAAAAGCAGGAGTACAAGAGAGTAGGAGAAGCGGGAGTACAAGAGAGTAGGAGAAGCGGGAGTACAAGAGAGTAGGAGAAGCGAGAGTACAAGAGAATAGGAGAAGCGAGAGTACAAGAGAGTAGGAGAAGCGAGAGTACAAGTGAGTAGGAGAAGCGAGAGTACAAGAGAGTAGGAGAAGCGAGAGTACAAGAGAGTAGGAGAAGCGAGAGTACAAGAGAGTAGGAGAAGCGAGAGTACAAGAAAGTAGGAGAAGCGATAGTACAAGAGAGTAGGAAAAGCAGGAGTACAAGAGAGTAGGAGAAGCGGGAGTACAAGAGAGTAGGAGAAGCGGGAGTACAAGAGAGTAGGAGAAGCGAGAGTACAAGAGAATAGGAGAAGCGAGAGTACAAGAGAGTAGGAGAAGCGAGAGTACAAGGGAGTAGGAGAAGCGAGAGTACAAGAGAGTAGGAGAAGCGAGAGTACAAGAGAGTAGGAGAAGCGAGAGTACAAGAGAGTAGGAGAAGCGAGAGTACAAGAGAGTAGGAGAAGCGAGAGTACAAGAGAGTAGGAGAAGCGAGAGTACAAGAGAGTAGGAGAAGCGAGAGTACAAGAGAGTAGGAGAAGCGAGAGTACAAGAGAGCAGGAGAAGCGAGAGTACAAGAGAGCAGGAAAAGCGAGAGTACAAGAGAGCAGGAGAAGCGAGAGTACAAGAGAGCAGGAGAAGCGAGAGTACAAGAGAGCAGGAGAAGCGAGAGTACAAGAGAGCAGGAGAAGCGAGAGTACAAGAGAGCAGGAGAAGCGAGAGTACAAGAGAGCAGGAGAAGCGAGAGTACAAGAGAGCAGGAGAAGCGAGAGTACAAGAGAGCAGGAGAAGCGAGAGTACAAGAGTACAAGAGAGCAGGAGAAGCGAGAGTACAAGAGAGTAGGAGAAGCGAGAGTACAAGAGAGCAGGAGAAGCGAGAGTACAAGAGAGCAGGAGAAGCGAGAGTACAAGAGAGCAGGAGAAGCGAGAGTACAAGAGAGCAGGAGAAGCGAGAGTACAAGAGAGCAGGAGAAGCGAGAGTACAAGAGAGTAGGAGAAGCGAGAGTACAAGAGAGCAGGAGAAGCGAGAGTACAAGAGAGCAGGAGAAGCGAGAGTACAAGAGAGCAGGAGAAGCGAGAGTACAAGAGAGCAGGAGAAGCGAGAGTACAAGAGAGCAGGAGAAGCGAGAGTACAAGAGAGCAGGAGAAGCGAGAGTACAAGAGAGCAGGAGAAGCGAGACAAGAGAGCAGGAGAAGCGAGAGTACAAGAGAGCAGGAGAAGCGAGAGTACAAGAGAGCAGGAGAAGCGAGAGTACAAGAGAGCAGGAGAAGCGAGAAGAGTAGGAGAAGCGAGAGTACAAGAGAGCAGGAGAAGCGAGAGTACAAGAGTAGGAGAAGCGAGAGTACAAGAGAGCAGGAGAAGCGAGAGTACAAGAGTAGGAGAAGCGAGAGTACAAGAGAGCAGGAGAAGCGAGAGTACAAGAGTAGGAGAAGCGAGAGTACAAGAGAGCAGGAGAAGCGAGAGTACAGGAGAAGCGAGAGTAGGAGAAGCGAGAGTACAAGAGAACAGGAGAAGCGAGAGTACAAGAGAGCAGGAGAAGCGAGAGTACAAGAGAGAAGGAGAAGCGAGAGTAGCAGGAGAAGCGAGAGTACAAGAGAGCAGAAGAAGCGAGAGTACAAGAGAGCAGGAGAAGCGAGAGTACAAGAGAGCAGGAGAAGCGAGAGTACAAGAGAGCAGGAGAAGCGAGAGTACAAGAGAGTAGGAGAAGCGAGAGTACAAGAGAGCAGGAGAAGCGAGAGTACAAGAGAGCAGGAGAAGCGAGAGTACAAGAGAGCAAGAGAAGAGAAGCGAGAGTACAAGAGAGCAGGAGAAGCGAGAGTACAAGAGAGCAAGGAGAAGCGAGAGTACAAGAGAGCAGGAGAAGCGAGAGTACAAGAGAGCAGGAGAAGCGAGAGTACAAGAGAGCAGGAGAAGCGAGAGTACAAGAGAGTAGGAGAAGCGAGAGTACAAGAGAGCAGGAGAAGCGAGAGTACAAGAGAGCAGGAGAAGCGAGAGTACAAGAGAGCAGGAGAAGCGAGAGTACAAGAGAGTAGGAGAAGCGAGAGTACAAGAGAGCAGGAGAAGCGAGAGTACAAGAGAGCAGGAGAAGCGAGAGTACAAGAGAGCAGGAGAAGCGAGAGTACAAGAGAGCAGGAGAAGCGAGAGTACAAGAGAGCAGGAGAAGCGAGAGTACAAGAGAGCAGGAGAAGCGAGAGTACAAGAGAGTAGGAGAAGCGAGAGTACAAGAGAGCAGGAGAAGCGAGAGTACAAGAGAGTAGGAGAAGCGAGAGTACAAGAGAGCAGGAGAAGCGAGAGTACAAGAGAAGAGAGCAGGAGAAGCGAGAGTACAAGAGAGTACAAGAGAAGCGAGAGTACAAGAGAGCAGGAGAAGCGAGAGTACAAGAGAGCAGGAGAAGCGAGAGTACAAGAGTAGGAGAAGCGAGAGTACAAGAGAGCAGGAGAAGCGAGAGTGCAAGAGAGCAGGAGAAGCGAGAGTACAAGAGAGCAGGAGAAGCGAGAGTACAAGAGAGTAGGAGAAGCGAGAGTACAAAAGAGCAGGAGAAGCGAGAGTACAAAAGAGCAGGAGAAGCGAGAGTGCAAGAGAGCAGGAGAAGCGAGAGTACAAGAGAGCAGGAGAAGCGAGAGTACAAGAGAGCAGGAGAAGCGAGAGTACAAGAGAGCAGGAGAAGCGAGAGTACAAGAGAGCAGGAGAAGCGAGAGTGCAAGAGAGCAGGAGAAGCGAGAGTACAAGAGAGCAGGAGAAGCGAGAGTACAAGAGAGCAGGAGAAGCGAGAGTACAAGAGAGCAGGAGAAGCGAGAGTACAAGAGAGCTGAAGAAAGGATTTAACATGTCATGTGACTGATCGTTGATAAACTATTGGAAACTTTTTCATTTTCTGTAAGAAGTCGCCGGTGGTCAAGTTGCAAGAAGTCGCCGGTGGTCAAGTTGCAAGAAGTCGCCGTTGGTCAAGTTGCAAGAAGTCGCCGGTGGTCAAGTTGTAAGAAGTCGCCGGTGGTCAAGTTGCAAGAAGTCGCCGGTGGTCAAGTTGCAAGAAGTCGCCGGTGGTCAAGTTGCAAGAAGTCGCCGGTGGTCAAGTTGTAAGAAGTCGCCGGTGGTCAAGTTGTAAGAAGTCGCCGGTGGTCAAGTTGCAAGAAGTCGCCGGTGGTCAAGTTGCAAGAAGTCGCCGGTGGTCAAGTTGCAAGAAGTCGCCGGTGGTCAAGTTGCAAGAAGTCGCCGGTGGTCAAGTTGCAAGAAGTCGCCGGTGGTCAAGTTGCAAGAAGTCGCCGGTGGTCAAGTTGCAAGAAGTCGCCGGTGGCCAAGTTGCAAGAAGTCGCCGGTGGTCAAGTTGTAAGAAGTCGCCGGTGGTCAAGTTGCAAGAAGTCGCCGGTGGCCAAGTTGCAAGAAGTCGCCGGTGGTCAAGTTGCAAGAAGTCGCCGGTGGTCAAGTTGCAAGAAGTCGCCGGTGGTCAAGTTGCAAGAAGTCGTTGGTGGTCAAGTTGCAAGAAGTCGCCGGTGGTCAAGTTGCAAGAAGTCGCCGGTGGTCAAGTTGCAAGAAGTCGCCGGTGGTCAAGTTGCAAGAAGTCGCCGGTGGTCAAGTTGCAAGAAGTCGCCGGTGGTCAAGTTGCAAGAAGTCGCCGGTGGTCAAGTTGCAAGAAGTCGCCGGTGGTCAAGTTGCAAGAAGTCGCCGGTGGTCAAGTTGCAAGAAGTCGCCGGTGGTCAAGTTGCAAGAAGTCGCCGGTGGTCAAGTTGCAAGAAGTCGCCGGTGGTCAAGTTGCAAGAAGTCGCCGGTGGTCAAGTTGTAAATAGGGTAGTTGATGAGTGGAACAGTCTACCTAGTTGGGTTATTGAGGCTGTGACTTTGGGTAGTTTCAAATCTAGGTTGGATAAGTACATGAGTGGGAGGGGTTGGATTTGAGTGGGACTTTCACATCAGAGCTTATTTCTTGGGTGGCATTGAAAATTGGGTTGGGCAAATGTTTTGTTAGTGGGATGAATTGTAAAGGACCTGCCTAGTATGGGCCAGCAGGCCTCCTGCAGTGTTCCTCCTTTCTTATGTTCTTATGTTCTTATGTTTAAGAAGTCGCCGGTGGTCAAGTTGTAAGAAGTCGCCGGTGGTCAAGTTGCAAGAAGTCGCCGGTGGTCAAGTTGCAAGAAGTCGCCGGTGGTCAAGTTGCAAGAAGTCGCCGGTGGTCAAGTTGCAAGAAGTCGCCGGTGGTCAAGTTGCAAGAAGTCGTTGGTGGTCAAGTTGCAAGAAGTCGCCGGTGGTCAAGTTGTAAGAAGTCGCCGGTGGTCAAGTTGCATGAAGTCGCCGGTGGTCAAGTTGCAAGAAGTCGCCGGTGGTCAAGTTGCAAGAAGTCGCCGGTGTTCAAGTTGTAAGAAGTCGCCGGTGGTCATGTTGCAAGAAGTCGCCGGTGGTCAAGTTGCAAGAAGTCGCCGGTGGTCAAGTTGCAAGAAGTCGCCGGTGGTCAAGTTGTAAGAAGTCGCCGGTGGTCAAGTTGTAAGAAGTCGCCGGTGGTCAAGTTGCAAGAAGTCGCCTGTGGTCAAGTTGCAAGAAGTCGCCGGTGGTCAAGTTGCAAGAAGTCGTTGGTGGTCAAGTTGCAAGAAGTCGCCGGTGGTCAAGTTGCAAGAAGTCGCCGGTGGTCAAGTTGCAAGAAGTCGCCGGTGGTCAAGTTGCAAGAAGTCGCCGGTGGTCAAGTTGCAAGAAGTCGCCGGTGGTCAAGTTGTAAGAAGTCGCCGGTGGTCAAGTTGTAAGAAGTCGCCGGTGGTCAAGTTGCAAGAAGTCGCCGGTGGTCAAGTTGCAAGAAGTCGCCGGTGGTCAAGTTGCAAGAAGTCGCCGGTGGTCAAGTTGCAAGAAGTCGCCGGTGGTCAAGTTGCAAGAAGTCGTTGGTGGTCAAGTTGCAAGAAGTCGCCGGTGGTCAAGTTGTAAGAAGTCGCCGGTGGTCAAGTTGCAAGAAGTCGCCGGTGGTCAAGTTGCAAGAAGTCGCCGGTGGTCAAGTTGCAAGAAGTCGCCGGTGGTCAAGTTGCCAGAAGTCGCCGGTGGTCAAGTTGCAAGAAGTCGCCGGTGGCCAAGTTGCAAGAAGTCGCCGGTGGTCAAGTTGCAAGAAGTCGCCGGTTTTCAAGTTGCAAGAAGTCGCCGGTGGTCAAGTTGCAAGAAGTCGTTGGTGGTCAAGTTGCAAGAAGTCGCCGGTGGTCAAGTTGCAAGAAGTCGCCGGTGGTCAAGTTGCAAGAAGTCGCCGGTGGTCAAGTTGCAAGAAGTCGCCGGTGGTCAAGTTGCAAGAAGTCGCCGGTGGTCAAGTTGCAAGAAGTCGCCGGTGGTCAAGTTGCAAGAAGTCGTTGGTGGTCAAGTTGCAAGAAGTCGTCGGTGGTCAAGTTGTAAGAAGTCGCCGGTGGTCAAGTTGCAAGAAGTCGCCGGTGGTCAAGTTGCAAGAAGTCGCCGGTGGTCGAGTTGCAAGAAGTCGCCGGTGGTCAAGTTGCAAGAAGTCGTCGGTGGTCAAGTTGTAAGAAGTCGCCGGTGGTCAAGTTGCAAGAAGTCGCCGGTGGCCAAGTTGCAAGAAGTCGCCGGTGGTCAAGTTGCAAGAAGTAGCCGGTGGTCAAGTTGCAAGAAGTCGTTGGTGGTCAAGTTGCAAGATGTCGCCGGTGGTCAAGTTGTAAGAAGTCGTAGGTGGTCAAGTTGCAAGAAGTCGCCGGTGGTCAAGTTGCAAGAAGTCGCCGGTGGTCAAGTTGCAAGAAGTCGCCGGTGGTCAAGTTGCAAGAAGTCGCCGGTGGTCAAGTTGCAAGAAGTCGTTGGTGGTCAAGTTGCAAGAAGTCGCCGGTGGTCAAGTTGTAAGAAGTCGCCGGTGGTCAAGTTGCAAGAAGTCGCCGGTGGTCAAGTTGCAAGAAGTCGCCGGTGGTCAAGTTGTAAGAAGTCGCCGGTGGTCATGTTGCAAGAAGTCGCCGGTGGTCAAGTTGCAAGAAGTCGCCGGTGGTCAAGTTGCAAGAAGTCGCCGTTGGTCAAGTTGTAAGAAGTCGCCGGTGGTCAAGTTGTAAGAAGTCGCCGGTGGTCAAGTTGCAAGAAGTCGCCTGTGGTCAAGTTGCAAGAAGTCGCCGGTGGTCAAGTTGCAAGAAGTCGTTGGTGGTCAAGTTGCAAGAAGTCGCCGGTGGTCAAGTTGCAAGAAGTCGCCGGTGGTCAAGTTGCAAGAAGTCGCCGGTGGTCAAGTTGCAAGAAGTCGCCGGTGGTCAAGTTGCAAGAAGTCGCCGGTGGTCAAGTTGTAAGAAGTCGCCGGTGGTCAAGTTGTAAGAAGTCGCCGGTGGTCAAGTTGCAAGAAGTCGCCGGTGGTCAAGTTGCAAGAAGTCGCCGGTGGTCAAGTTGCAAGAAGTCGCCGGTGGTCAAGTTGCAAGAAGTCGCCGGTGGTCAAGTTGCAAGAAGTCGTTGGTGGTCAAGTTGCAAGAAGTCGCCGGTGGTCAAGTTGTAAGAAGTCGCCGGTGGTCAAGTTGCAAGAAGTCGCCGGTGGTCAAGTTGCAAGAAGTCGCCGGTGGTCAAGTTGCAAGAAGTCGCCGGTGGTCATTTTGGAAGAAGTCGCGGGTGGTCAAGTTGCAAGAAGTCGCCGGTGGCCAAGTTGCAAGAAGTCGCCGGTGGTCAAGTTGCAAGAAGTCGCCGGTGGTCAAGTTGCAAGAAGTCGCCGGTGGTCAAGTTGCAAGAAGTCGTTGGTGGTCAAGTTGCAAGAAGTCGCCGGTGGTCAAGTTGCAAGAAGTCGCCGGTGGTCAAGTTGCAAAAAGTCGCCGGTGGTCAAGTTGCAAGAAGTCGCCGGTGGTCAAGTTGCAAGAAGTCGCCGGTGGTCAAGTTGCAAGACGTCGCCGGTGGTCACGTGGCAAGAAGTCGTTGGTGGTCAAGTTGCAAGAAGTCGTCGGTGGTCAAGTTGTAAGAAGTCGCCGGTGGTCAAGTTGCAAGAAGTCGCCGGTGGTCAAGTTGCAAGAAGTCGCCGGTGGTCGAGTTGCAAGAAGTCGCCGGTGGTCAAGTTGCAAGAAGTCGTCGGTGGTCAAGTTGTAAGAAGTCGCCGGTGGTCAAGTTGCAAGAAGTCGCCGGTGGCCAAGTTGCAAGAAGTCGCCGGTGGTCAAGTTGCAAGAAGTCGCCGGTGGTCAAGTTGCAAGAAGTCGTTGGTGGTCAAGTTGCAAGAAGTCGCCGGTGGTCAAGTTGCAAGAAGTCGCCGGTGGTCAAGTTGTAAGAAGTCGCCGGTGGTCAAGTTGCAAGAAGTCGCCGGTGGCCAAGTTGCAAGAAGTCGCCGGTGGTCAAGTTGCAAGAAGTCGCCGGTGGTCAAGTTGCAAGAAGTCGCCGGTGGTCAAGTTGCAAGAAGTCGTTGGTGGTCAAGTTGCAAGAAGTCGCCGGTGGTCAAGTTGCAAGAAGTCGCCGGTGGTCAAGTTGCAAAAAGTCGCCGGTGGTCAAGTTGCAAGAAGTCGCCGGTGGTCAAGTTGCAAGAAGTCGCCGGTGGTCAAGTTGCAAGAAGTCGCCGGTGGTCAAGTGGCAAGAAGTCGTTGGTGGTCAAGTTGCAAGAAGTCGTCGGTGGTCAAGTTGTAAGAAGTCGCCGGTGGTCAAGTTGCAAGAAGTCGCCGGTGGTCAAGTTGCAAGAAGTCGCCGGTGGTCGAGTTGCAAGAAGTCGCCGGTGGTCAAGTTGCAAGAAGTCGTCGGTGGTCAAGTTGTAAGAAGTCGCCGGTGGTCAAGTTGCAAGAAGTCGCCGGTGGCCAAGTTGCAAGAAGTCGCCGGTGGTCAAGTTGCAAGAAGTCGCCGGTGGTCAAGTTGCAAGAAGTCGTTGGTGGTCAAGTTGCAAGAAGTCGCCGGTGGTCAAGTTGCAAGAAGTCGCCGGTGGTCAAGTTGCAAGAAGTCGCCGGTGGTCAAGTTGCAAGAAGTCGCCGGTGGTCAAGTTGCAAGAAGTCGCCGGTGGTCAAGTTGCAAGAAGTCGTTGGTGGTCAAGTTGCAAGAAGTCGCCGGTGGTCAAGTTGTAAGAAGTCGCCGGTGGTCAAGGTGCAAGACGTCGCCGGTGGTCAAGTTGCAAGAAGTCGCCGGTGGTCAAGTTGCAAGAAGTCGCCGGTGGTCAAGTTGTAAGAAGTCGCCGGTGGTCAAGTTGCAAGAAGTCGCCGGTGGACAAGTTGCAAGAAGTCGCCGGTGGTCAAGTTGCAAGAAGTCGCCGGTTTTCAAGTTGCAAGAAGTCGCCGGTGGTCAAGGTGCAAGAAGTCGTTGGTGGTCAAGTTGCAAGAAGTCGCCGGTGGTCAAGTTGCAAGAAGTCGCCGGTGGTCAAGTTGCAAGAAGTCGCCGGTGGTCAAGTTGCAAGAAGTCGCCGGTGGTCAAGTTGCAAGAAGTCGCCGGTGGTCAAGTTGCAAGAAGTCGCCGGTGGTCAAGTTGCAAGAAGTCGTCGGTGGTCAAGTTGCAAGAAGTCGTCGGTGGTCAAGTTGCAAGAAGTCGCCGGTGGTCAAGTTGCAAGAAGTCGCCGGTGGTCAAGTTGCAAGAAGTCGCCGGTGGTCGAGTTGCAAGAAGTCGCCGGTGGTCAAGTTGCAAGAAGTCGTCGGTGGTCAAGTTGTAAGAAGTCGCCGGTGGTCAAGTTGCAAGAAGTCGCCGGTGGCCAAGTTGCAAGAAGTCGCCGGTGGTCAAGTTGCAAGAAGTAGCCGGTGGTCAAGTTGCAAGAAGTCGTTGGTGGTCAAGTTGCAAGATGTCGCCGGTGGTCAAGTTGTAAGAAGTCGTAGGTGGTCAAGTTGCAAGAAGTCGCCGGTGGTCAAGTTGCAAGAAGTCGCCGGTGGTCAAGTTGCAAGAAGTCGCCGGTGGTCAAGTTGCAAGAAGTCGCCGGTGGTCAAGTTGCAAGAAGTCGTTGGTGGTCAAGTTGCAAGAAGTCGCCGGTGGTCAAGTTGTAAGAAGTCGCCGGTGGTCAAGTTGCAAGAAGTCGCCGGTGGTCAAGTTGCAAGAAGTCGCCGGTGGTCAAGTTGTAAGAAGTCGCCGGTGGTCATGTTGCAAGAAGTCGCCGGTGGTCAAGTTGCAAGAAGTCGCCGGTGGTCAAGTTGCAAGAAGTCGCCGTTGGTCAAGTTGTAAGAAGTCGCCGGTGGTCAAGTTGTAAGAAGTCGCCGGTGGTCAAGTTGCAAGAAGTCGCCTGTGGTCAAGTTGCAAGAAGTCGCCGGTGGTCAAGTTGCAAGAAGTCGTTGGTGGTCAAGTTGCAAGAAGTCGCCGGTGGTCAAGTTGCAAGAAGTCGCCGGTGGTCAAGTTGCAAGAAGTCGCCGGTGGTCAAGTTGCAAGAAGTCGCCGGTGGTCAAGTTGCAAGAAGTCGCCGGTGGTCAAGTTGTAAGAAGTCGCCGGTGGTCAAGTTGTAAGAAGTCGCCGGTGGTCAAGTTGCAAGAAGTCGCCGGTGGTCAAGTTGCAAGAAGTCGCCGGTGGTCAAGTTGCAAGAAGTCGCCGGTGGTCAAGTTGCAAGAAGTCGCCGGTGGTCAAGTTGCAAGAAGTCGCCGGTGGTCAAGTTGCAAGAAGTCGCCGGTGGTCAAGTTGTAAGAAGTCGCCGGTGGTCAAGTTGCAAGAAGTCGCCGGTGGTCAAGTTGCAAGAAGTCGCCGGTGGTCAAGTTGCAAGAAGTCGCCGGTGGTCAAGTTGTAAGAAGTCGCCGGTGGTCAAGTTGCAAGAAGTCGCCGGTGGCCAAGTTGCAAGAAGTCGCCGGTGGTCAAGTTGCAAGAAGTCGCCGGTGGTCAAGTTGCAAGAAGTCGCCGGTGGTCAAGTTGCAAGAAGTCGTTGGTGGTCAAGTTGCAAGAAGTCGCCGGTGGTCAAGTTGCAAGAAGTCGCCGGTGGTCAAGTTGCAAAAAGTCGCCGGTGGTCAAGTTGCAAGAAGTCGCCGGTGGTCAAGTTGCAAGAAGTCGCCGGTGGTCAAGTTGCAAGAAGTCGCCGGTGGTCAAGTGGCAAGAAGTCGTTGGTGGTCAAGTTGCAAGAAGTCGTCGGTGGTCAAGTTGTAAAAAGTCGCCGGTGGTCAAGTTGCAAGAAGTCGCCGGTGGTCAAGTTGCAAGAAGTCGCCGGTGGTCGAGTTGCAAGAAGTCGCCGGTGGTCAAGTTGCAAGAAGTCGTCGGTGGTCAAGTTGTAAGAAGTCGCCGGTGGTCAAGTTGGAAGAAGTCGCCGGTGGCCAAGTTGCAAGAAGTCGCCGGTGGTCAAGTTGCAAGAAGTCGCCGGTGGTCAAGTTGCAAGAAGTCGTTGGTGGTCAAGTTGCAAGAAGTCGCCGGTGGTCAAGTTGCAAGAAGTCGCCGGTGGTCAAGTTGCAAGAAGTCGCCGGTGGTCAAGTTGCAAGAAGTCGACGGTGGTCAAGTTGCAAGAAGTCGCCGGTGGTCAAGTTGCAAGAAGTCGCCGGTGGTCAAGTTGCAAGAAGTCGTTGGTGGTCAAGTTGCAAGAAGTCGTCGGTGGTCAAGTTGTAAGAAGTCGCCGGTGGTCAAGTTGCAAGAAGTCGCCGGTGGTCAAGTTGCAAGAAGTCGCCGGTGGTCAAGTTGCAAGAAGTCGCCGGTGGTCAAGTTGCAAGAAGTCGCCGGTGGTCAAGTTGCAAGAAGTCGCCGGTGGTCAAGTTGCAAGAAGTCGCCGGTGGTCAAGTTGCAAGAAGTCGCCGGTGGTCAAGTTGCAAGAAGTCGCCGGTGGTCAAGTTGCAAGAAGTCGTTGGTGGTCAAGTTGCAAGAAGTCGTCGGTGGTCAAGTTGTAAGAAGTCGCCGGTGGTCAAGTTGCAAGAAGTCGCCGGTGGTCAAGTTGCAAGAAGTCGCCGGTGGTCGAGTTGCAAGAAGTCGCCGGTGGTCAAGTTGCAAGAAGTCGTCGGTGGTCAAGTTGTAAGAAGTCGCCGGTGGTCAAGTTGCAAGAAGTCGCCGGTGGCCAAGTTGCAAGAAGTCGCCGGTGGTCAAGTTGCAAGAAGTCGCCGGTGGTCAAGTTGCAAGAAGTCGTTGGTGGTCAAGTTGCAAGAAGTCGCCGGTGGTCAAGTTGTAAGAAGTCGCCGGTGGTCAAGTTGCAAGAAGTCGCCGGTGGTCAAGTTGCAAGAAGTCGCCGGTGGTCAAGTTGCAAGAAGTCGCCGGTGGTCAAGTTGCAAGAAGTCGCCGGTGGTCAAGTTGCAAGAAGTCGTTGGTGGTCAAGTTGCAAGAAGTCGCCGGTGGTCAAGTTGTAAGAAGTCGCCGGTGGTCAAGTTGCAAGAAGTCGCCGGTGGTCAAGTTGCAAGAAGTCGCCGGTGGTCAAGTTGTAAGAAGTCGCCGGTGGTCATGTTGCAAGAAGTCGCCGGTGGTCAAGTTGCAAGAAGTCGCCGGTGGTCAAGTTGCAAGAAGTCGCCGGTGGTCAAGTTGTAAGAAGTCGCCGGTGGTCAAGTTGTAAGAAGTCGCCGGTGGTCAAGTTGCAAGAAGTCGCCTGTGGTCAAGTTGCAAGAAGTCGCAGGTGGTCAAGTTGCAAGAAGTCGTTGGTGGTCAAGTTGCAAGAAGTCGCCGGTGGTCAAGTTGCAAGAAGTCGCCGGTGGTCAAGTTGCAAGAAGTCGCCGGTGGTCAAGTTGCAAGAAGTCGCCGGTGGTCAAGTTGCAAGAAGTCGCCGGTGGTCAAGTTGTAAGAAGTCGCCGGTGGTCAAGTTGTAAGAAGTCGCCGGTGGTCAAGTTGCAAGAAGTCGCCGGTGGTCAAGTTGCAAGAAGTCGCCGGTGGTCAAGTTGCAAGAAGTCGCCGGTGGTCAAGTTGCAAGAAGTCGCCGGTGGTCAAGTTGCAAGAAGTCGCCGGTGGTCAAGTTGCAAGAAGTCGCCGGTGGTCAAGTTGTAAGAAGTCGCCGGTGGTCAAGTTGCAAGAAGTCGCCGGTGGCCAAGTTGCAAGAAGTCGCCGGTGGTCAAGTTGCAAGAAGTCGCCGGTGGTCAAGTTGCAAGAAGTCGCCGGTGGTCAAGTTGCAAGAAGTCGTTGGTGGTCAAGTTGCAAGAAGTCGCCGGTGGTCAAGTTGCAAGAAGTCGGAGGTGGTCAAGTTGCAAGAAGTCGCCGGTGGTCAAGTTGCAAGAAGTCGCCGGTGGTCAAGTTGCAAGAAGTCGCCGGTGGTCAAGTTGCAAGAAGTCGCCGGTGGTCAAGTTGCAAGAAGTCGTTGGTGGTCAAGTTGCAAGAAGTCGTCGGTGGTCAAGTTGTAAGAAGTCGCCGGTGGTCAAGTTGCAAGAAGTCGCCGGTGGTCAAGTTGCAAGAAGTCGCCGGTGGTCGAGTTGCAAGAAGTCGCCGGTGGTCAAGTTGCAAGAAGTCGTCGGTGGTCAAGTTGTAAGAAGTCGCCGGTGGTCAAGTTGCAAGAAGTCGCCGGTGGCCAAGTTGCAAGAAGTCGCCGGTGGTCAAGTTGCAAGAAGTCGCCGGTGGTCAAGTTGCAAGAAGTCGTTGGTGGTCAAGTTGCAAGAAGTCGCCGGTGGTCAAGTTGCAAGAAGTCGCCGGTGGTCAAGTTGCAAGAAGTCGCCGGTGGTCAAGTTGCAAGAAGTCGACGGTGGTCAAGTTGCAAGAAGTCGCCGGTGGTCAAGTTGCAAGAAGTCGTCGGTGGTCAAGTTGCAAGAAGTCGTCGGTGGTCAAGTTGCAAGAAGTCGTCGGTGGTCAAGTTCGGTGGTCAAGTTGCAAGAAGTCGTCGGTGGTCAAGTTGTAAGAAGTCGCCGGTGCTCAAGTAGCAACAAGTCGCCGGTGGTCAAGTTGCAAGAAGTCGCCGGTGGTCAAGTTGCAAGAAGTCGCCGGTGGTCAAGTTGCAAGAAGTCGCCGGTGGTCAAGTTGCAAGAAGTCGGCGGTGGTCAAGTTGCAAGAAGTCGCCGGTGGTCAAGTTGCAAGAAGTGCAAGAAGTCGCCGGTGGTTAAGTTGCAAGAAGTCGCCGGTGGTCAAGTTGCAAGAAGTCGCCGGTGGTCAAGTTGCAAGAAGTCGCCGGTGGTCAAGTTGCAAGAAGTCGCCGGTGGTCAAGTTGCAAGAAGTCGCCGGTGGTCAAGTTGCAAGAAGTCGCCGGTGGTCAAGTTGCAAGAAGTCGCCGGTGGTCAAGTTGTAAGAAGTCGCCGGTGGTCAAGTTGCAAGAAGTCGTCGGTGGTCAAGTTGTAAGAAGTCGCCGGTGGTCAAGTTGCAAGAAGTCGCCGGTGGCCAAGTTGTAAGAAGTCGCCGGTGGTCAAGTTGTAAGAAGTCGCCGGTGGTCAAGTTGTAAGAAGTCGCCGGTGGTCAAGTTGCAAGAAGTCGCCGGTGGTCAAGTTGCAAGAAGTCGCCGGTGGTCAAGTTGTAAGAAGTCGCCGGTGGTCAAGTTGCAAGAAGTCGCCGGTGGTCAAGTTGCAAGAAGTCGCCGGTGGTCAAGTTGCAAGAAGTCGCCGGTGGTCAAGTTGCAAGAAGTCGCCGGTGGTCAAGTTGCAAGAAGTCGCCGGTGGTCAAGTTGCAAGAAGTCGCCGGTGGTCAAGTTGCAAGAAGTCGCCGGTGGTCAAGTTGCAAGAAGTCGCCGGTGGTCAAGTTGCAAGAAGTCGCCGGTGGTCAAGTTGCAAGAAGTCGCCGGTGGTCAAGTTGCAAGAAGTCGCCGGTGGTCAAGTTGCAAGAAGTCGCCGGTGGTCAAGTTGCAAGAAGTCACCGGTAGTCAAGTTGCAAGATGTCGCCGGTGGTCAAGTTGCAAGAAGTCGCCGGTGGTCAAGTTGCAAGAAGTCACCGGTAGTCAAGTTGCAAGATGTCGCCTGTGGTCAAGTTGCAAGAAGACACTTGTTAAAGATTCAATAGTTTCAGCATAATAGATCATGTGACGTAGGAGTACCTACTAGCACAGCCTGGAATTACCGAGAGGATTGCTCTTCTCTTTCTTTCTCGAACTCTTGTTCCTCTTCTGTATTCAACATGTAAACTCCTGGCGTTCCTTACCTGTGAGTGGAGAGACTATGAGGAACTGCAGGTGATTTTGGGGTCTTAAGTGAATGTCACGTTTCTTCTTTTATGATAAAATTGATGTTTATTGCTTCAGTTTATGGTACCCTTCTGACTGATCCTTAACTTCGTTCCTTCCGTGGAAATGGCTGTTCACTGCATGACAATCTATTTTTCAGTCTTATAATAGCCACTACGTCATTCATGTTCGGTAAACTACTTGACTAATACCATCACCCGGGATCCCCATGGATGTGGGGGAGGTGTCACAGTGGCTCGCTGAATGACACCATCACTCAGGCTCTCGACCAGTGGACGTGTGGGAGTGGCACCAGTTCACACAATGGTTTGCTTGAAATATACAGTAAACATGAAGTTTATTTATAAAACAAAATTGGAACGCTAAATATTTAAGTTGTTTTGGCTGTATGTTCTACAACTTTTTATTAACTTAAAGCTAACTTGTTTATTTCATTAATATAATATAAATTATATAAATTTATAAATATAGATCGCTATTGAAAGAAAACGACATATTTGTAAGTGAAAATGACGGACACAATTATACGATTCACTTAAGAAGACTAAACGTATTCCATAACCTCGATGCTCACGACGGCAATAATTGGCTAAATTGATAATGTAGTCAAATATTATGTTAGAAGATTTGAAGGGAATCTGATAAACTATTCACAAGTCATCATTTGGAAACTAAAATCCAAATTTCTTCAATAAAATTGGTAAATTAAGGCATACACAAACCAAACCTAATTCAAATCTTTCAGAGTGACCAAGGAGACCAATACTGTCAAATGTACAAGGACATTAAGCCAGCAGCCACTCAGGTGCTGAGCTGTCAAGTCATCAACATGGAAAAATTGACACTACTGAGATGCGACACTTAGAAATTATCCTATGTAAAGCGCTATATCAGTTTTTCCACTTTTCCGCCTCAAAAAAGCAAATTAGAATCTACACGGGGAAAAAATCTGTCCAAACTTTTCTCTAATATAAATTGACCAGCTTTTAAGAAAGTGAGTGTAATGTAATATTAGCATACATAACATATTTTTTTAATAATGGTCAAGAATGTACACAGATGTTATAGGCACATGAAAGAGCATTAAGTTCATTTAATCTTGGATAACCGAATAGATCAAAACGCTGTTCCTTATTTCTGATCAGAAGAGAAATTCGCCAGTTATTTCACAGAAACCAATTTGATCAATAAAATTGTCACACGATAAATTACACAACTTAACATCAAGACATTGTTTCCGTTGAGGAAAACATCAACACAAAGTTTGAAGTTGACCAGAAGAAGCATTTTCCAGTTACGTCACAGAATGCAACAAAATTTGTGCCTACGCAGCCCATGAAACGTTGCATTCATTTCGTACGATATATCAGCCAGTGAAGATTGATGCCAGTCACAGTTGTTATTTATATCAGAAGAAAGCGATAAATCTGTAAGGGTCATACAGCGCCTGTAAAATAAGAAGCATTCAAATTCGATCAAGGCAAAGGGAAGATAAATCCAGTTCCTTGGATCAAGAGCCCCTCACCGGCATCTAGGCAAACTAACGCAGTAACGTTAAAGAATACTATACTACTTCGAGATTAAAAGTGGCAAAATGGCATCAACACTACAGTATGTGCATCAACCTTCTGCTAAGTAAGACATCAGAGCTGAAATTCAGAAGCCGACCAAAATATGAGATTTTTACTTTTTTTTTAAGTATCAGATAAGATCCACAATTATTTCAAGTTTGAAGACGATCAGCAGAGGCATTCCAAACAATTAATTTAATAAAAAAAAGTTGAATAAAAATTTACACAGCTCTGAGTGATTAGTTGTTTTAATAAAGCCTACCAATGGTAAAGGTTTGTAACCGATCAGAAAAGGCATTCTAGAGTAAATGATCTGATTCCAACGATTCAAAGTTTTTTTTTAACTATTTCAATAAAATTTCAGATTTGCACCTAATCAGACTAATTCATAGATAATTATCCTTCTTATAGAAAGTATCGTCAAAAATATTTTGAAGCCAATCAGAGGAAGCGTTCTTTAGTTACTGAATAAAAATTATTATCTCTATGAAGTGAAATTTGCTAATTGTAACTTATGGCAGCCAATATCAGCGTCAGCATCGTGTTCAGTAAACCACACCAGAGGTGAAAGTTTGAAACCGATCAGATGAGTTATAGCATGGATTCCATCAATTATTTTTTGATAATTTTTTATATTTTACAGCATCAACAAATTTGCCAGCACGCTAACGAAGCTTATTAGGTACTACCCTGGCACTAAGAGGCATCATCTACCCTGGCACTAAGAGGCATCAACTACCCTGGTACTAAGAGGCATCAACTACCCTGGCACTAAGAGGCATCAACTACCCTGGTACTAAGAGGCATCAACTACCCTGGTACTAAGAGGCATCAACTACCCTGGCACTAAGAGGCATCAACTACCCTGGCACTAAGAGGCATCAACTACCCTGGCACTAAGAGGCATCATCTACCCTGGCACTAAGAGGCATCAACTACCCTGGCACTAAGAGGCATCAACTACCCTGGTACTAAGAGGCATCAACTACCCTGGTACTAAGAGGCATCAACTACCCTGGCACTAAGAAGCATCAACTACCCTGGCACTAAGAGGCATCAACTACCCTGGCACTAAGAGGCATCATCTACCCTGGCACTAAGAAGCATCAACTACCCTGGCACTAAGAGGCATCAACTACCCTGGTACTAAGAGGCATCAACTACCCTGGTACTAAGAGGCATCAACTACCCTGGCACTAAGAGGCATCAACTACCCTGGCACTAAGAGGCATCATCTACCCTGGCACTAAGAGGCATCAACTACCCTGGCACTAAGAGGCATCAACTACCCTGGCACTAAGAGGCATCAACTACCCTGGCACTAAGAGGCATCAACTACCCTGGTACTAAGAGGCATCAACTACCCTGGCACTAAGAGGCATCAACTACCCTGGCACTAAGAGGCATCAACTACCCTGGCACTAAGAGGCATCATCTACCCTGGCACTAAGAGGCATCAACTACCCTGGCACTAAGAGGCATCAACTACCCTGGTACTAAGAGGCATCAACTACCCTGGCCCTAAGAGGCATCAACTACCCTGGCACTAAGAGGCATCAACTACCCTGGCACTAAGAGACATCAACTACCATTGCTCTAAGAGGCATCAACTACCCTGGCACTAAGAGGCATCAACTACCCTGGTACTAAGAGGCATCAACTACCCTGGCACTAAGAGGTATCAACTACCATTGCTCTAAGAGGCATCAACTACCCTGGTACTAAGAGGCATCAACTACCCTGGCCCTAAGAGGCATCAACTACCCTGGCACTAAGAGGCATCAACTACCATTGTTCTAAGAGGCATCAACTACTCTGGCACTAAAAGGCATCAACTACCCTGGCACTAAGAGGCATCAACTACCCTGGCCCTAAGAGGCATCAACTACCCTGGCACTAAGAGGCATAAACTACCCTGGCACTAAGAGGCATCAACTACCCTGGCCCTAAGAGGCATCAACTACCCTGGCACTAAGAGGCATCAACTACCCTGGCCCTAAGAGGCATCAACTACCCTGGCACTAAGAGGCATCAACTACCCTGGCACTAAGAGGCATCAACTACCCTGGCACTAAGAGGCATCAACTACCCTGGCCCTAAGAGGCATCAACTACCCTGGCACTAAGAGGCATCAACTACCCTGGCACTAAGAGGCATCAACTACCCTGGCACTAAGAGGCATCAACTACCCTGGCACTAAGAGGCATCAACTACCCTGGCCCTAAGAGGCATCAACTACCCTGGCACTAAGAGGCATCAACTACCCTGGTACTAAGAGGCATCAACTACCCTGGCACTAAGAGGCATCAACTACCCTGGCACTAAGAGGCATCATCTACCCTGGCACTAAGAGGCATCAACTACCCTGGCACTAAGAGGCATCAACTACCCTGGCTCTAAGAGGCATCATCTACCCTGGCACTAAGAGGCATCATCTACCCTGGCACTAAGAGGCATCAACTACCCTGGCACTAAGAGGCATCAACTACCCTGGCCCTAAGAGGCATCAACTACCCTGGCACTAAGAGGCATCAACTACCCTGGCACTAAGAGGCATCAACTACCCTGGCACTAAGAGGCATCAACTACCCTGGCACTAAGAGGCATCAACTACCCTGGCACTAAGAGGCATCAACTACCCTGGCACTAAGAGGCATCAACTACCCTGGCACTAAGAGGCATCAACTACCCTGGTACTAAGAGGCATCAACTACCCTGGCCCTAAGAGGCATCAACTACCCTGGCACTAAGAGGCATCAACTACCATTGCTCTAAGAGGCATCAACTACTCTGGCACTAAAAGGCATCAACTACCCTGGCACTAAGAGGCATCAACTACCCTGGCCCTAAGAGGCATCAACTACCCTGGCACTAAGAGGCATAAACTACCCTGGCACTAAGAGGCATCAACTACCCTGGCCCTAAGAGGCATCAACTACCCTGGCACTAAGAGGCATCAACTACCCTGGCCCTAAGAGGCATCAACTACCCTGGCACTAAGAGGCATCAACTACCCTGGCACTAAGAGGCATTAACTACCCTGGTACTAAGAGGCATCAACTACCATTGCTCTAAGAGGCATCAACTACCCTGGCACTAAGAGGCATCAACTACCCTGGCCCTAAGAGGCATCAACTACCCTGGCACTAAGAGGCATCAACTACCCTGGCACTAAGAGGCATCAACTACCCTGGCACTAAGAGGCATCATCTACCCTGGCACTAAGAGGCATCATCTACCCTGGCATTAAGAGGCATCAACTACCCTGGCACTAAGAGGCATCAACTACCCTGGTACTAAGAGGCATCAACTACCCTGGCACTAAGAGGCATCAACTACCCAGGCACTAAGAGGCATCAACTACCCTGGCACTAAGAGGCATCAACTACCCTGGCACTAAGAGGCATCAACTACCCTGGCACTAAGAGGCATCAACTAACTAAGAGGCATCAACTACCCTGGCACTAAGAGGCATCATCTACCCTGGCACTAAGAGGCATCATCTACCCTGGCATTAAGAGGCATCAACTACCCTGGCACTAAGAGGCATCAACTACCCTGGCTCTAAGAGGCATCATCTACCCTGGCACTAAGAGGCATCATCTACCCTGTCACTAAGAGGCATCAACTACCCTGGCACTAAGAGGCATCAACTACCCTGGCCCTAAGAGGCATCAACTACCCTGGCACTAAGAGGCATCAACTACCCTGGCACTAAGAGGCATCAACTACCCTGGCACTAAGAGGCATCAACTACCCTGGCACTAAGAGGCATCAACTACCCTGGCACTAAGAGGCATCAACTACCCTGGCACTAAGAGGCATCAACTACCCTGGCACTAAGAGGCATCAACTACCCTGGTACTAAGAGGCATCAACTACCCTGGCCCTAAGAGGCATCAACTACCCTGGCACTAAGAGGCATCAACTACCATTGCTCTAAGAGGCATCAACTACTCTGGCGCTAAAAGGCATCAACTACCCTGGAACTAAGAGGCATCAACTACCCTGGCCCTAAGAGGCATCAACTACCCTGGCACTAAGAGGCATAAACTACCCTGGCACTAAGAGGCATCAACTACCCTGGCCCTAAGAGGCATCAACTACCCTGGCACTAAGAGGCATCAACTACCCTGGCCCTAAGAGGCATCAACTACCCTGGCCCTAAGAGGCATCAACTACCCTGGCACTAAGAGGCATCAACTACCCTGGCACTAAGAGGCATCAACTACCCTGGCTCTAAGAGGCATCAACTACCCTGGCACTAAGAGGCATCAACTACCCTGGCCCTAAGAGGCATCAACTACCCTGGCACTAAGAGGCATCAACTACCCTGGCACTAAGAGGCATCAACTACCCTGGCACTAAGAGGCATCAACTACCCTGGCACTAAGAGGCATCAACTACCCTGGCACTAAAAGGCATCAACTACCCTGGAACTAAGAGGCATCAACTACCCTGGCCCTAAGAGGCATCAACTACCCTGGCACTAAGAGGCATAAACTACCCTGGCACTAAGAGGCATCAACTACCCTGGCCCTAAGAGGCATCAACTACCCTGGCACTAAGAGGCATCAACTACCCTGGCCCTAAGAGGCATCAGCTACCCTGGCCCTAAGAGGCATCAACTACCCTGGCACTAAGAGGCATCAACTACCCTGGCACTAAGAGGCATCAACTACCCTGGCACTAAGAGGCATCAACTACCCTGGCACTAAGAGGCATCAACTACCCTGGCCCTAAGAGGCATCAACTACCCTGGCACTAAGACCCATCAACTACCCTGGCACTAAGAGGCATCAACTACCCTGGCACTAAGAGGCATCAACTACCCTGGCACTAAGAGGCATCAACTATTAAATAGTGAAGTCTTTCAGAGGAGGCAAACTGATAATTATTTAACGTAATATGACGAAATAAAATTTTCAAACAATTTTACACATAAAATCGTCAAATTTGAACCTTCTCATTTGACTCTTATTCTCCGCCGTCGTCAATTTTTTTGGCACCCCCCCTTTTTTTTTTTTAAGCTCTATCACTGAATGTTTTGGAAGTTAACCGAGCCATTCCAGGATGCTGGGAATGAGTTCGACAACTTCGGTCGTAGTCCGGGGAAACATGCTAATCGCTTCAAGAATTTTTGTTCGTTTAGGTACACAAGTGTTGAATATTTGATGGCTACTGAATGAGGCTTTCTGGAGTCATGGACGAAATGAAAGTATAATGTGGGAAAAAGAAAAATGTAGGTAACCTTTTAGAGGTGTCCCTTCGGGGATATCAAATAATACGAAGAAATCGCCTTTTTCGTCCCTTGTAAAAATGTAATAAATAAATAAATTCAGTCTGGTAAAACCTTCATCTTTTAAGAATGTTATGCATGGTTTCCACGACATAGGACGAAGATGAAGCCAAGGAATTTAACAATAGGAGGCCGGGAAAGGGAAATTGGACACGCCTACCTGACCTCAGTCTTGACACGGATTCAGTTCTGGACACAGAAAATAACGCTTCAGACAAATGGAAAGGAGAATCACATAACAGAAAGCGATGTACCAAACGTATCACCATAGGTACAAAACCAGCCCATCTACCACCTTAGCTTCATCTTGGAGTATGTTGCACCAGCATGAAACCCGCTCCTGATAAACTAAATAATCAAGAGAATCCAGAGGTTTGCTTCAAGATTGGGGGATGAACTACCAAAAGAGGTTTATGAAACTCTAATACAAAAAAAAAGAGAGGAGGACCTGGGAGATAATCATGATGTACAAAATACCCATAGAATCAGAATTATGTAAAGTGGATAGGAACATGCTTTTTAAGATGTGATGAAAAGAAGTCAGGATATATAAAACATTTGAAATGCCGCAGATGAGAGTTGGGGATAATAGAACGTTGTTTCAGAGTACCAAAAGTTATAATTGGAACGCGCTAGATGAGGAGGATGTACAAGACAATACGGCTGCAGTGGATTAAGGAATACTTCATAAAAAGAAAGCAACAAGGAGGTATCGGAATTGGGGAGTGTGAACAAGCCAGAGGAATTCGAGGCAAAAATGTGAAACTAATCAGAAAACAAACAGGAGTAGATCAGGAAAAACTGCAAAGGTGTCTGTACAAGCTGCATAATTGGTTTGACATGTGGTTACTGAAATTTAACCCCCAGAAAATACAAAAGTTTTGAAAATCGGAGAAGGGCAAAGACGTACGAAAACAGTGAACAGGCTCGTGGAATAAAAGCTGCAAATCTGCCTGAAAAAGGACCTTGGAGTGAGCATAATTCCGATCATTTCGCCTGAGGTATGCATCAACCGAATAACTAATGCTGAAAACGCGAGACCGGCAAATTTAAGGTGGCTTATAAGAACATCGGTAAGGAGATATTCACAAGCCTATGCACGGTATGTGTCAGGTCCATCTTAAGGGTATGGAACCCGCATCTGGTTGGGCATGTAAAGATGGGAAAAGTACAAAAGTTTGCAAGGATACTAGTCCCAGAGGTGAGGGGTATGACCTATGAGGACACTAGAGAGAAGGACCAGAGCTAACATGATACTGACGTACAAAATATTGAGAGGAATTAACAGGGTGGACAGTAGGAGTGTTTGAGAGGTGGTCTATATAAGTGGATCTTCCATACTTTATAACGGACAGATGTATCATAAAGGGCTGATTAAGCACACTGGGAGTATGAGTAAACAAACGCATCTATCTAAGCCGCCACCTCCTTGCATTGACGTCGTCGGGTAAAGCACAGCTCACATCATCTGTGGCCACGATATATCATGTGATGCTTAAATCGCCTAGAAAGACCAGAACCTGGGAACAGTTCACCGGAGTATCACACTCCAGTCCATATTCTGAATGACCAGTTAATTAGAAACTACTGGAGAACGCGAAATAATTGGCCCTGCAGTCCAGGAGACTGAAGACAGAGGAGAATGCTAGACCTTCACAATCGAACATAGGTTTTTACACTTTAAAAGCCAAGCTATATACCCGTACATGGCTATTAAGCCAGATTTAAGGATCTGTCATCCACCGGATCTTGCAGGAACTGAGCTGCACCGAGGAGATGCTGCTGTCGACTCAAAGCAACTGACCGGACGAACGTTCGACATCCCCTCATCAGTTCGCATAGGGAGCTCGTTCAAAAGCTGCTGTCAACTGTTTCAAGAAATACCATTCGTCCAAAAAAAAATCCAATGTATATGATAGGTAGTAGGAGGCATAGCATCTTCTAATAAAATCTAGTCTGCTGGAATCATGAAGGGAACCCCCAACAGGGCAGTGGTCAGTTTTCCCACCCACTACAGGCCGGGCAGCCATTTATATTTTGTGCAGGATCTGGATTCGAAGAAATCTTTATCAAAGACATCACCCACCTTCTTGGGAACTGTATGTATCCCCTACACCTCTAAAGGACGAATCCTTGATGCTGGTGAGGGGCTTCTGACCTAAGGAATTGGATCTATTCTCTTCCTTGGAACACATCTGAATGCATCCCATCCCCCAGACGCTTTAAAGCTATTTTAGGTTTATTTTCCACCCCCATGAATACAATAATATTCAATCCCCTTCAAGGTAATGATGTTAAGAAGAGTGACCTGAGACCTATTCTGGAGGGAGGTACAAACACATCATCAGAGCCACAGCTTTCTCTGCTGGATGACGGCACGAACTAAAATATCCTTCCCTTTTCTTGGCAACAAGAATTAAACTTAAATTAAACTTAAAAATCAAAGCCCAGGGATAGTTTAGTATCCCCAGGCTTGGTTACTTGTAAGAAAAACACAAGAGACTTTGCTAGCTGAGCAGAACACAGTATAAAATAGAAATAGTAAATCTCCAAATAAACAATATTTAATGGAATGCTCTAAATCTATAGGGCTCAAAAAGAGATCGAGAATGGGATGTAATTAGGTTTTATCCAAGGAGAAGAGGGCTTAAATAACTGGGATAAACAGTCCTTCATAGGCATCCCCCTTGACGGGAGAAACTAACCAGCAATGGGCCTTACCGCAGGCTGGCGATATTCTCTGTTATGGAAATAATATATAATATTTCTTCTACACTAAACCTAAGATCGTGATTCCCAATACTCTCAAACTCTCAGGAAGAAGCTTTCTCTTTACTTTGTTAGTTAAAAAGCATGAGAATAATATTGTATTTTATAAAAGCTACCGTCATGTAGACTCTTTCTTCCCTGAACTGGCAGCATGACATTATGTCATGGTATTCTTCTAAGATGATGTTGAATGTAAGTCCTGGTCTTTCGAAGAGGGTGCATACTTCTGGGCCCCTTGTTGTTCACAATCTACATAAACGACATAGATGAGGGAATAAATAGCGACATAAGCAAATTTGCTAATGATGCCAAAATAGGCTGTCCAGTTCATTCTAATGAGGACATTAGAACACTCCAGGATGATTTGAATAGACTCATGCAGTGGTCGGAGAAGTGGCAGATGCAGTTTAATATAGACAAATGCAAAGTTGTAAATGTTGGATAGGAAAATAACCATCCCACATATAAACTTAATGATGTGATCTTAAAATTACGGATTGCGAAAAGGATTTAAAAGTTCTGGTTAGCAGTAATCTGAAACCAAGATAACAGTTCATAAGTGTTCGCAATAAAGCTAACAGAATCCTTGGCTTCATAGCAAGAAGTATAAATAATAGAAGTCGTCAGGTTGTTCTTCAACTCTATATATCTTTGGTTAGGCTTCATTTAGATCATGCTCCGCAGTTTTGATCACCGTATTACATGGAAAACGTATAAAGCAGGATGACAAAGTTGATCCCACGTATCAGAGATCTTCCATTTGAGGATACCTGGAGTTTACCTGGAGAGAGTTCCGGGGGTCAACGCCCCCGCGGCCCGGTCTGTGACCAGGCCTCCTGGTGGATCAGAGCCTGATCAACCAGGCTGTTGCTGCTGGCTGCACGCAAACCAACGTACGAGCCACAGCCCGGCTGATCAGGAACTGACTTTAGGTGCTTGTCCAGTGCCAGCTTGAAGACTGCCAGGAGTCTGTTGGTAATCCCCCTTATGTGTGCTGGGAGGCAGTTGAACAGTCTCGGGCCCCTGACACTTATTGTATGGTCTCTTAACGTGCTAGTGACACCCCTGCTTTTCATTGGGGGGATGGTGCATCGTCTGCCAAGTCTTTTGCTTTCGTAGTGAGTGATTTTCGTGTGCAAGTTCGGTACTAGTCCCTCTAGGATTTTCCAGGTGTATATAATCATGTATCTCTCCCTCCTGCGTTCCAGGGAATACAGGTTTAGGAACCTCAAGCTCTCCCAGTAATTGAGGTGTTTTATCTCCGTTATGCGCGCCGTGAAAGTTCTCTGTACATTTTCTAGGTCGGCAATTTCACCTGCCTTGAAAGGTGCTGTTAGTGTGCAGCAATATTCCAGCCTAGATAGAACAAGTGACCTGAAGAGTGTCATCATGGGCTTGGCCTCCCTACTTTTGAAGGTTCTCGTTATCCATCCTGTCATTTTTCTAGCAGATGCGATTGATACAATGTTATGGTCCTTGAAGGTGAGATCCTCCGACAGGATCAATCCCAGGTCCTTGACGTTGGTGTTTCGCTCTATTTTGTGGCCATAATTTGTTTTGTACTCTGATGAAGATTTAAATTCCTCATGTTTACCATATCTGAGTAATTGAAATTTCTCATCGTTGAACTTCATATTGTTTTCTGCAGCCCACTGAAAGATTTGGTTGATGTCCGCCTGGAGCCTTGCAGTGTCTGCAATGGAAGACACTGTCATGCAGATTCGGGTGTCATCTGCAAAGGAAGACACGGTGCTGTGGCTGACATCCTTGTCTATGTCGGATATGAGGATGAGGAACAAGATGGGAGCGAGTACTGTGCCTTGTGGAACAGAGCTTTTCACCGTAGCTGCCTCGGACTTTACTCTGTTCACGACTACTCTCTGTGTTCTGTTAGTGAGGAAATTATAGATCCATCGACCGACTTTTCCTGTTATTCCTTAAGCACGCATTTTGTGCGCTATTACGCCATGGTCACACTTGTCGAAGGCTTTTGCAAAGTCTGTATATATTACATCTGCATTCTTTTTGTCTTCTAGTGCATTTAGGACCTTGTCGTAGTGATCCAATAGTTGAGACAGACAGGAGCGACCTGTTCTAAACCCATGTTGCCCTGGGTTGTGTAACTGATGGGTTTCTAGATGGGTGGTGATCTTGCTTCTTAGGACCCTTTCAAAGATTTTTATGATATGTGATGTTAATGCTATTGGTCTGTAGTTATTTGCTGTTGCTTTACTGCCCCCTTTGTGGAGTGGGGCTATGTCTGTTGTTTTTAGTAACTGTGGGACGACCCCCGTGTCCATGCTCCCTCTCCATAGATGGAAAAGGCTCCTGATAGGGGCTTCTTGCAGTTCTTGATGAACACAGAGTTCCATGAGTCTGGCCCTGGGGCAGAGTGCATGGGCATGTCATTTATCGCCTGTTCGAAGTCATTTGGCGTCAGGATAACATCGGATAGGCTTGTGTTAATCAAATTTTGTGGCTCTCTCATAAAAAATTAATTTTGATCTTCGACTCTCAGTCTGGTTAGCGGCTTGCTAAAAACTGAGTCATATTGGGACTTGAGTAGCTCACTCCTTTCCTTGCTGTCATCTGTGTAGGACCCATCTTGTTTAAGTAGGGGCCCAATACTGGACGTTGTTCTCGATTTTGATTTGGCATAGGAGAAGAAATACTTTGGGTTTCTTTCGATTTCATTTATGGATAGACTAAGGGCCCTGAATCTGCCCTCTAGAAAGGCGTAGAATTAGGGGGGGATATGATTGAGGAGTATAAATGGAAAACAGGAATTAATGAAGGGGGTGTAAATAGCGTGCTAAAAGTATCTAGCATAGATAGGACTCGCAGCAATGGTTTTAAATTGGAAAAAATCAGATTCATGAAGGATATAGAAAAACACTGGTTTGGTAAAAGAGTTGTGGATGAGTGGAACAAACTCCCGAGTACCGTTGTGTAGTTCTAAAAATAGGTTGAATAAATACATGAGTGAGTGTGGGTGGGTGAGAGTTGGACCTGACTAGCTTATGCTACTAGGTCGGATGCCTTGCTCCTTCCTTAAGTGAAGTGTGTGACCTGACTAGGTCAAGACATTGGTTTAAGCCGGTGAGAGAACTGGACCTGCCTCGCATAGGCCAGTAGGCCTGTTGCAGTGTTCCTTCTTTCTTATGTTCTTATGTTCTGAAATAGGTTAGTTTGGTACAAAGCAATGTTGGCATCCGAATCACCTCAGGTGATTTTTACTTTGAGGATCGTGACAATAGGCTAAGAACCTAGAGGTACTCCCAGAAGGATGCTGTCGTCTAGGGAGATAGTTGAGACTTCTAGTTGGACAAACCCAACTGAAGCAATGGTTGACTAATTAATGGAGAGGATTTCACATTTTTCTGAGTGGGGAACAAGTTTCAAATCCTTTATCAGTAATTCATCGAGTGGAGATCTGCTAGAAGGAGCTCTTATTTACCAGACACAATATCTTCACCCAAGAACCAGATAGCGTCGTTGCTATATTTTGATGCAGACTTCCCTAACTGCTATACAGAAGAGGAGTTGGACGTAAGCAAGTCCCTGCTGCATGCCGTTAAACGATATGGCTTCGCAGGAGAAACCTGTATCCATCTCAAATTTTGAGATTAGAGCAGATAAATGTAATACTGCAAAAACAACCCCCTGTTTTTTTTATTAGATATTATGCATTCTAGAAGTCTGGTTTTAATAACAGCTTATTTTGTGTTAGATCACTAATATGAGATAAGCTAATACTAGGCTATCTTATGTTAGGTCAATGAAACAATTCTGATTTGATCGATACATCATAGCAACTTCTTTATGTGTACTTTTGAAGGTCACTTTGGAGACGCTACTACAAGGTAGTCATTCTCTGTTTTGTAAATGTTGTGTTAAACTCATGTCCGGTAAACCAGACTTTCTAAGCTAGTTCCTAGCAATCATCCAACAATGTCTCTTGACAGAAGCCACTCGTACTCTTTCCTGATGAATAAAGGTACAACAACGGGACTGGAACAACACACAAATAACCAGCAGATAAAAGACAAACTTATAACGACCTCGTCATAAGCTTCATTTTGACATGTGTGGGTAATTTGTATATTACTAACCCATTCTTATACTCACCAGTCACTTGGTTGAGAACGATCGTTAAAAACATCAGTACGAGGAGTTAATTTTTTCCATAAAACAGCGAGTTCCTTAGGAAAAAGTTGTGCAAGAGAGTTGGGACACTGTCAGTACACTAATAATGTTATATTTAAGTCAGTGGTTTTAACGATGAATTGTATTTTACACACCTTTGTTGCCTTTGTTTTAAGCTTTCTTCTTAAATCAAGAGTAGAGTGAAGATAATTAGTGTCGTGGCCGGACCACTTAACCAAGGCACAGTACTTGCTCCCATCTTGTTCCTCATCCTCATATATGACATAGACAAGGATGTCAGCCACAGCACCGTGTCTTCCTTTGCAGATGACACCCGAATCTGCATGACAGTGTCTTCCATTGCAGACACTGCAAGGCTCCAGGCGGACATCAACCAAATCTTTCAGTGGGCTGCAGAAAACAATATGAAGTTTAACGATGAGAAATTTCAATTACTCAGATATGGTAAACACGAGGAAATTAAATCATCATCAGAGTACAAAACAAATTCTGGCCACAAAATAGAGCGAAACACCAACGTCAAAGACCTGGGAGTGATCATGTCGGAGGATCTCACCTTCAAGGACCATAACATTGTATCAATCGCATCTGCTAGAAAAATGACAGGATGGATAATGAGAACCTTCAAAACTAGGGATGCCAAGCCCATGATGACACTCTTCAGGTCACTTGTTCTAACTAGGCTGGAATATTGCTGCACACTAACAGCACCTTTCAAGGCAGGTGAAATTGCTGACCTAGAAAATGTACAAAGAACCTTCACGGCGCGCATAACGGAGATAAAACACCTCAATTACTGGGAGCGCTTGAGGTTCCTGAGCCTGTATTCCCTGGAACGCAGGCGGGAGAGATACATGATTATATACACCTGGAAAATCCTAGAGGGACTAGTACCGAACTTGCACACGAAAATCACTCACTACGAAAGCAAAAGACTTGGCAGACGATGCAACATCCCCCAATGAAAAGCAGGGGTGTCACTAGCACGTTAAGAGACCATACAATAAGTGTCAGGGGCCCGAGACTGTTCAACTGCCTCCCAGCATACATAAGGGGGATTACCAACAGACCCATGGCAGTCTTCAAGCTGGCACTGGACAAGCACCTAAAGTCGGTTCCTGACCAGCCGGGCTGTGGCTCGTACGTTGGTTTGCGTGCAGCCAACAGTAACAGCCTGGTTGATCAGGCTCTGATCCACCAGGAGGCCTGGTCACAGACCGGGCCGCGGGGGCGTTGACCCCCGGAACTCTCTCCAGGTAAACTCCAGTGTTGAAATAGCTTGCAGATTTACTCACGGTCGGAAGCTATTACCACTACACCACCAAAAGCTATTTGATCTAATCACTGAGTGAAAAATGCATTAAAAGTTTTCCTTCGAATTTTCCTTATGGATCACAAACAATTACCGCAGTTTTTCAAATTGCTCTTAACAGAATCTGATTAACGAGCCGTTGCTTTCCCAGCGATGAAGATAATGATGTTTTTCATCCTTCCTTCCTTCCCTCCTTTCTTCCTACCCTTTTTTCTTTCACTATCTGTTCCAAATTTTTAATACGAGTTGTCTAGTCATACTATAAGGAATGACGTCATCATGCTGGTGAAACAACAGTCAGATATTTTACAAATTAATTACTTTTAAATTGTTTACAATATCTTTTATACAGAAAATAATATTTGTCTTACTTTTGTATAAAATGAAAACTTACTAAGGGAGGAACATCGGCGTAAAAATACTAGTATAAGTCTAAATTTTCAATAATGTAAATTAGAGTTATTTTCTCTTGAAACTGCCGCTACCCTTCCTCTCCTTCGCTGAAATTTGAACCCCGTCCCCTCCTCTCCCACAATCTCTAGGCGCTGTATGAGAACTTCGGGGTTAACGTCACTTCATGATAAGAATAATTGTACGGGACTGATTACCACATACTGCCCTTCAAGCAACTTATGAGGAAGACGCAGCTTGAATCTCTTTGAGAAATTAGGGAACGGAAATGTTCCCTGGAACTGGTTTACGGCAGGACAATGTGTAGCAGAGAATCGCAGTCAATACATAAAATTCGGGATGTGCCAAAATATCGGTATCGCTGGGTATCAGTCATTATTATTATAATCTTGGGGAGCCCTAAACCCGTAGGATTATACAGCGCATGTGGGAGGAATGGAAGGTATTCAGGGTCAATTCAGGGAACCAGAGCACAGATCCAATTCCTTAGTTCAAGAGCCCCTCACCAGCGCCAAGGAACCTCCTTTGAGGGGTGGGTATTGGTCATTCTTACGGTATCGGAATCGATGAAAAAAAGACCGATGCCTGCAGATACTTTTTAAGAATTAATATTACATGTGTTCTTCAATATACCAAAATTAACACTTTACCTCACGATTCTGAAGGTTACTCATACACTCATTCTCACAAGAAATAAAAAACAGAAGATAAAAGAACACTGTAGGAGAGCTAATGACCCACGAAGATGGGACCGAACTAAGGGAAAAACCCGGAGAACAGAACTCACCTAGGTAGAAGAGAACCCTCGGTCCAAATTCTCCCTGACTGACTGTCTTTTGTCACGCTCTCGCAGCATCAGCTTGAACTTCTTGGTTTTGATTTTTCTTTTGCCACTTTACCTACCCCTCGCGCTGGCACTGACCTGATTAACTCCTTTGAATCGTTTTGCCAATCTCACTCGAAATTTTCCTGTTCTGTCCACTTTTCGCTTTGCTTTCATTCTGGCTCTTGATAACTGTTGTCTAAGAATTACCACCTTCCTCGTCGCTATCAACTTACATTCTCTTATCCTAAGTCTAGTACCAATATTGTCATTCTTTCTTCTGACGAAGACATTTCGGTTATCATTGATTGCTAGGATTACCTCCGAAAACCTGAACCCTTGGTATCTGACTCACGTACCTATACTCCTCTCGTTTCCAACCTTCTTGATCTCGTCAGGAGAAATTTTAACTATAAATTTCGGACTCTCTCCGATCTCTAACTTCCTAACTTTGATCATGTTCAACGTTTCCCTGTTATCTGTCACTCTTTACCTTATTTCTATGGTCTTCCTAAAACTCATAAACCTGGTATCCTTCTACGTTCAATCATTTCCTCCAGAGGTTGTCTCTTTTTCTCATGCCTCTTGGGTATTCAAAGCTCTCACTCCTTTTCTTCAAACTTTTTTTTACTGTTCACCTCCGTCACTCTCATGACTTCATCGAACGGGTCCAACCACATCTGAATTTTGAGATGCTAAGTACTGGCGTTAAGTCCTTCTTCACTAATGTCCCTCTTAATGATGCTCTTCATCTCGATGTCTGGACCTGCTGATGTCTTTCTTGATCTTATTGGCCTTTGTGTGCACTCTAACTCCTTTCCTTTCAAGATAAACTTTATTCTCAAACTTTCGGAGTTGCTATGGGCTTCCCTCTATCCCCTGTTCTTGCTAGCTTTAATATGGAATACTTCGAAACTGTTCTACTTCCTGCCTACTACTTGGGTGTGACCTTCCCTCTGGTTCTGCTATGTAGATGACGTCTTTGCCCTTTGGCTTCATGACTATAGTCTCTTCCAGGCATTTCTCGATGCTCTTGACAATCTTGATCTTTCTGTCAAGTTCAGAGCTGAATGGGAATCTAACTCTTTGCTTCCTTTCCTTGATGTACTCATACATGCCTATCACCCGGCTAGAAAAGTAGCGAGAGTAAATGCAAATTGACATGTATCTTCACTACTTTTCTAGCCATGCTCCCTCTGTCATGAAAATTTTCTTATTTCTCAATTTTTCTGTGCCCTCCGCATTTGTAGCTCTCAGTTCCATGACTCGAAAATGTCAACTCTTCACAGTTCGTTGTCTTCCCTTGGTTACTCTTCCCATTTCATAAACCCTGCTTTCTCTTGTCTTAAACGGATTTTCTTCTCTCCCAAACTCTCCTGTAAAATCTCTTGTTCTTTGTCTTCCCTATACTTCCAGTCTCCCAAATCTTAACAACTCCCTCCGTTCCTTAGACATCAAACATACTTATCACCAAATTAACAACCTTCGTAGTAATCTAGTTTGTACCTCTCCTCATGCTGCTGATGCGTCCGGAGTCTACTCCATTTCCTGCTCCTCTTGTTCTTTCCAGTACTTTGAAGAAACTGGCCGCTCTCGTTCTGATAGATTTAAAGAGCACAAAAGAAGTGTTAGACAAGCCAACGCTAACATTGTTCATTTCTGTCATGTTAGAGATCACAGTCATCCTATTAACTGGTCTTCTGCCAAAACTGTCTACCCTTCTAGCCTTCACAGACGCCGTCTTGTTGTAGCATCCCCTTATACACAGCTTTCCTAATATGAATCTTAGTCCTGGCTGTCTCTGCAGATACCTTCCTTTTTCATTACATTATCAAATG
The DNA here is from genome assembly GCF_038502225.1 of Cherax quadricarinatus. Lineage (NCBI taxonomy): Eukaryota > Metazoa > Arthropoda > Malacostraca > Decapoda > Parastacidae > Cherax > Cherax quadricarinatus. The sequence goes on from NC_091300.1 coordinate 47,007,307, forward strand.
CTCAAAACTTCAGAACACTTGTGACTTGACTTGATCTTTATCTCCTCCTCTCCCTTCCTCTTCACTTTCCTTATATTTTCATTGCCTTTCCTTTCTTCTGCCTAAATGAGTTCTGTACTATGAGTTTTTCCCTTGTGGACCATTAGCTCTCCGGCAGTGTTCCTTTTTCTTTTGGTTTTTCTCTCGTCCTTAGACTACCTCACTGCTACTAATACTACCACTACTACTATTACTACAACCACTATTACAACTATTAATGCAACTACTACTATTACTACCACTACTACTACTACTACTACTACTATTACTACTACTACTACAGGTACTACCTCTATCATTACTGCCACTACTACCATTAATATACTTCTACCTCTGGTTCTCCTGGCGGGACCGGCAGAACGAGAGGAGGTAGAAATATATCCTGACAGAATAAGTAAAAACCCTAATAAAATAGAAACAAATCTTTGGTCTTGTATCTCCACATAGAGAGAACAATGATTCCGACTGGAGAAAGGGACAACATTCCATATTAGATTACCAGGAGGGAATTGGTCGTTACATTCGAATGTATGTCGAGTTCCTCATCCAATGCAGACACTACACGGAACCTCCAATATAGACAACACACTGAACCTTCAGCATAGACACCACATTGGTCGAAATGGTGTGGTGATACTTTTAAGTTGCAGGTAAAAATCTCGTTAAATATTTCTATATCATGAATATAAAGGTACCAGGTTTTGACTTGACAGAGTTGGTCATAACCGTGTTCACAGATCAAGCTTTACACTTCTTCTGCCGCAAGGTAAATAGTGGTTTTGACCTCGTACTGAGCCAAGATTTTATTGACCTCCTTGAACCTTGTGTGAATTGTGAATTTGACAAGCTGATAAGACATTTATGTAGAAGTTAGGTATCTTTATTCCGAAACGATTCGCCTACACATTAGGTTTCTTCAGTGGAATTACTGTACATCTGTTTTAGCTTCGAGGAAAACACTTTTAAATAGCAATCTGGCATAGCCATATATTCACCTGCTACTGCAGTCTTACCTATTGAACATTTGGAATCCACCTGCACCATATCAAACATTCCTAAAATTGTTCAATGCGCTACGTAGATGATATCCTAGTTATTCTTCTGAGGAGGCTTAAAATAAACATTTTTCAAGCTATATGTGGAATCAACCTTCACATTCACAGTAGCAGAAGAGAGATAAGAGTTTACCATTTCTCAGTGCATTATTCCACGCGGAAGGAATGAGGCTTTTTTTTTCTAAGTAGAGAGGATAGCTACATGTTAGAATGATTTGATATACTTATAATCCCATCGTGTTAACAGGACTAAGAAGCGTCATTATAGGATTTTTTCATAGAGCTTTTACGATCTTCAGCTCACAATACTTAAAAGTATAAGAATCTAAATACCTTGAGAGGCTCCCCTACAGTTTCAGTTCCCACCACACTTAATCAACGACCGTAGAAAGAGCCAAGTGCCTCCTCAACAGAAACACAAACACAGATCCACTGCCAAATGTATCGTTTTACCGGCGAGTAACGTGGCTCCCAATGTTTTATTGCTAATGACAGACAGACACTTGAAAACTGACACCAACGCTTCGACCTCCACCAGAGTGTTAGTAAATATATGTATATATATATATATATATATATATATATATATATATATATATATATATATATATATATATATATATATATATATATATATATATATATAATATATATATATATATATATATATATATATATATATATATATATATATATATATATATATATATATATATATGCAATAAGATCACAGTAAACAGGTGATTTCAAAATATGCAAAACAACCACTCGGAAAGAATAGAGAAATTCCAAGCGCTTTCGTGACTACTCACATTATCACATTGATAATGTGAGTAGTCACGAAAGCGCTTGGAATTTCTCTATTCTTTCAGAGTGGTTGTTTTGCATATATATATATATATATATATATATATATATATATATATATATATATATATATATATATATATATATATATATATAAATATATATATATATATATATATATATATATATATATATATATATATATATATATATATATATAAATGCACAGACAATGCCAAAAACAAGGCTGACGTATACATGATACTCTGGGGAGGCTGCAACAAAAAGTACATAAGTGAAGCATCAAGTGCTTCAAGACACTGGCAGATGGGAAGATCACAATCATGGCTATGTACATTGAAGAGCAGTAGAGGGACACATCATGAAGTTCAATGAAGCCAGTCTAATAATTCCCAAAAGCGATTTGCGCAGACTCGGGTGCCTGATAGCAGCATTGATTGCAACAATCAACACCATTCCCCAAGAGTCAGGTAGCTATAGAATATCAATAACCTTGGCCAAACGCTTGTTATAAACATTAACACCGCCTTTGGATGGCACCATTGCGCCCGACCTATTCATATTTACATTGTCCAGTCTTTCGAGATTAGCCAAGATTTTTTTATTTTTACACACCAGCCGTCTCCCACCGAGGTAGGATGACCAGAAAAAAAAATTTCTCCAGCCTTCATTCAATTACTGCCTTGCCAGAAGCGTGATGACAATATAATTCTAATATACTATACTTCCAAACTGCAACATCCCTCCCCCCCCCCCACTTCCTTCAGATTGAAGATGCTGTGCTTCACACCAGGACTCGAGTCAGGTTTACCGGTTTCTGAATAATTTAAATAAATGTTACTTTGCTGACACTTCGACAACACCCCAAATCGTAAAAAAAACACATACCTCTACTCATATATAAAACGCTCACAAAAGCCTGTTGGATACAAAACCTCCTTTATCCCCTCCCTCCAATCTTTCCTAAGACGACATCTATTAAATTTTATCTCCATCCCAGATTCATACACCCGCCGCGTCATTCTATTTTGTTCCGTCTTCTCTAATTACCCAATCCTAATGAACAACTCCTGCTCAGGCCTCTGAATTATGCTTTGGTAACCTCACACCTAATCTCCAAACTACGAATTCTCTGAATAATATTCACACCACATATTGCCCTCAGAAATATGACCCCTGCCGCCAGCCTCCTCCTCATAGCTGCAATGTTTAAAAGTCTTGGCCGACACCAATATAAGAGTGCTAGTACCCTTCTCTGGTGCAATTCCTTGTTTACCTCCATGAACAGGGTTCTTTGTCTCAGATATCTCAGTGCACTTTCCTCACTTCTATGGTTCACCTTATCTTTTACGGATCCTTCCACCGACAAGTACAATTCCAAATATCTGAACATATATCTGAACTTCAACATGTTGCTTTCACGCTGAGAGTCCTCAAACATTACCCATCTCACAACAGCTAGGGTGCTACACCTAACCTCTCACAGCTTGCCTCCACCTTCCTCAACTATATACTAGAACAGATTTATTTCTTAGTTGCCTCTGTATTAGGGCTGAAGAAACCACTTGTGGTAGAACGTTTCCATAATCAGTGTTTTGAGCAGTGAATACTTCTCATTTACCTACAGTCACCATACTGAACCTGCAGTATAGTCACCACACTGAACCTGCAGTATAGTCACCACACTGAACCTGCAGTATAGTCACCACACTGAACCTGCAGTATAGTCGCCACACTGAACCTGCAGTATAGTCACCACACTGAACCTGCAGTATAGTCGCCACACTGAACCAGCAGTATAGTCGACACCACACTGAACCTGCAGTATAAACACCACACTGATACTGTAAGTAGTATAGTAGTAATAATAGTAGTAGTATAGTAACAACACAAATAGTAGTGTAGGAGAAGTAGTAATAGTACAGAATAAGTAATATAGTAGTAACAATAGCAGTAGTAATAATAGTACAGTAGTAATAATACAGTAGCAGCAATAGTAGTAGTACAGTAGTAATACAGTAGTTGCAATAGTCGTCGTACAGTAGTAGTCATAAGAGTAACACAGAAGTACTAGTAGAGTAGTAGTAATGATAATATATTCACAGACCTGTGACAGCTTCCAGTGATTACAACTTCCTTATACACTAATAACCCGCACACACCTGACAAACTTATGACGAGGTTTGGGTTCAACTTAGACCATTAACTAGACACACAGTCACAGTGCTGTAATATTATTACCTCCTCCCGTACTACGTCTCCCGTCTTCCCTCTCCCTCATATAGTGTGGTTAGCTCCCCTCGCACTTCTCTGACTTGTTAATGGTAACAGTCGGACAGAAGCGTCATCATAAGCTTCAGTCTCCTGTGTGCGGGTTATTTGTGTATTTTTCCAGTTACTGTATAGTGCCCTTATATTCCGCTTCCTTATATCTGATAAACCAGGAGGTTTCTGCCAGCATAGCTATCACAACGTGGGTAGTATGGCGCTTCCTTCACGAATTTCTTCAGCATTCTCTCTCTCTCTCTCTCTCTCTCTCTCTCTCTCTCTCTCTCTCTCTCTCTCTCTCTCTCTCTCTCCCTCCCTCTCTTAACCTTAGTTCCCGTAATATTTCGTGTATCTCGTGGTATTAAGTTAAAGGTTTGTACCACGGATGTTATCACAGTGTTCACAAAATGTGCTAATGACACTAGAGTTTGTTAGAGGTTATTCTACACTTCCTCACTAATATCTTGCTCCAGTAACTTGTTATGGTTGTGCGTAGATTGGAAATTTGACCCTGAAGTATTTTTCCTGTATATATTATCAGGTTTCGCAGTCCTCTATTCAAAGAGGCACACGCCCAGTGATTTGTAGTTTCCAGTACCTTAATGTTTTGATTCTATGCGGACAGGTATGAGAAATAGTGATGTGCATAATAGCATCACTGTCATTGTTTCTAGTGTTGTAAATTGCACACACAATTTAACCTATCATATTCCTGCCCTTTTCATTGTCTTTATCGTAACTTCAATATGTTAAGTTACGTAGGTACATTACTTGTTCCTTTCCTTCTACACTATCATCTGCAATGATTCTCCTGTCATGTTCGTATTTTCCGTGCGTAATTATTTGGAAATAGTCATTACTTTACATTCAGATATTTTCTTAAGTCTGCTAAAGAACTGTAATATTGTAATTTTTCAGTCTTCCGCTTGAGGCAGCCTTCATGCTCATTTATTTTTATCTGCAAAATGATTCCTAGCTGTGGTTAATGTATGAGGACGAGAAACACAAAGGTGCCAAAGCCGAGCTCTGAGTTACCTTTAACTTTCCCGATATTGATTTTTCTTTTATTTACCGCCAATCTTTGCATTGTGTTCATTTATATGAGTAATCTCCATTTCCATTCTTTAATTGTAAGACGTATTACCCTATTTTTGATGCAGTTACCGTATCTGTGTATTATTTTATGAATAAAAGCAGAAGTCTAGGAATCGGCATGTCAATTTCGCTTTCGATATCAGGAAAATACGTGTTACTCTTAATATATTTTTTAGGTGTTTAAAGTTCATGAAAAATTGTCAGGGTTTTCGGTTTTCTAGACAACGATTGAATAGCTGAACATAAAAGTCTTTCAGGACTTCGTTCATTTGCTATCATCATTTCACTATCAGTATTTCTCTCTCATCATTTCTCTATCATCATTATACAAACCTGCTTTAAGTAGAAGGTCAATACCCTAATTGGGGATTTATTTGAATTTTGCATACATGGCAGAAATATTTTAGATTTTCTCAATTTCTTGAATGGCTTTTTGCTCCTTTTTCTCTGCGAAGACTCATTATTAGTTAGTTTTTAATTTGGTGGTTAACTGAGGAGCTCAGAATGACCACCACAAGACATTACCTGATGAAGGTAAATATATTATTTAACAAGAGAGGTTATATTACAGTACCACGAAGGATATATACTCAAAAAAACTCTATATTATAGCGAAGAAGATATATTATTCCATCAGGAGAGCTATACTAATGTACATTTGAGAATAGATTGTAGTGGTGAAAGGTTTGTATACTATTGTAGTAGACACAGGTTTATATATAAAGTGTAGTGGTGATAGTTTTTGTAGAGTGTAGGGGTGGTATAACATTGTACCGGGAAGGACATATTATCCTGTCAGGGAGGGTAGATTATCGTATAAAAGAGGGCATATTTTACAAGTGAAGATATATCATACAATGGAGGATATATCATGATACAGAGAATACATTAGAGCACTAGGCATAAGATACATTAGAGCACCCCAAGAACAGGATATATTATGGCAACTTAGGGATATATTATGTACAGTGAGGATATACTACTGTAATTTGGGGATATATTATTACACCTTGAGGATATGCTATCGCACCAGGGAGGCTATATTACAGCACCACGGAAGATATTTTACGGTATCACTAACGACACACCATACTAATCAGGATATATACTTTGATAAAAGAAGTTATATTAGCGGCCTAGAAAAGATATATTATCGTACCAGATGAAAATCATTTTCCTGAAATAATTACGTGGGAACAGCTATACTCTCCTGATCCCCTTACCAATATTGCTGCAGGTTTAACGAGAAGACAGCCGTGAGTTGTACAATAGGTGTTAAGATTGGTTGGTTTGCTAGGCATAAAGCCTGTCGACTGGACAAAGGGTGTAAATATATATATATATATATATATATATATATATATATATATATATATATATATATATATATATATATATATATATTATTTTTTTTATAATCACTCTGGCCGATTCCCACCAAGGCAGGGTGGCCCGAAAAAGAAAAACTTTCACCATCATTCACTCCATCACTGTCTTGACAGAAGGGTGCTTTACACTACAGTTTTTAAACTGCAACATTAACACCCCTCCTTCAGAGTGCAGGCACTGTACTTCCCATCTCCAGGACTCAAGTCCGACCTGCCGGTTTCCCTGAACCCCTTCATAAATGTTACTTTGCTCACACTCCAACAGCAAGTCAAGTATTAAAAACCATTCGTCTCCATTCACTCCTATCAAACACGCTCACGCACACCTGCTGGAAGTCCAAGCCCCTCGCACACAAAACCTCCTTTACCCCCTCCCTCCAACCTTTCCTAGGCCGACCCCTACCCCGCCTTCCTTCCACTACAGACGGATACACTCTTGAAGTCAGCCCTCTGGACAACAGTTTTGGTAATCCCGCACCTCCTCCTAACTTCCAAACTACGAATTCTCTGCATTATATTCACACCACACATTGCCCTCAGACATGACATCTCCACTGCCTCCAGCCTTCTCCTCGCTGCAACATTCATCACCCATGCTTCACACCCATATAAGAGTGTTGGTAAAACTATACTCTCATACATTCCCCTCTTTGCCTCCAAGGACAAAGTTCTTTGTCTCCACAGACTCCTAAGTGCACCACTCACCCTTTTCCCCTCATCAATTCTATGACTCACCTCATCCTTCATAGACCCATCCGCTGACACGTCCACTCCCAAATATCTGAATACATTCACCTCCTCCATACTCTCTCCCTCCAATCTGATATCCAATCTTTCATCACCTAATATTTTTGTTATCCTCATAACCTTTCTCTTTCCTGTATTCACTTTTAATTTTCTTCTTTTGCACACCCTACCAAATTCATCCACCAATCTCTGCAACTTCTCTTAGAATCTCCCAAGAGCACAGTGTCATCAGCAAAGAGCAACTGTGACAACTCCCACTTTATGTGTGATTCTTTATCTTTTAACTCCACGCCTCTTGTCAAGATCCTCGCATTTACTTCTCTTACAACCCCATCTATAAATATATTAAACAACCACGGAGACATCACACATCCTTGTCTAAGGCCTACTTTTACTGGGAAATAATTTCCCTCTTTCCTATGTACTCTAACTTGAGCCTCACTATCCTCGTAAAAACTTTTCACTGCTTTCAATAACCTACCTCCTACACCATACACCTGCAACATCTGCCACATTGCCCCCCTATCCACCCTGTCATACGCCTTTTCCAAATCCATAAATGCCACAAAGACCTCTTTAGCCTTATCTAAATACTGTTCACTTATATGTTTCACTGTAAACACCTGGTCCACACACCCCCTACCTTTCCTAAAGCCTCCTTGTTCGTCTGCTATCCTATTCTCAGTCTTACTTTTAATTCTTTCAATAATAACTCTACCATACACTTTACCAGGTATACTCAACAGACTTATCCCCCTATAATTTTTGCACTCTCTTTTGTCCCCTTTGCCTTTATACAAAGGAACTATGCATGCTCTCTGCCAATCCCTAGGTACCTTACCCTCTTCCATACATTTATTAAATAATTGCACCAACCACTCCAAAACCATATCCCCATCTGCTTTTAACATTTCTATCTTTATCCCGTCAATCCCGGCTGCCTTACCCCCTTTCATTTTACCTACTGCCTCACGAACTTCCCCCACACTCACAACTGGCTCTTCCTCACTCCAAGATGTTATTGCTCCTTGCCCTATACACGAAATCACAGCTTCCCTATCTTCATCAACATTTAACAATTCCTCAAAATATTCCCTCCATCTTCCCAATACCTCTAACTGTCCATTTAATAACTCTCCTCTCCTATTTTTAACTGACAAATCCATTTGTTCTCTAGGCTTCCTTAACTTGTTAATCTCACTCCAAAACTTTTTCTTATTTTCAACAAAATTTGTTGATAACATCTCACCCACTCTCTCATTTGCTCTGTTTTTACATTTCTTCACCACTCTCTTAACCTCTCTCTTTTTCTCCATATACTCTTCCCTCCTTGCATCACTTCTACTTTGTAAAAACTTCTCATATGCTAACTTTTTCTCCCTTACTACTCTCTTTACATCATCATTCCACCAATCGCTCCTCTTCCCTCCCGCACCCACTTTCCTGTAACCACAAACTTCTGCTGAACACTCTAACACTGCATTTTTAAACGTACCCCATACCTCTTCGACCCCATTGCCTATGCTCTCATTAGCCCATCTATCCTCCAATAGCTGTTTATATCTTTCCATAACTGCCTCCTCTTTTAGTTTATAATCCTTCACCTCTCTCTTCACTGATGCTTCTATTCTCCTTGTATCCCATCTACCTTTTACTCTCAGTGTAGCTACAACTAGAAAGTGATCTGATATATCTGTGGCCCCTCTATAAACATGTACATCCTGAAGTCTACTCAACAGTCTTTTATCTACCAATACATAATCCAACAAACTACTGTCATTTCGCCCTACATCATATCTTGTATAATTATTTATCCTCTTTTTCTTAAAATATGTGTTACCTATAACTAAACCCCTTTCTATACAAAGTTCAATCAAAGGGCTCCCATTGTCATTTACACCTGGCACCCCAAACTTACCTACCACACCCTCTCTAAAAGTTTCTCCTACTTTAGCATTAAGGTCCCCTACCACAATTACTCTCTCACTTGGTTCAAAGGCTCCTATACATTCACTTAACATCTCCCAAAATCTCGCTTATTATGACCCACTTCTCGCATCCAACCTTTACTTTAATCCACATAATTCTTGCATTTACACATTCATATTCTCTTTTTTCCTTCCATAACTGATCATTCAACATTACTGCTACCCCTTCCTTTGCTCTAACTCTCTCAGATACTCCAGATTTAATCCCATTTATTTCCCCCCACCGAAACTCCCCTACCCCCTTCAGCTTTGTTTCGCTTAGGGCCAGGACATCCAACTTCTTTTCATTCATAACATCAGCAATCATCTGTTTCTTGTCATCTGCACTACATCCACGCACATTCAAGCATCCCAGTTTTATAAAGTTTTTCTTATTCTCTTTTTTAGTAAATGTCTACAGGAGAAGGGGTTACTAGCCCATTCCTCCAGGCATTTTAGTCGCCTCATACGACACGCATGGCTTACGGAGGAAAGATTCTTTTCCACTTCCCCATGGACAACAGAAGAAATAAAGAAGAACAAGAGCTATGTAGAAAAAGGAGAAAAACCTAGATGTATGTATACATATATGCATGTGCATGTCTGTGAAGTGTGACCAAAGTGTAAGTAGGAGTAGCAAGATATCCCTGTTATCTAGCGTGTTTATGAGAAAGAAAAAGACACCAGCAATCCTACCATCATGCAAAACAGTTACAGGTTTCTGTTTCACGGTCATCTGGCAGGACGGTAGTACTTCCCTGGGTGGTTGCTGTCTACCAACCTACTACCTATATCGCTTGGAATTTCTCTATTCTTTCACAGTGGTTGTTTTGCATATTCTGAAATCACCTGTTTACTGTGATGTTATTACATATATATATATATATATATATATATATATATACATATATATATATATATATATATATATATATATATATATATATATATATATATATATATGCAATAAGATCACAGTAAACAGGTGATTTCAGAATATGCAAAACAACCACTGTGAAAGAATGGAGAAATTCCAAGCGATTTCGTGACTACTCACATTATCAAGGAACAATAAAAGTAATGCATCAAAGGAAGGCATATAAAGAGTCTAGATCACACCACACTATCACATCCCACAACAAAGCAACACCTGACGCGCGACTCATAAGAAAGAGAACACTGCAGCAGGTCCGCTGGCCCAACAAGACAGGTCCTTCACACAACCCACAAACAAACTATTCTACCCAAGAATTAAGAATTTTAAAATTTATTATTTGTCCAATGCATTATTTTTTTCCCAAATTCTGTTAATTATAAATGGATCTAATTTATATAAACCAAAGGAAATATTTATATTATTGTCAAAACCGCTTTTTATGAAACAAGATTCAATTATATTCCTGTCGACCATGGACTTGCTTGATACAACTTTCTCAACTTTTTGAAAATCAATTGGATGGTTAAAATCTCTCACATGAATAAATAGAGCATTAGAATCTTGTCCAGTTCTAATGCTATATTTATGTTGTTTTAATCTTAGTTCGAGACTTTTACTAGTTTGACCGTAATAAACTTTATCTCAAATTTTACAAGGAATCTTATAGACACATCCGTCAGCATTTTTTTACTGAATCAAGATTTTTAAATACAACTTTAATATTAATAGTCTTAAGAGAAGGCATATCAACCATGTTTTCATGGTAAGGGAGAACCAACATATTTTTAGTTGAATAAGGCTGGTTGTCCCTTTTTGGATTGTAAAAAGTATTTCTAGCAATTTTAAAAGATTTATCAATTACGTTTCTTGGGTATTTCAAATCACTAGCTACTTCATAAATTTTGGATATTTCCTCATCTATGAACTCTGGACTACAAATTCGTAAAGATCTCAAAAACATTGATGAGAAAACAGACAGTTTAACTCTATCTTGATGTGAGGAATAATAGTGTACATAGGAACAGTTATTTGTAGGTTTTCTGTAAATTTTAAACTTGAATTCATTATTACCATTAATAATTAAAACATCTAGAAAAGGCAACGAGTTATTTTCCTCAAACTCAACAGTAAAGTTTATAGAATGGGCTAAGCTATTAAATTTACCAGGGAAATGGTGTATATCTACATTCTTGGGCATAAGACACAAAATATCATCAACATAAGTGAGCCATTTACCTCTATTGGGAAGGATTGTGTTAAGCAGCTTTGTTTCAAAAAATTCCATGTATAGGTTACTAAGAACATGTGAAAGAGGATTTCCCATTGTCTTACCAAACTTCTGAGTGTAAAACTTATCATTAAATACAAATTTTGCATCAACAATGCAAAGTTTAATAAGTTTAATGATAGTAGGAACTGGCAATGGTAAATCATAATTAACGAGTTCTTCAGATAAGAAACTTAATAAATCATCAACAGGAACTTTCGTAAACAAGGATGTAACATCAAAACTAACCATGTTAAAATCATTTAAGTCAGTCAAGGAGCTTAATTTATCAACTAAATCTACGTTGTTTTTAACATTAAAGTTAAAAATTTTGCCAACAATAGGGCTCAAAATGTCAACAAGCCATTTGGATAATTTATATGAAACTGATCCTATGGAGCTAATAATTGGTCTGACTGAATTCCCTGGTTTGTGTGTTTTTATTAGTCCATACATGTAAGGTAAAGATGGATTAGTGGAAGTAAATTGTTTGACTAATTCATCTTTGCTTTTCAGTGGAAGTTTTATTGTTTTATTGAAATTGCTGTTAACGGTTTCTAAGGTTAGAATAGGTTTTAGTATCATCTAAGAGATTATTCATTTTTTTCTTTGTAATCATTTTCTTTCATAATTACTATTGCAGTGGTTGTTTTGCATATATATATATATATATATATATATATATATATATATATATATATATATATATATGCAAGGAATTCGCGAGAGCATGCGAAATATACACAAACACTGATCTCTGGCTGAAGGAGACTCGAACCTACGAACCTTAGGACAAGGTACGCAGTGCCTTGTCCTAAGGTTCGTAGGTTCGAGTCTCCTTCAGCCAGAGATCAGTGTTTGTGTATATTTCGCCTGCTCTCGCGAATTCCTTGCATTGTTCAAATCTCTAGTAAGGCTGATGCGCAGGGGATGAGATGAAAAGCTGTAAGCCTTCTCCCTGAAAGCTGGCTGCCTTGGATTAAACGTGTAGCGCAAGCTACACGCCAAGGTATTGTCCAGTGTGGGTAGATTGGTAAAGCACTTCGTACCTTGTCCTAAGGTTCGTAGGTTCGAGTCTCCTTCAGCCAGAGATCAGTGTTTGTGTATATTTCGCCTGCTCTCGCGAATTCCTTGCATTGTTCAAATCTCTAGTAGGCTGATGCGCAGGGGATGAGATGAAAAGCTGTAAGCCTTCTCCCTGAAAGCTGGCTGCCTTGGATCAAACGTGTAGCGCAAGCTACACGCCAAGGTATTGTCCAGTGTGGGTAGGTTGGTAAAGCACTGCGTACCTTGTCCTAAGGTTCGTAGGTTCGAGTCTCCTTCAGCCAGAGATCAGTGTTTGTGTATATTTCGCCTGCTCTCGCGAATTCCTTGCATTGTTCAAATCTCTAGTTAGGCTGATGCGCAGGGGATGAGATGAAAAGCTGTAAGCTGAAACCTGGCTGCCTTGGATCAAACGTGTAGCGCAAGCTACACGCCAAGGTATTGTCCAGTGTTGGTAGATTGGTAAAGCACTGCGTACCTTGTCCTAAGGTTCGTAGGTTCGAGTCTCCTTCAGCCAGATATATATATATATATATATATATATATATATATATATATATATATATATATATTATTGTAACCACGAACAAGTGGTATTGATCAATAAAAACACTGCGACTAGCCAAGGATTCGAACCCTTGCTGCTTTGGCCCGCCTCATGGTGAAAGAAAATGCTGGCCCACAGATGGCTCCAACTTCATCCTGTTCCCTACTTGTATGTCTCATAACAATAAAAATGCTTTCAAATGAGTTGATGTAGGTAACAGCTCTTAGCTTGCCAATAAAGTTAGGAATACTTAACCTGTAAATAGCTTGTCAATAAAGCTAGGGATCCTTAACCTTGTCAAACCCTGTGTAAAAAAAAAAAGAGAGAGAGAGAGAATAGTGTAAGGAGAAAGCAGACCACCGGAAATAACCAGGCACCCCAAGGCCAACGTGTCCCTTTAAATTATGAGAGAAAACGGTCCCGTATATGGAGGACTTCTACAAGTTATGTAAAGGAAACGGGGCTCATTAAAATAAAATAAACGCATTTGAAGGGAGAAGACACCTTCGATAACAAGGAAACCTGTCACAGATACTCATCCCACATAATTCTGAGGCAAGCTCTGGTTCACCCTTCACAAACTGCAGGAAAAATATATACAGGGCCTAATTCCTTGTGTGGCACTACATTTAAGACAGTTTGATGCATTCATATAAGAGCCCAATTTTAAACTGTGTACTATTACCTCAACTAAATACTCATCTTATCTGAACAGCCCTTCACTGATATTGTATAATGACTGCCTATCATGCTTAATAATTGTCGATTCTACAATATTTCTTTCAAGTTAAGAGGAACAGGCAAAAATGACTCTCGCTTCCTGCCAATTTGCTGGGTTATTACAAGCTCTAATATGGTTGAAAATCGCGTTCGACTCCTGTGCTATACGTATCGAATAACGGTGTTGGGAAATTCTCACCTCCAATGGCTTTCCAGTTTGTCCCAAATAGGAGAGATTGCAACCGTAGCAACCAACTCTGTAGACACCACCAACACGTTGTTGTGGTGCATTCTTTATCAGGATGCTTCTAACAGTCCGTGAATTTGTAAAAACTACTTGTATATTAAATCTTCTAAGAGCATTCGGGAGGATAGATAAATTCTGGTTATATGGGAGGACCAGCACATTCTTGGTCTGAGGTGTTATCCTAGGTTCAGTCCTATAATAGGTTCTTTTAGCTGCCAGTAAGGCAGATTCCATAAACACTTTAGGATATCGCAGTTTCGTGCCAATGTCAAATATTTTCCTAATTTCTTCATCTAGGAACTCCGAACTGCACACTCTATAGGCTCTCAAAAACATAATAAGAAATACACTCCTTTTGACTTTAATCTCATGGTTGGAATAGTAGTGAAAGCGAACAAAGCAAATGTGATGGTTATTGTGGACAAGGCAGATTATAGCGGAAAACTGAACACGTTATTAGAAGACAAAGATACTTATGTACTCCTTAATAAGAACCCTTTGAATCAGGTTAATAGTAAATTTATTGAACAACTTAGAACCTTACTGAGAGGTAATGAGAATTAAACAGTTATCGGCAAGATCTGAGACACTCCCTTACTTGGACAGTTTGATTAAAACCCACAAGCCCGGTTTTCCAGCCAGACCTATAATTAGTTCGGTAGGATCGGCATCAAATGCCTTGTCACAATGGTTAGTAAAAATATTAACTTCTTGGCTTGGCAACATTTCTGAAGCCCACTTAAAAAACAATGTTCATCTCGTCGACAAATTGCAAAATATCAACTTGTCTAATGATTTTATACTTGTTAGTAGTGATGTCACTACGTTGCTCACAAGAGTCCTTGTTCCCGACTTGCTAGGATATTTGGAAGAACAATTAGATGAGTTCTATTTGCCATATGAGAAAAATGCCATTATTGAATTGATTAAGCTTTGCGTCTGGTGGGAGGCTATTGAACAGTCTTGGGCCCCAGACACTTAGTGCGTTTTCTCTTAGTGTACTAATGGCGCCAGTACTTATCAGTTGGAGGTAGTTTGCATCGCCTTCCCAGTCTCTTGCTTTTGCAGGGAGTGATTTCTGTGCGCAGATTAGGGACCGGTGGATACAAGTCAGGCGACTCCAAGAGTTCTCAGTAGTTAAGGTCTCTGACAGAACTAATTTGTGCAGTAAAGATTCTCCATACATTCTCTAGGTCTGCGATTTCACCTGCCGTGAATGGGGATGTTAATGTACAGCAGTATTCCAGCCTAGAGAGAGCAAGTGATTTAAAAAGGGTCAGCATTGGCTTGGCATCACTTGTTTTGAATGTTCTCATTGTTCATCTTATCATTTTCCTCACAGAGGTAATAGTGGCACTATTGTAATCCTTGAAGGTGAGATTCTCAGACATTACCACTCCCAGGTCCTTCACATTACTTTTCCGATCTGTTGTGTGATTAGAGTTTATAGTTTACTCAGTTCTATCTATTATCTCCTACAGCTTTCCATAACGGAATAGCTGGAATTTGTCTTCACTGACCCTCATATTGTTTTCCGTTGTCCATTGGAGAACTTCCTTTATATCTTCTTGGAGATTTACCGTGTTCTCAGTGATGACACTCTCATTCAGATCCTAGTATCGTCTGCAAAGGATGACACGGTGCTGTGGTTTACATCTCAATCTATGTCTGATATGAGGATGAGGAGCAGGATGGGGGCGAGTACTGTTCCTTCTGGAACAGAGCTCTTTACTATGTCAGCTTTATATTTAACTCTGTTTACCACTACATTTTGTGTTCGATTGGTTAGAAAGTTAAAGATCCATCTGTCCACTCTGCCAAGCATTTTGTTAGCTGTTACACCATGATCGTAACTACCTCAGTAACCCCTCTTCGTCCCTTTGAATAATATATTTGTAACTCCACATCTCCTAATTTCCACACTACGAATTCTCTGCATAATATTTACACAACACATTGTCCTTAGACACGACACCTACACTTCAGCCTCCTCCTCGAAACAGCATTCACAAGCGTTGCTTCACACTCATATAAGAGTGTTGGTTCCACTGTTGTCTCATACATTCATTTCTTTGCCTCCATAGACGTTTTTAGTCTCCACAGATACCTCAATGCATCACTCACCTTTTCTTTCTTCATAAGTTCTGTGGTTAACCTCGTCCTTCATAAACACATCTGCTGACAAATCTACTCCCAAATATCTGAACACATTACGCATTAACTTTTTCCATACTCTCTCCCTCCAGCGTGACATCCAATTTTTTCCCCTAACTCGTTTGATACTCCTCATCACCTTACTCTCATCTATGTTCACTCTCAATATTCTTTCTTTACACACACACACACACACACACACACACACACACACACACACACACACACACACACACACACACACACACACACACACCGAGTCATGGCATGTGACGAGGTGTCAGAGTGCGTGCCTGTGACTAGCGGGGCTCCAAATGGATCAGTCCTAGGACCGGTGCTATTTCTGGGATATATGAATGACTTGACTGAAGGAATATACTCAGAAGTGTTCCTGTTTGCAGACGATGTGAAGCTAATGAGGAGAATTTAGTCGGATGGGGACCATGCAAGAATAAAAAGGGATCTGGATAGGCTGCAGTCTTGGTCCAGCAACTGACTTTTAGAGTTTAATCACACCAAGTGCAGAGTCAAGAACATCGGGGAAGGGCAAAGAAGACCGTGGACAGAGTAGAGTTTAGGGGACCAAAGACTGCAAACCTCATTCAAGGAAAAGGATTTGCAGGTGAGTATTATACTGAGCACATCTCGTGAAGCGCACATCAACTAAATAAATGCTGCAGCATTTGGGGAATTAGCAAACCTAAGAATAGCGTTCCGGCACCTCAGTACAGAATCATTCAGGGCTCTGTACACAGTGTATATCAGGTCCATACCTGAGTATGCAGCACTAGTCTGGAACCCACATCTAGTCAAGCACGTCAAGAAATTAGAGAAATTGCAGAGGTTTGCAGCGCGACTAGTCTCGGGAGAGGTTAAGGGAAATCGACCTGACGACACTTGAAGACAGAAGAGAGATGGGAAGACATGATAACAGCATATAAAACACTGAAAATAATTGACAGGGTGAACAGAGACAGGATATTCCAGAAATGGGACACTGCAACAAGGGGTCACAATTGGAAGTTGAAGACAGCAAAGCCACAGGGGTGTTAGGGAGTATTTTTTCAGTTATAGAGTAGTCGGGAAGAGGAATAGTCCGAAGGGTGATGTAGTGGAGGCAAAATCGATGTACGAGAAACCTTATGGAGCAGGGAGAGAGTGAACCTAGTAACAACGAGCAAAGAGGCGGGGCCAGGAGCTACGGCTCGATTCCTGCAATTACAAATATGTTAATACAAATACAGTAGGTGAGTGCACATACGTTGCACTAATAAAAAACCAACGGGGTTTTGAGGAAATGGAAGACATGGACGAGATTGGAGAAAGGTACTACATAGTAGCTACGATTCAGTCTGGGGAACATATGGTAGTCATTGCAGTGATGTATAACCCACCACAAAACTGCAGGAGGCCAAGAGAGGTAAATGAAGAGAACAACAGAGCGATGGTGGACACACTGGCTGAGGTGGCAAGAAGAGCTCAATCGTGCAGAGCAAAGTTACTGGTTATGGGTTATTTCAACCATTGGGACATTGACTGGGAAAACTTGAAGCCTCACGGGGGTCCTGACACATGGATAACCAAGATGATGAATGTGGCACTGGAAAACCTCATGCATCAACACGTCAGGGACACTACAAGAGAGAAAGGGGAGGATGAACATGCAAGACTGAACCTTGTGTTCACCCTGAGCAGTTCAGACATTGTGGACATCACATATGAGAGGCCCCTTGGAGCTAGCGATCACGTGGTTCTGAGTTTCGATTACATAGTAGAGCTGCAAGTGGAAAGGGTAACAGGAGTCGATTGGGAAAAGCCAAACTATAAAAGGGGAGACAACAAAGGTATTAGGAACTTCCTACGGGAGGTTCAGTGGGACAGAGAACTGGTAGGAAAGTCAGTAAATGAAATGATGGAATATGGAACAACAAAATGTAAGGAGGCAGAGGAAAGGTTTGTTCCCAAGGGCAATAAAATTAATGGGAAGACCAGAGTCCATGGTTTACCCGAAGGTGTAGGGAGGCAAAAAATAAGTGAATTAGAGAATGGAAGATGTACAGAAGGCAAAGGACCCAGGAAAAGTCGAAGAGCCAGAAACGAGTATGCACAGATAAGGAGGAAGGCCCAGCGACAGTATGAAAACGACATAGCATCAAAAGTCAAATCTGACCCGAAATTGCTGTATAACCACACGAGAAAGACAACAGTCAAAGACCAGATGATCAGGCTGAGGAAAGAAGGTGGGGAACTCACACAAAACGATCAAGAGGTATGTGAGGAGCTCAAGAGATTTAAGGAAGTATTCACAGAGGAGACAGGAAGAACTCTGAGAAGACTGGACAGAGGGGGACACCAACAGGGAATTCACCAACAAGTGCTGGATGACATACACATAACTGAGGAGGAGGTGAAGAAGCTGCTAAGTGACCTTGATACCTCAAAGGCAATGTTACCAGACAACATCTCCCCGTGGGTCCTTAGAGAGGGAGCAGAAATGATGTGTCCCATTAACCACAATCCCTTGAAACTGGGCAACTACCTGAGGTATGAAAGATGGCAATTGTAGTTCTCATTTTTAAAAAAGGAGACAGAAAAGAGGCACTAAATTACAGACCAGTGTCATGGAGAAGTTTATAAGGAGGAGAGTGGTGGAGCACCTGGAACAGAACAAGATTATAAACGACAACCAGCACGAATTCATGGAAGGCAAATCCTGTGTCACAAACCTTCTGGAGTTTTATGACAAAATTACAGAAGTAAGACACTAGAGAGAGGGGTGGGTTGATTGCATTTTCTTGGACTGCAAGAAGGCCATCGACACAGTTCCTCACTAGAGACTAGTGCAGAAACTAGAGGATCAGGCGCGTATAACAGGAAGGGCACTGCAATGGATCAGAGAATACCTGACAGAAAAGCAACAACGAGTCATGGAATGGGATGAGGTATCACTGTGGGCACCTGTGACTAGCGGGGCTCCACAGGGGTCAGTCCTAGGACCAGTGCTATTTTTGGTATATGTGAATGACATGATGGAAGGGAAAGACTCAAAGGTGTCCCTGTTCGCATATGGTGTGAAGATAATGAGGAGAATTAAATCAGATGAGGATCAGGCAGGACTTCTAAGAGACCTGGACAGGCTGGACACCTGGTCCAGCAACTGGCTTCTTGAATTCAGCCCTGCCAAATGCAAAGTCATGAAGATCGGAGAAGGACAAAGAAGGCTAGGTGGCCAAAGACTGCAAACCTCGCTCAAGGAGAAAGATCTTGGGGTGACCATAACACAGAGCATGTCTCTGGAGGCACACATCAACCAGATAACTGCTGCAGCATATGGGTGCCTGGCAAACCTGAGAATAGCATTCCGATACCTTAGTAAGGAATCGTTCAAGACACTGTACACTGTGTACATCAGGTCCATACTGGAGCATGCAGCACAAGTTTGGAACCCTCACCTGGTCAAGCACGTCAAGAAATTAGAGAAAGTAAAAAGGTTTGCAACAAGGCTAGTTCCGGAGCTCAGGGGTATGTCCTACGAAGAAAGGTTGAGGAAAATCGGACTGACAACATTGGAGGACAGGCGGGCCAGGGGAGACATGATAACGACATACAAAATACTGCGTGGAATAGATAAGGAGACAGGTTGTTCCAGAGAGAGGACACAGAAACAAGGGGTCACAATTGGAAGCTGAAGACTCAGACGAGTCAGAGGGATGTTAAGAAGTATTTCTTCAGTCATAGAGTCGTCAGGAAGTGGAATAGCCTAGAAAGTGATGTAATGGAGGCAGGAACCACACATAGCTTTAAGACGAGGTATGACAAAGCTCATTAAGCAGAGAGAGAGAGGACCTAGTAGCGATCAGTGAAGAGGCGAGGCCAGGAGCTGAGTCTCGACCCCTGCAACCACAATTAGGTGAATACACACACACACACACACACACACTCACACACACACACACACACACACACACACACACACACACACACACACACACACACACACACACACATACACACATACACATTCACACTCATACACATACACACACATACACACATACACATACACACACATACACATATAATTACACACACACACACACACACACACACACACACACTCACGCACACAAACAGCACACACACACATTACAAAAACCTAACCAATTAATAAAAATAAAGGGGGCCCAGAGGGTAGAACTGTTAGGGGCAGGGATAGCAGTATGAGGGCAGAGAAGGTAGAGAAGGTGACAGGTCGTATGCAGAGGCACGACCATGGCACAAAGAGTTACAGAAAAAAATAAGGGAGAAAATGTGTATGTACAAAAAGGACCCAGAGGCACAGAAGGAAAGGCAATGGGAGGGGGAGAGCGAGAAGTCAGTCATGGGCTTCAAGAGAGCGAAAGGAGGACACATAATGAAAGATGGCAGAAAGAAAACAGGAGATTGAAAACGTCATCAAAGAAATAGGTGGGGAGGATATGACCGAGACAACAAATTTTCAGAAAATAGAAGGGTATCTGAAGGGGAGAAATTAGCCAGTCAAACCGATTTTCAAGAGAGAAACGATGCGAAACAGGATCCTGCAAGAGAAACCACAGCTGAAGGAATCATTAACGTACAAGAGGGTGTTCATAGACCGCAACAGAACAAGAACAGAACGACAGCAGCTGAGGAAGAAGACACAGAAACGAAAGGGGCTAGGAAGAGAGACAAGGATAAAGTCAGCAGAGGATAATCAGATAATCTGATGGTGGATCTGTGTTTGCTTGCGCTATGCAAGCACACACAGATCCACCATCAGAACCAACAGCCAAACATGCTATCCCAACACAAACCACAATCCACACAGCCCCCACCTCACACTATGCTGTAGAAACCCATAGCACACTACCAGGCCCCCCTCACCCCCACAGATCCCCCAGAACAGTGTTGGAGAAGAAACTTAAGATATGGTATACCAACGCTGATCTAATAACAAATAAATGGGAGGAGTGGCATGACCGAAAGAAGTATCATCGAAACCAAGCTTACAGGAATGATAATGGATGCCATCTTTCCAGTGGTACATCAGATCCTGAGGAAAGACAGAGGAAACAGAGGGGAATAAGGAGTGGCACTGCTAATCAAAAACCAATAGGATTTTTGATGAGCCGCAGAGAGGAGGCAGAGGAGAAGCAAAAGACTACATAATAAGAACACTCTTCAGTCTGGAGGTCTCCGGGGGGTAATTGCAGTGATGTATAACCAACCACAGAACAGGAGGCCAAGGCAAGACTATGATGAGAGTAACAGAGGGATGATTGACACACTGGCTGAAGTTGCCAGAAGGGCTCATGCAAGCAGGGTAAAGCTACTGATTGTGGGTGACTTCAATCACAAATAAATTGACTTCGAGAGCTTGGAGCCACATGGGGGCCTAGAAACGTGGAGGGCTTGGATGATGGACGTGGTACTGGAAAACCTCATGTACCAACAGGTAAGGGATACTACCAGAGATAGAGAGGAGAGGATGAACCAGCAAGACCAGATCTAGTATTCACCTTGAGTAGTGCAGATATTGAGGACATCACATCTGAAAGACCCCTCGGGGCCAGCGACCATGTGGTTCTAAGCTTTGAATACATAGTAGAGTTACAAGTTGAAAGGTAAGCAGGAAGGGCAGGATGAATGAAGCCAAACTACAAGAGAGGGGGCCACAGAGGGATGAAGAATTTTCTGCACAAGGTTCAGTGTGACAGAGCACTGACAGGAGCAGTAAATGAGATGATGGAATATATGGCAATATGCAAGGAAGCTGAGGAGAGGCTTGTACTCAAGGGTAACAGAAATAATGAGAAGGCCAGGATGAGCCTTTGGTAGAGAGATCAAAATAAAAGTGTGTTAGAGAATGGAAGAAGTATAGAAGGTAAAGGACCCAGGAGAATAAGGAGAGCAGTCAAAGAACCAGAATGAATATGCACAGGTAAGAATGGAGGCCCGATGACAATACAAAAATGACACAGCAGCGAAAGCCAAATCTGACCTGAAGCTGTTGTACAGTCACATCAGGAGGAAAACAACAGTCAACGACCGGGTAATCAGGATGAGAAAGGAAGGAGGTGAGATAAGAAAAGGCCGAAAAGTATGTGAGGAGCTCAACATGAGGCTCAAAGAAGTGTTCACGAAGGAGACAGAAGAGACTCTGGAAAGAGGGAGAGGTGGAGTACACCATCAAGTGATGAACACAATACATTCAACAGAGGAAAAAATGATTATGCTGTTATGCTAGCTAGATACCTGGAAGGCGATGTGGCCGGATAACATCTCTCCATGGGTCGAGAGTGGATGAGCAGAGGCGCAATGTGTGCCCCTAACAACAATCTTCAACATATCTATCAAAACAGCACGACTACCTGGAGTATGGAAGACAGCAAATGTAGTCCCAGTTTTCAAAAAAAGGACAGACACGAAGCACTAAGCTACATACCAGTATCACTGACATGCATAGTATGCAAAGTCATGGAGAAGATTATCAGGCAAAGAGTGGTAGAGCACCTACATGGGAATGAGCATATCAACGACAACCAGCACGGTTTCAGGGACGGGAAATCTCCTGTGTCACAAACCTATTGGAGTTCTATGGCATGGTGACAATAGTAAGACAAGAGAGAGAGGGGTAGGTAGATTGCATTTTCTTGGACTGTAAGAAGGCTTTTGACACAGTTCCACACAATAGATTAGTGCATAAGCTGGAGGATCAGGGAGTTATAACAGGGAAGGCACTGCAATGGATCAGGGAATACCTGTGGGGAAGACATCAGCGTGTCAAGGTACGTGATGAGGTGTCAGAGTCGGCGCCTGTGACGAGCATGGTTCCAAAGGTGTCAGTCCTAGGACCGGTGCTGTTTCTGGTATTTGTGAACGACATGACTTAAGGAATAGACTCAGAAGTGTCGCTGTTTGCAGATGATGTGAAGTTGATGAGAATAATTCAGTCGGACGAGGACCGAGCGAATCTACAACGGGATCTGGACAGGCTGCGGGGCAGATCCAGAAAGTGGCTCCTGGTGTTCAACCCCACCAAATGCAAAGTCATGAAGATTGGGAAAAGGCAAGGAAAACCGCAGACGGTGTACAGTTTAGGGGGCCAGAGACTACAAACCTCACTCAAGAAAAAGTATCTTGGAGTGTGTATAACACCAGGCACATTTCCTGAGGTGCACATCAACCAAATAACTGCTGCAGCATATGGGCGCCTAGCGAACCTAAGAATAGCATTCCGACATCTCAATAAGGAATCGTTCAGGACCTTGTACACCGTGTATGTCAGGCTTATATTGGAGTATGCAGCACCAGGCTTAAGGGGAATCGACCTGACGAAACTGGAAAACAAGAGAGATAGAGGGAATATGATAACTACATATAAAATACTGAGAGGAATTGACTAGGTGGACAAAGACAGGATGTTCCAAAGATGGGACACTACAACATGGGGTCACAATTGGAAGTTGAAGACTTAGATGGATCAGAGGTATGTTAGGTAGTATTTCTTCAGTCACAGAGTCGTCAGGAAGTGGAATAGTCTACGATGTGATGTAGTGGAGGCAGGATCCATACATAGCTTTAAGAAGAGGTAAGACGAAGCTCATGGAGCAGGAAGCGTGACCTAGTAACGACCAGTGAAGAGGCGGGGCCAGGAGCTGTGACTTGACCCCTGCAACCTCAACTAGGTTAGTACACACATACGCGCGTGCGCACACACACACACACACACACACACACACACACACACACACAGTGTTTATCCATGGGCTTCAGGAGAGAGAGGAAAGGACATACACTGAAAGGCAGCAGGAAGAAAGAAGGGAGATTGAGAAAATCATCACGGAAATAGGTGAAGAGATGGACGAGATTGTAAATTTTCAGAGAATAGGGGGGTACTCGAAGGGGAGAAACCGACCAATCAAGCTGATTCTCAGGACGGAAACAGTGCGGAACAGGATCCTCCAAGAGAAACCACGATTGAAATACTCGGAAGAGTACAAGAAGGTGTTCCTAGACAGAGACAGAACAAAATCAGAACGACAGCAGCTGAGGGAGAGGACAAAAAAGCGAAAGGAGCTAGGAAAAGAGACAAGGAGGGAACCAGCAGAGGTCAGTCAGAGCAGAACAGAACAGCAAGGGCAAGCACACACACAACTACTCTCAGAAAAATACAACCTATCACACCATCCCAACACACACTACAATCCATACCCACAGCCTCCACCCAACACCGAGCTATAGAATCCCACAGTATGCCACCAGGTCTCCCACCCTCACAGGCCCCCCAAACCACAGTGTTGGAAAGGAAACTGAAGGTATGGTACACAAACGCTGATGGAATAACAAATAAGTGGGAGGAGTGGCATGAAAGAGTCAAAGAAGCATCACCGGACATCATAGCTCTCACAGAAACCAAGCTTACAGGTATGATAACAGAGGCCATCTTTCCAACGGAATACCAAATCCTGAGGAAAGACAGAGGGAACAGGGGGCGGGTGGAGGAGTAGCGTTGGTGATCAAAAATCGCTGGAATTTTGATGAGCTGGAGAGAGGAGACAGCGGAGAAGAAAGTGATTACATAGTGGGAACACTTCACTCTGGAGGTCCCAAGGTGGTAATAGCAGTGATGTATAACCCACCACAGAACAGCAGGAGGCCAAGGCAAGAGTACGACGAAAGCAATAGAGCGATGGTTGACACACTGGCTAGAGTGGCCAGAAGAGCTCATGCATGCAGGGCAAAGCTCCTGATCATGGGTGACTTTAACCACAAGGAGATCGATTGGGAGAACTTGGACCCACATGGGGGCCAAGATACATGGAGGGCTAAGATGATGGAGGTGGTACTGGAAAACTTCATGTGCCAACACGTAAGGGACACTACAAGAGAGAGAGGAGAGGATGAACCAGCAAGGCTGGACTTAGTATTCACCTTGAGTAGTGCAGATATCGAGGACATCACATATGAAAGACCCCTTGGGGCCAGTGACCATGTGGTTTTAAGCTTCGAATACACAGTAGAGCTACAAGTGGAGGGAGAAGCAGGAAGGCCAGGACGAATGAAGCCAAACTACAAGAAAGGGGACTACACAGGAATGAGGAACTACCTGAACGGGGTTCAGTGGGACAGAGAACTGGCAGGGAAGCCAGTTAATGAGATGATGGAATATGTAGCAACAAAATGCAAGGAGGCTGAGGAGAGGTTTGTACCCAAGGGTAACAGGATTAATGAAAAAGCCAGGATGAGCCCATGGTTTACCCAAAGGTGCAGGGAGGCAAAAACCAAGTGTGCTAGGGAATGGAAGAAATATAGAAGGCAAAGGACCCAGGAGAATAAGGAGAACAGTCGTAGAGTCAGAAACGAATATGCACAGATAAGAAGGGAGGCCCAAAGACAATATGAAAATGACATAGCAGCGAAAGCCAAATCTGACCCGAAACTGTTGTACAGCCACATCAGGAGGAAAACAACAGTCAAGGACCAGGTAATCAGGCTAAGGAAGGAAGGAGGAGAGACAACAAGAAATGACCGTGAAGTATGTGAAGAACTCAACAAGAGATTCAAAGAAGTGTTCACAGAGGAGACAGAAGGGACTCCAGAAAGACGGAGAGGTGGGACACACCACCAAGTGCTGGACACAGTGCACACAACCGAGGAAGAAGTGAAGAGGCTTCTGAGTGAGCTAGATACCTCAAAGGCAATGGGGCCAGATAACATCTCCCCATGGGTATTGAGAGAGGGAGCAGAGGCGCTATGTGTACCCCTAACAACAATATTCAATACATCTATCGAAACAGGGAGATTGCCTGAGGCATGGAAGACAGCAAATGTAGTCCCAATCTTTAAAAAAGGAGACAGACATGAAGCATTAAACTACAGACCAGTGTCACTGACATGTATAGTATGCAAAATCATGGAGAAGATTATCAGGAGAAGAGTGGTGGAACACCTAGAAAGGAATGATCTCATCAACAGCAGCCAACATGGTTTCAGGGACGGGAAATCCTGTGTCACAAACCTACTGGAGTTCTATGACATGGTGACAGCAGTAAGACAAGAGAGAGAGGGGTGGGTGGATTGCATTTTCTTGGACTGCAAGAAGGCGTTTGACACAGTTCCACACAAGAGATTGGTGCAAAAACTGGAGGACCAAGCAGGGATAACAGGGAAGGCACTACAATGGATCAGGGAATACTTGTCAGGAAGACAGCAGCGAGTCATGGTACGTGGCGAGGTGTCAGAGTGGGCACCTGTGACCAGCGGGGTCCCGCAGGGGTCAGTCCTAGGACCAGTGCTGTTTCTGGTATTTGTGAACGACATGACGGAAGGAATAGACTCTGAGGTGTCCCTGTTTGCAGATGACGTGAAGTTGATGAGAAGAATTCACTCGATCGAAGACCAGGCAGAACTACAAAGGGATCTGGACAGGCTGCAGACCTGGTCCAGCAATTGGCTCCTGGAGTTCAATCCCACCAAGTGCAAAGTCATGAAGATTGGGGAAGGGCAAAGAAGGCCGCAGACGGAGTACAGTCTAGGGGGTCAGAGACTACAAACCTCACTCAAGGAAAAAGATCTTGGGGTGAGTATAACACCAGG
This sequence comes from Cherax quadricarinatus, assembly GCF_038502225.1. Lineage (NCBI taxonomy): Eukaryota > Metazoa > Arthropoda > Malacostraca > Decapoda > Parastacidae > Cherax > Cherax quadricarinatus. The sequence continues at coordinate 47,034,230 of NC_091300.1, forward strand.
CACATCTCCTGAAGCGCACATCAACCAAATAACTGCTGCAGCATATGGGCGCCTAGCAAACCTCAGAACAGCATTCCGACATCTTAATAAGGAATCATTCAGGACCCTGTACACCGTGTATGTTAGGCCCATATTGGAGTATGCGGCACCAGTTTGGAACCCACACCTAGCCAAGCACGTGAAGAAACTAGAGAAAGTGCAAAGGTTTGCAACAAGACTAGTCCCAGAGCTAAGAGGTATGTCCTACTAGGAGAGGTTAAGGGAAATCAACCTGACGACACTGGAGGACAGGAGAGATAGGGGGGACATGATAACGACATACAAAATACTGAGAGGAATTGACAAGGTGGACAAAGACAGGATGTTCCAGAGATTGGACACAGTAACAAGGGGACACAGTTGGAAGCTGAAGACACAGATGAATCACAGGGATGTTAGGAAGTATTTCTTCAGCCACAGAGTAGTCAGTAAGTGGAATAGTTTGGGAAGCGATTTAGTGGAGGCAGGATCCATACATAGCTTTAAGCAGAGGCATGATAAAGCTCACGGCTCAGGGAGAGTGACCTAGTAGCGATCAGTGAAGAGGCGGGGCCAGGAGCTCGGACTCGACCCCCGCAACCTCAACTAGGTGAGTACAACTAGGTGAGTACACACACACACACACACACACACACACACACACACACACACACACACACACACACTTCAGATTTTAAAGTATGTCGCATGATTTTTACTATTCTTAATTTTGAAGCAACTGCCTTGTTCACCAGAGTCACTGTTCAACCTGTGTTATAGTATCTCGAAGCAGAACTGGAAAATTTCTATTTTCCTTCCCATACGAGTATCACAGATTTGCTTAATTGTGCGTAACGGAATATAAGCTTGTATTTGAAAGAAATATTATGAACAAAACATGAAGTAGCAATAGGAAATCCGCTGGAATAACAATATGTACTAGACTTGTATCTCTCACACCTCATGTACTGTATATGCCATCTTTATACCAACAATGTATCTCATATCTTTTGCACCATATTATGTAATAAAATATACCTGTGGTATAAAAGATGGGGAGGAAGGGGTAGTGGAATATTTAAACGGCTTCAGGAAGAAATCCAATTTTTTTTCATAAAAAGCAGTTTTGACAATAATATGAATATTTCCTTTGGTTTATATAAATTAGATCCATTTATAATTAATAGAATTTGGGAAGAATTTAATAATACACTGGACAAATAAATAGCGTGGGGGTGAGTTTTGCAAAGGACCTATCCAAGTTGGCTCGCCGCGCGTCACGTGTTTAACCGTTGTGGGATCTGATAGTGAGGTGCTGGCCGACCCCTTATATAGCTTCCTTGGATGCTTCACTTTCATAGTTCCTTGATAATGTGAGTAGTCACGAAAGCGCTTGGAATTTCTCTATTCTTTCAGAGTGGTTGTTTTGCATATTTTGAAATCACCTGTTTACTGTGATCTTATTGCATATATATATATATATATATATATATATATATATATATATATATATATATATATATATATATATATATATATATATATGCAAAACAACCACGGGGGGAGTTGAATGATAGCTCTAGAACTTTCGTGTTGCAATCAACACATCATCAGGAGCTAGCAAAATTGCAGAAAAGAGGAGGGTTTCCAAGCGAATACGTTGCCAGGGGACAGCGTTCACTGGAGTGAGAGAGGGAGAGAGGAGAAGGTGCCGGAAGTGCCCACAGGCCCTCCAGTGAACGCTGTCCCCTGGGAAAGTATTCGCTTGGAAACCCTCCTCTTTTCTGCAATTTTGCAAGCTCCTGATGATGTGTTGATTGCAACACGAAAGGCCTAGAGGTATCATTCTACTTCCCCTGTGGTTGTTTTGCATCCTGTATCGCTTGGTCCGCGATATTTGCTTAATATGAATACCACTTGCCAAATCTTACCCAAATTCTCTAGACTTTTTCATTCCTCTTCCTTTGCTGTTTCCTCTTACACATCTATACTTCATATGGCCCACAAATCGTCCTTAAAATTAGTATTTTTACGAAAGTGCCTCAGTGAACAGGTATTACCGAAATCGCTTCTACAAAACAGGTTGGTTAATCTGTCGTCGACTCCATTTGATCAACTTCACAGGTTAGTGATTACTTAGAATATTGATTTGCTTAAACACGAAAGGAAAATGTTATTTATTGAAGTTAGAAAAGCCAAACAAAAGTTTTTCAACATGGTACTACCTGAGTGGCAAGATCATTTACTAGATTACATATATAAGGGATTGAGAATAATGAAACGGAAAACGGAATGTTTACGTACTAGGAAACTAAACTATCTCATAGCACAAAGCGGCTGGTCTCAACATGCTAACCCGGAGTTCGCTATCAACCTGTCGAGTGTTGAACTTACTCGTAACCAGCAGACAGCACTGATATGGGTTAAGTTTCGCGCCTACTAGCTGGGACACTAATTATGTTGACCTTGCCGAATCCTTTTGCAATTTGGAAAAACAAGGGGACCTATCCCCTGAAACGTTCAACATCTACAAAGGCATGGTATATGGAGCTTTGCTCAGACCTGTGGAACCGAACTGTCATCAAAGATTTATTGAGTCGTACCACGAAATGAAGAAAGATCCTAGACTTCATCTTACGAAAGCTGACAGAGCAAATGTGATGGCTATTGTGTACAAGGCAGATTATAGCGGAAAAATGAACACGTTATTAGAAGACAGGGATACTTACATACCCCTTAATAAGAACCCTTTGGACCAGGTTAATAGTCATTTTAATAAACAACTTAGATCCTTACTGAGAGGTAATGAGGAATTAAACAGTTATCGGCGAGAACTGCAACACTCCCTTACATGTACAGTTTGATTAAAACCCACAAGCCCGGTTTTCCAGCCAGACCTATAATTAGTTCTGTAAGATCGGCATCATATGCCTTGTCAAAATGGTTGGTAAAAGTATTAATTCCTTTGCTTGGCAACATTTCTGACGCCCATTTAAAGAACAATGTTGATCTCATCGACAAATTGCAAAATATCAACGTGTCTAATGATTTTACTCTTGTCAGTTTTGATGTCACTGCCTTGTTCACGAGAGTCCCTGTTCCCGACTTGCTAGGATATTTGGAAGAAGAATTAGATGAGTTCTCTTTGCCTTTTGATAAAAATACCATTATTGAATTGATTAAGCTTTGTGTAGTTGATTGCAAGTTTGAGTTTGAGGGAAAATACTATGCTCATAAACAAGGAATGGCGATGGGTAATCCGTTATCCCCTTTATTGAGCAATCTATATATGGAATTTTTCGAGGCTAGACTGTTGAAAAATATCCTGCCATGTAGAGCTAAATGGTTCAGATATGTGGACGATATATTGTGTCATTGGCTAAATGATATGGCCCTGGATACATTTTTACCAAGACTTAACGCTCTAGTCCCGTCTATTAAATTCAGCATGGAGAAAGAGGTGGACTGTAAACTTCCATTCTTAGATGTGTTGATACACCGAGTTGATAAAATGTTAAAGTTTACAGTATATAGGAAGGCTACCAATGTGTGCTCATACATTCACTACTACTCCAATCATGAGACTAGAGTCAAAAGGAGTGTATTTCTTAACATGTTTTTGAGAGCCAATAGAGTGCGCAGTCCGGAATTCCTAGATGAAGAAATTAGAAAAATATTTGACATTGGCACGAAACTGCGATATCCTAAGATGGAATCTGCCTTACTGGCAGCTTATTATAAGACTGAACCTAGGATAACACCTCAGACCAAGAATGTGCTGGTCCTCCCATATAACCAGAATTTATCTATCCTCCCGAATGCTCTTAGAAGATTTAATATATAAGTAGTTTTTAGAAATTCACGGACTGTTAGAAGCATCCTGATAAACAATGCACCACAACAACGTATTGGTGGTGTCTACAGGGTTGGTTGCTACGGTTGCAATCTCTCTTATTTGGGACAAACTGGAAAGTCATTGGAGGTGAGAATGTCCCAGAACCGTTAATTGATACGTTTTTAAAGTTATTGTTGTCATAAGGGAATATGACTTTATTTATTATTATTGCTACGTTAAGGGGCAGTATAACAGCTACTTTTTTTTCTTTTTTTTTTTACCGTCAGATTTCTTTCATTGTTGGTGTACAAGACTATGTATTTACACTATTTACTGTAAATATTTGTCAATAAGATATCCCAAACAACAGCTGAAGAAAGAACGATTTACTGAAAATATCCTTTGGCAGGATGGTAGTCCTATATGGCACGAGGTAAGGTTGTTTGGGCACTTGGTACCCAGAGAACAATGCTAATACGATTTTTAATAATGCACTTTCCTCTAAATATTTTATCTTTATTCCACAAAAAAAAATAAAGTTTGTTAGTTCTTAGACTTTTGCAAAAAAAACCGGCCCTTTACTCCCACATAAATCCCAAAATATTTGGAATGTTTCCAAAAGTGCACCATTAATTTCGTTTAGGTTATAATATAAATGCTTGTGGGATTTTTCTTATGTTATAATATTCATCCTTCTGGCTGTTGTGCCTGTGGGCACTTCCAGTACCTTCTCTCTCCCTCTCTCACTCCAGTGAAGCGGTCCCCTGGGAACGTATTCCCTTTTAAACCCTCCTTTTTTCTGCAATTTTGCAAGCTACTGATATGTTGATTGCAACACGAAAGGCCTAGAGCTATCATTCTAATACCCCCGTGGTTGTTTCGCATCTTGTATCGCTTGGTTTGCGATATTTGCTTTATATATATATATACATATATATATATATATATATATATATATATATATATATATATATATATATATATATATATATATATATATATATATATATATATATATATATATATATTATTGGATAGAGATTATGTAAGATACAGTTAACAATAAAACAATTATAATTATGAAAGACGAAGCAATTATTAATATTAAATGAATCTGTAAATGTGAAAAGGTGAAAGATATAATTAAATTAGTTTATTTCACTAATGTTTCTGACAGAAAAATTAATGTGATTAATGATTAATTGCTGACTAAAATATACATTACAAGCCTAGAGAGGATTGGCACTGAGCTAGGAATTTGTGCGATTGAAAAAAAATAGCTTCGTGTTTTTAAGGTTAATAAACAGGTTTTCTGAGTAATGAAAATTTAATATTTTCTTTAAAATTAAATATGCGCTCGTAGAAATTAAAAAAATATATTTGTTGGATATTAGTATTACCGTTCTGGGAAGATTTCGAGTCGCCCTGTTGATTACAACACTGAAATGCTTGAAGTATGCAAGGCAAATTAGTGGCGATATAGGAATTTAACAAGAAAAATCCATTTACCCAGAGATCATCCCCGATTCTTCATAACACTCGTAACATCTCAATGAACAACACAATAAGCGTTTATTTTTACTCTTTTTCAAATTCTTAATTTTTGACAGTTTCAATATATGTCTTAACATAAAGGAACCGTAAACAAGTTTAACAAACGTCTGTTTACCATTACTTCTTGTGTTCTCTGGGTTAGAAAGTTAAAGTTCCGTCTGCCCTCTTTTCCACTTATTCCTTTAGCACGGATTTTTGCGTTAATACCCAGTCATACGCTTTTTGAAGGCTTTTACAAAGTTTGTGAGGCATTTATCCATAACAAAAAAAGTAGTCAAGTTGGGCCCCTGCTTTCTTTCCCAGTAATGAGAGTCCTGTCACAACACCAACTCTTTCTTCTATCCCATCTTACAACCTCAGACCAACAAAAGGATATTTTCTTTATATAAAAGCAAGCAAGTTTATCTATATATAATTCCATCTGTTATGTTCATCTCAATCTACATCTATTATCTAATGTATCTATTAATTTTAAATTCAGGAAATAAGAGGCGCTGTTTCTCAGAAGGACCCTCGTACAGGATGTCTAAGAACAAGTATCGGTGTTAGTGGCTGCAGTTCGTTAGGTCTTTTATTAAGCCCCTAATGGCAATTGTAGCTAGTCAGGTCAGTTGTACTACTGGCGGGTGTAGCGGGTCAGGTCAAGGCTTGAGGCACAACAGGCGGAAGAAGCGCATCAGGTTAGAGTCAACTTGTGCCAAAATGTTGCCAAAAGGTTTTTTAAAATAATGCTACAGATTGGTCGTAAGTACTGCAACTTCCTGATACACAAGATATATGTTATATTGAAATCTTTCAGGTTAGCCCCCCAAAAAATGTTTGTTCAAAATCTTGACTACACTTTTTCTCTTCATTATAAAATTATTAGTATTTTTTTTTCATTTTTAACATTATCAGTAATATTACGATGCTACCCTTGCTACATGACTATTTTTACAAGATTAGAGTGGTTTTGCTTATATACTCCAACCAACACACAGGATGTGTCCTGCCATACTTCCTCACACAGGATGTGTGTTCTGCCATACTTCCTCACACAGGATGTGTTCTGCCATACTTCCTCACACAGGATGTGTGTTCTGCCATACTTCCTCACACAGGATGTGTGTTCTGCCATACTTCCTCACACAGGATGTGTTCTGCCATACTTCCTCACACAGGATGTGTGTTCTGCCATACTTCCTCACACAGGAAGTGTGTTCTGCCATACTTCCTCACACAGGATGTGTGTTCTGCCATACTTCCTCACACAGGATGTGTGTTCTGCCATACTTCCTCACACAGGATGTGTGTTCTGCCATACTTCCTCACACAGGATGTGTGTTCTGTCATACTTCCTCACACAGGATGTGTATCCTGCCATACTTCCTCACACAGGATGTGTGTTCTGCCATACTTCCTCACACAGGATGTGTGTTCTGTCATACTTCCTCACACAGGATGTGTGTCCTGCCATACTTCCTCACACAGGATGTGTGTTCTGCCATACTTCCTCACACAGGATGTGTGTTCTGCCATACTTCCTCACACAGGATGTGTGTCCTGCCATACTTCCTCACACAGGATGTGTGTTCTGCCATACTTCCTCACACAGGATGTGTGTTCTGCCATACTTCCTCACACAGGATGTGTGTTCTGCCATACTTCCTCACACAGGATGTGTGTTCTGCCATACTTCCTCACACAGGAAGTGTGTTCTGCCATACTTCCTCACACAGGATGTGTGTTCTGCCATACTTCCTCACACAGGATGTGTGTTCTGCCATACTTCCTCACACAGGATGTGTGTTCTGCCATACTTCCTCACACAGGATGTGTGTTCTGTCATACTTCCTCACACAGGATGTGTATCCTGCCATACTTCCTCACACAGGCTGTGTGTCCTGCCATACTTCCTCACACAGGATATGTGTTCTGCCATACTTCCTCACACAAGATGTGTGTTCTGCCATACTTCCTCACACAGGATGTGTATCCTGCCATACTTCCTCACACAGGATGTGTATCCTGCCATACTTCCTCACACAGGATGTGTGTTCTGCCATACTTCCTCACACAGGATGTGTATCCTGCCATACTTCCTCACACAGGATGTGTGTTCTGCCACACTTCCTCACACAGGATGTGTGTTCTGCCATACTTCCTCACACAGGATGTGTATCCTACCATACTTCCTCACACAGGATGTGTATCCTGCCATACTTCCTCACACAGGATGTGTGTTCTGCCATACTTCCTCACACAGGATGTGTATCCTGCCATACTTCCTCACACAGGATGTGTGTTCTGCCATACTTCCTCACACAGGATGTGTGTTCTGCCATACTTCCTCACACAGGATGTGTATCCTGCCATACTTCCTCACACAGGATGTGTATTCTGCCATACTTCCTCACACAGGATGTGTGTCCTGCCATACTTCCTCACACAGGATGTGTGTTCTGCCATACTTCCTCACACAGGATGTGTGTTCTGCCATACTTCCTCACACAGGATGTGTATCCTGCCATACTTCCTCACACAGGATGTGTATCCTGCCATACTTCCTCACAGAGGATGCGTGTTCTGCCATACTTCCTCACACACTATGTGTGTTCTGCCATACTTCCTCACACAGGATGTGTTCTGCCATACTTCCTCACACAGGATGTGTGTTCTGCCATACTTCCTCACACAGGATGTGTATCCTGCCATACTTCCTCACACAGGATGTGTGTTCTGCCACACTTCCTCACACAGGATGTGTGTTCTGCCATACTTCCTCACACAGGATGTGTATCCTACCATACTTCCTCACACAGGATGTGTATCCTGCCATACTTCCTCACACAGGATGTGTGTTCTGCCATACTTCCTCACACAGGATGTGTATCCTGCCATACTTCCTCACACAGGATGTGTGTTCTGCCATACTTCCTCACACAGGATGTGTGTTCTGCCATACTTCCTCACACAGGATGTGTGTTCTGCCATACTTCCTCACACAGGATGTGTGTTCTGCCATACTTCCTCACACAGGATGTGTGTTCTGTCATACTTCCTCACACAGGATGTGTATCCTGCCATACTTCCTCACACAGGATGTGTGTTCTGCCATACTTCCTCACACAGGATGTGTGTTCTGTCATACTTCCTCACACAGGATGTGTGTCCTGCCATACTTCCTCACACAGGATGTGTGTTCTGCCATACTTCCTCACACAGGATGTGTGTTCTGCCATACTTCCTCACACAGGATGTGTGTCCTGCCATACTTCCTCACACAGGATGTGTGTTCTGCCATACTTCCTCACACAGGATGTGTGTTCTGCCATACTTCCTCACACAGGATGTGTGTTCTGCCATACTTCCTCACACAGGATGTGTGTTCTGCCATACTTCCTCACACAGGAAGTGTGTTCTGCCATACTTCCTCACACAGGATGTGTGTTCTGCCATACTTCCTCACACAGGATGTGTGTTCTGCCATACTTCCTCACACAGGATGTGTGTTCTGCCATACTTCCTCACACAGGATGTGTGTTCTGTCATACTTCCTCACACAGGATGTGTATCCTGCCATACTTCCTCACACAGGCTGTGTGTCCTGCCATACTTCCTCACACAGGATATGTGTTCTGCCATACTTCCTCACACAAGATGTGTGTTCTGCCATACTTCCTCACACAGGATGTGTATCCTGCCATACTTCCTCACACAGGATGTGTATCCTGCCATACTTCCTCACACAGGATGTGTGTTCTGCCATACTTCCTCACACAGGATGTGTATCCTGCCATACTTCCTCACACAGGATGTGTGTTCTGCCACACTTCCTCACACAGGATGTGTGTTCTGCCATACTTCCTCACACAGGATGTGTATCCTACCATACTTCCTCACACAGGATGTGTATCCTGCCATACTTCCTCACACAGGATGTGTGTTCTGCCATACTTCCTCACACAGGATGTGTATCCTGCCATACTTCCTCACACAGGATGTGTGTTCTGCCATACTTCCTCACACAGGATGTGTGTTCTGCCATACTTCCTCACACAGGATGTGTATCCTGCCATACTTCCTCACACAGGATGTGTTTTCTGCCATACTTCCTCACACAGGATGTGTTTCCTGCCATACTTCCTCACACAGGATGTGTGTTCTGCCATACTTCCTCACACAGGATGTGTGTTCTGCCATACTTCCTCACACAGGATGTGTCTCCTGCCATACTTCCTCACACAGGATGTGTATCCTGCCATACTTCCTCACACAGGATGTGTTTTCTGCCATACTTCCTCACACAGGATGTGTGTTCTGCCATACTTCCTCACACAGGATGTGTATCCTGCCATACTTCCTCACACAGGATGTGTGTTCTGCCATACTTCCTCACACAGGATGTGTGTTCTGCCATACTTCCTCACACAGGATGTGTATCCTGCCATACTTCCTCACACAGGATGTGTATTCTGCCATACTTCCTCACACAGGATGTGTGTTCTGCCATACTTCCTCACACAGGATGTGTGTACTTCCTCACACAAGATGTGTGTTCTGCCATACTTCCTCACACAGGATGTGTGTTCTGCCACACTTCCTCACACAGGATGTGTCTCCTGCCATACTTCCTCACACAGGATGTGTGTTCTGCCATACTTCCTCACACTGCCATACTTCCTCACACAGGATGTGTGTTCTGCCATACTTCCTCACACAGGATGTGTGTTCTGCCATACTTCCTCACACAGGATGTGTATCCTGCCATACTTCCTCACACAGGATGTGTATCCTGCCATACTTCCTCACAGAGGATGCGTGTTCTGCCATACTTCCTCACACACTATGTGTGTTCTGCCATACTTCCTCACACAGGATGTGTTCTGCCATACTTCCTCACACAGGATGTGTGTTCTGCCATACTTCCTCACACAGGATGTGTGTTCTGCCATACTTCCTCACACAGGATGTGTGTTCTGCCATGCTTCCTCACACAGGATGTGTGTTCTGTCATACTTCCTCACACAGGATGTGTGTTCTGCCATACTTCCTCACACAGGGTGTGTGTTCTGCCATGCTTCCTCACACAGGATGTGTGTTCTGTCATACTTCCTCACACAGGATGTGTGTTCTGCCATACTTCCTCACACAGGATGTGTGTTCTGCCATACTTCCTTACACAGGATGTGTGTTGTGCCATACTTCCTCACACAGGATGTGTATCCTGCCATGCTTCCTCACACAGGATGGATTATATACAGAAAGTAATGAAATCTGTGTGCCTGAGTTGGAAGTTTTCAGTTGCGCGATGCGGAAATTGTCAGTTCCGCCGCTGTTAGTTCAGTACAGCGTTGGCTTCTCAGTTTACCTCCCAGCATTCCCAGAGTTACTTTCTCATTTTGGATTTCATACTACATTATACAAAAATTTACAAGAAACAAAACCTTACGAAAAAAAAGCTGACAAAAGTTAACAGCATTTTAAATAGAGTTTTGGAAAGTAATTTTCTTACTGCTGCAGTTGTCAATACCGGTCGTTCTCATAAGAGAATATAATTTCGTAGTATCTTTTGCCTGAAAATATTCAACCCTTGTTATCGTAGCATTTTTTCCTTCAGTGAACGTGCTCTGATGCTGGTGACGAATTTTTGATCCAAGGAATTGGACATATCCCTCTTTTCCTTCAATCAGGTTTAGTGTTCCCCCATGAATGAAATAATAATAATAAGAATAAAACACCTCATTTTATAGAGTAACGCAACATTTCCCATATTGTATTAGCTTGTGTGTCCAACGTGAGACGCCTTAGAGGAAAGTTTAGGTAGAAATGCGCGTAGAGCCGAGTGACTACTGCACACGATACCTAACTGTTGCATATGTGTCTTACCTAACAACACTACTGCACACAAATGTTCCCAACAAATATATTAAATGTTGCACACTGGAGATAAACCATGTATGACAGCAGCCCGTCCTCACCAGTAGAAGCTGGAAGAGTGTTTTAAACAAAATTCAGTGAAGCCGAGGATGTCGTGTTTTTAAAATTCCGTAATTTACAGTTCCTAAAGGACATGAAATGTTACTGTTAAATACCGTAGTGATTGAAAAAAAAATAAATGTTGAAATTAGCACAGTGAAAATGTTTTGTAATAACCGAACTTTGTAGACATTTTGTGGAATGAGCAGGATTTTTTAGGAAAATGAAATTATAAGTTTACCATTATATTCTTTAATGCTCTCTGCCAATCCCTAGGTACCTTACCCTCTTCCATACATTTATATATATATATATATATATATATATATATATATATATATATATATATATATATATATATATATATATATATATATATATATACTTTTAAATAAATATTAAGAAATAAACAACAGTCATCAAAAAGAAGCAAAATCATCCAAAAGTTCAAGAAAATTTATATGTCCAAGTTTGTCACTTGCAATGTACAGAATGTTCAGTGTGGACAACCTCTCTTGAAACATTGTCGTCCTTAACTCAATTTTAATTCTTTTGAGGCTTGAAAAACGCCTCTCTCCCTAGCAGTTAGTGACCATTAAGCTAAGAATTAGCTGCAAGATTGCTGCCGCATTAGCGAAGGCCATCTGAATTTTTTCCTTGTATCTAATTTGATAAAGATCTGTATTAGATAACGACTGCTCTTCTGTAGGCCTATGGCTTTGCCTCACGTAAGAATGAAAGTACGAAAGTTCATCAGTAAGTTTCAGGTCAAAATCTTCTGGTTATGTTTCCATCAATGGTTCAACACCTTGCTGGATTTCTTGTTTAGATGCTTTCAGATTAGCAAGAAAGGAAAACATTTGAGCAGTATCACTGTACACAGTTGCTCTTCTTAAATTGACTTAAGTGCATCTAAGGTATCAAGACCGGATGCACTTCCGTCATTTCTTATCCGTTTCCTTACTCTTTTCTTTTTTTTTTCCTTTTGAGAGTTCTGTAGTTAACATTTAGCAAGGTGACTTTTGTTTGTTACTCAGGCTCCTCAAAAAAGTCCTGCAATAAACTGACCTTATGAAGATGCTGACCTTATGAAAATGACCTAGCACATGAGTCCAAAAATGCAGCATGAATACAAATTCCAGTTCTCCTGTTGTCTCCAAGATTGTTAGCTTCAAGCCTGGTATCATCCTTCTCATTAACATCAGAGGACAAAAGAGTGAGAGCCTCAGTTATAGCACTGTAACTTTCCAAGATAGCTTCTGTGGCTTATGCATTTGCCTCCCACCTAGTGTTTGACAAACATTTAGGCACTTTTGACTGAGGCTGCTAAAATGATTTTAGAACTGCCCATCTCTTTGTGAAGGATGAAAAGAAGGTATGAATTTCTTTGATAATGCCAAAACAGTTCACTGCATTAGGGCAACAATCAACAGCCGAACGGCCCAGCAAATTTGAAATGACCAGCGCATGGAATAAATCTTGAAATTTTTTTTCTATGGTTTTATGGTGCAAACCGTTGTACGTACCTACATGCTGGCAGCATTGTTGTAAGGCTGCCCTCGGCATTTTCTAAAGTCAGTTTCAAGCTCAGTAGTGAGATAATTAAACACTAAATTAGCCATACTTTCTCCTGAGTGGTCTTATAGCTCAAGGAAAGTTAAAAATCTCTCACTTTGTAAATCGTCTTTAGGTGATACCTATCTGATGTTGGGAAATGTCGGGGGTGGAATCTACTACAAGGTGAAATATCCAGCCTTCTTCACGTCAACTAGAATTGCGTCGTTAACTTTTTTTTTTTGCCATGAGTTGAATCATTTCCTCACATACATTTTTTGGCAAACAAGAGGGATTTCCTGACCCAGGATTTCCATACTGATTGATATAAGCGGGTAAAAATGGATCAAATTTTGCTACTAGTTTTAAAAGACCAAGATAACTGCCGTTATTTGGAGATCCAAATTTTTCATTGTGTCATCTGAATGGTAAGCCTCGTTCTGCAAGAGTGCATATTACAGCAATAATTCTCTGCATGACATGCCGTCAGTACCGCTGTTTTGCTTTTAATTATTCCTCTAACTTTGAAGTTAATGTTTGTCTTCTCTGCCTTGTTAGGTAGGTTAACATGGCATTCCTGTGCTTCTCTGAGTTTTCATGAGTTTGGGTAAGATAGGAGTCTTGCCAATCATCAAACCCTTCAGAAACTAAATTAATTAAATTAAATTAATTAATCCATGTTAAGCGCTAAACCCAAGTGAGTCATTCAGTGCAAGACGTGTTGGAGGCTCGATCCTCCGTCTGGTGAGCGCCAGACAGACGCGCTTCCTATTTGTACTCGCCTAGATGTTCTCAGAAGCTGTTGCAGATGATGCACTGTTTGGAAAGAGTTTGCAAACAAAACAATAAATCCGGCCTTTTGAGGGAGAACACACAAGCCACTCTATGCTATGTTTCCCCAATGACTTTTGTTGAATAATAAAGAACTTTTGCGCCAAACCTGACTTCTTTTTGTACACTCGCTTGGAATATGAAAATGGTCCACAACGATGCTGAACTTGAGAGGGGTCCTGCTCTACCCAGTAGGATACTTCCTCATGCGATAATTTTGTCCATAAACCAGTGCCTGTTACAGTAGATATACGTTTGGCATCATCTCTATCTGCCTCTGGAATAGCTTGGATTTGGCTTACCTTACCAAGTGTGAGCTGAAAATTCTGACTATCCACATTATTTTCTTGTGGCTTTTTAGCCTCACCCTGTTCGGTGACTCTTGAATTAGTTCTACATTTTCATTTTGTGTTGACATTATGGCTACTTTCTCATAATCAGCTTGCTGGTCCACGTCTTGCGTCGCTGTTTCTGTCTCCGGAACGTTTTCTTCTGGTTGAACGCTAGTACGTAGTTGTCTGGATAGCTGCACCACACTGATTTCCTTGTGTAAGTGTCAGTGTATCCGCTTCACCGCTGGTACTTAATACTTCTCTCAGTGGCTGAAGCAAGAAAGAAGTAACTAGTCTTAACTTCTTTTACCATGCCATTTTAAAGTCTCTGTTGCGTTTGCTATCACCACTTTCAAATCTTTTACTCATGCTCAGATTAGAATCTGAAAATAAAAATTAAAATTAATCTTCAAAAGTTATTAGAAAGGAAAACATGAAGGGGCGTTCTCACAAAATGAGGTCCACTTCAGTGAGAAAATAAATAATAAAAATTAACTTTTTTCACTATAATATTTGGGCAATTTTTTCTTAAGGAATTGTTCCTTATTGACAGTTATATTGCAAAATCTGAGTCAAATCTGCTTCCAAAAACCGTTTACAAATTGAAAACTATTTTTCCTATCGTTATCAAAGACGCTACAAATCACCATAGTTTTATTAGTAACTTGACTGATGAAAAGGCAACGTCCTCTGCGACTCTGCAGTTACTTGCACAGTTCTTTTTTCAACCTATCTATTTCACTGCTCTCCTGGAAGGACAAAATCAATACAGGAATCAATGCTAGTGTTGAGTTATTGGCTTAAGACGGTATTATTCTGAAATGGCGTACAAGGAACATTACTGAAGGGTTATTTAGAGACTACAGCACATTATGACAGCATGTGCAAGAAAGGCCTATGACAGTCTCAAAAATATACACTTTGGCCGAAGGCCCTCTAGATTTTAAGGCCCTAGGCTTCAGCCTGCCAATCCTATAGGTAAATCCGGCGATGAATACATACAACTGATGTGAACAAAGCATACACAACATAGCACAGTGAAGCTGAATTATAAATCACGGAAACCACGTCACTAATACACACAACCGATGTAAACAAAACACATAACACACACACAGGAGCTCCACGTGTGTTGTCTGCAGAGCTCAAATATCGTTTCAAATATCTTTTCAAATACATTTAAAAATATTTTTTTTTCGTTAACGTGGACAACTGAGCACCATAAATAATGATCTTTGAGATTTATTTTATTTGAAGAAAACCTACTGCAGAGAACAAAATAGATTCACTTGTACAGTACAGCTAAATGTTGAGTGCCTTGTTACACTCCAGTAACTGACGTAAATAAAGCAGACATTGTCCTCATCGCCTCCGAGCCGTGTGGACGAGCTGCGCAGACGCTCCTGTTTGAGTTTGTTTTGCGCAGTTTACCTGATTGAGCTGCCCCTAGCGTTGGTTGGTGGAAACTTTATTTTCTCCAACATGGCGCTGAATAGCAGAAGAAGAATCAACACTGTCTGCATTGAGATGATCCGTGGTGCTGTCACAGGATCCAACATGGATTTATTATTACCAGCGATCATTCGCGATACCTATGGTATAGCAAATGAGGAGATATGTGGTGTCGCATTAAATGGAATGACAAGAATCTTCGTTAAGATGACGTCTGCACAAGTCTACGAGGCAGTGGTCGACAAGTATCAGGAGACCATCATACAGGTTAATACAGCTGTGTCGGTGAGACTTCATGATGTATCTCGACATTACACCTGGGTGAAAATCAGGAATGTGCCTTTTGAGGCGACTGATTTTGATATTACCAGTGAACTGCGTACTTATGGGACGGTTCACGTAGCCACAGCAGGGAGATGGGCAACTGGACCGTATGCAGGTGCGCTGGAAGGCGCGTATACAGTTAAAATGACTCTTCGGCACCCTATTCCTTCATATATTGTGTTGAAAGAATTAAGGACTCAAGTCTATGTAACGTATGCGGGGCAACAACGTACGTGTCGGCTATGTGGGTCATATGACCACATCGCGGCGCAGTGTGAGAAACGAAGTGGGTACCCGGCACAACAGCAACGGCAACAGCAGCAACAGCAGCAACAGCAACAGCAGCAACAGCAGCCAGTGGACGAGGTTGGCGATGAGCGAGAACAGTCTCTTGCTACACCGCCCCAACAACGGTTGTCATGGAGTGAGGAGGTAGACAAAGAAAAGGAGCTTGAATCGCCAGTTGTAACGCTACAAGGAGAATCTCAGTCATTGGACATACATAAGGTTTTTGAGGAGAGACTACCTAATATGGGTGAAGAAGTGGCGGCGTCTTTGGTAAAGGCGTTGGATGACTTGTTAGAGGAATCGGTCCTAGATCAGGTGGAAGACCCAGGCTCAGTTCTGGGGAAGGCTGTGAATGATGATATGGCAGAAGATGACGGTTTGTCGACGAGAGAGTCTCAAGGATTGAAGGTGCATGCAGTGGAGGTGGAGGTGCATCAGGACGGTGCTTCAGATGTCAAAATGCAGGTGGAGGGCGGGACACGAAAAAGGACTGCAGCATCATCGGATTCTGATGATGTGCTCACTCCTGCCCAACGCGCTGGAAAAAAGTCTTGGGTGGAGGTACAGCAGAGAGGGAATGGTGAACCCAAGGATCAAGGGATTGCAAAGGTGATTCCCAATAATGGGGGGAGGGACAGAGGTGCTGCAAAACGAACTGGGGTAAAGTCAATGCCGGGGACAAAAGGAAAACCCATTTGTTGAATTCAAGTGTTTTACTATAAATATTAACGGGTTAAGAGCTGAGAGGAAGCTTAAGTGGTTTAATGAGTATTTGGTGCGACTTGGTGTGGATGTGGTATTCTTACAGGAACATAATTTTAGGCCTGGTTATGAGTTGGATATGAGTGGTTATAATGTGTACATGGAACATGCGACACGTTTGAAAGGTGGGGCTGCCATTTTGGTAAAGGAAACTAGCCCGTTTATAGTAAGGCGTAGTGAAGGGGGGGAGGGGAGGGTAATTAGAGTGGATGGAACTTGGGGTAGGGTTCCCATTAGTTTAGTATGTGTATATGGTCCGGCTGAGGGTGACGTGAGTATTAAAACTAAATTTGTTCGGGACGTGCTGGTCTATTTTTTACGTGGTTTACCGAATGTTGCAATAATAGGCGGAGATTGGAATTGCGTGATACGTCGTAAAGATGTGGAGCCCAGAGGTGCGGGGTGTTGTTTGGGTATATTGGGGGATATATTGACCGGGGTGGGGTTAAAGGATGTGTGTGGGGGGGGGAGGGATGGTAGAGCATACCTTCATTAAACGAGGTTATGCGGCGAGGTTGGACCGAATGTACGTGCCTAGTGCGGTTACTGTGCGGAGGGTGGATGTGATAGATGTGGTTTTTTCGGATCATAGAGGAGTGGTAATAGATGTGGATATTGAGGGTGTGCCTCGGAGGGGTCCATCATTTTGGAAATTGAATGTAAAGTTATTAAAGGAAGAGGATAGTCTTTTGTCTTTTGGACATATGTGGGATCGTTTAGTGGTAGAAGCACCAGGGGATGTTGCCATGGTTAATTGGTGGGAAACAATAGCTAAAAAACGTATTAAGGAATATTATATTAATCGAGGGAAGAGATATAATCAGTTACAATACGGTTTTCAAAAATATTTAGAGGGGCAGTTGCGCGACTGTTATGCACAAATTAATGCTAATTATCCTGTTATTGAAATTGAAAGTTTGAAGGAAAATATCCGGAATTTACAAAATGAGAGGTTTGATGGGGAAAGGCTTAAGGGCGGGATTGAGGAGGTTTTGTGGGGAGATCGGCCGTCGGCGTGTGTTGCGGAGTCAACACACACGTCGCAAGGCAATGGAGTTAATGGGGTTGAATGTTCAGGTAGGTATGCAAGGGTATAAAGTGGACCAGGTGTTGACGACGACTGAGGGTATGAGTGGGTATATTGATGCTTGGGTTAAGTTGAAAACGCAAAGTGTGGGAATAAGGGAAATAGCATTACAGTCAATTGGAAGGTTTGTGCAGTGTGAGTTGACAGAGCATGATCGATCCGTTTTGGAAGGGCCGATAACGGAGTGCGAGACATGGGTAGCTTTATCCGGGGCGCAATTAGGTAAGGCACCAGGAATTGATGGGTTGCCCAGTGACTTTTATCTCCAAAATTGGAGCGTTTTAAAAGAATTTTTGGTAAGATTATTCAATATCCTTAAGCGGGATCGGGTTTTAGGGGCACAGCAGCGGATGGCTGTGGTCGTTTTAGTGCCTAAAGGTGAGCCATTAACAGTTAAAGACTATCGTGCTATTTCGTTATTGTGTGGTGATTATAAGATTTTTGCAAGAATTTTAGCTAACAGAATAAAAAAGGTCCTGGGTAAAGTGATCGATAAGGGACAATATGGGGTGCCGGGAAGGTCTATGTATGACGGGCATGGTTTGATTAGAAGTTTTATTGAAGAAAGAGTAAAATTGGGAGTGGGGGGGGTGTTGGCTATAGATTGGGAGGCGGCATATGATAGTGTAGAAAGGGAAGCGTTATGGAAGATTATGAGATGGCAGGGGTTTGGAGAGGAAATTATATCATGGGCCAAATTAATGTATCAAGATGCATCCTTGCGGGTGCAGGTAAATGGAAGGTTAGGAGAACAAATTCAGATGAGCAGGGGTCTACGTCAAGGTTGTCCCCTTTCACAAATATTTTTTGCGTGTTTACAGGATCCCTTTTATAGAGGAATTAGGGCCTTATTGGCAGCAAATGGGGTTGGTGACGAAAGGGGTGGGGGGGCTGGCATTGTTGGATATGTTGATGACACAACGATTTTAGTAAGTGGTAACAGGGATTTGCCTCGGGTGGAAAAGTTAGTAAATGTTTTTGAAAAGGCTTCTGGCATGTCAATTAATAAGGAGAAAACGAAGTATATGGATCTTGGAGATAGGTTAAGTGAGGAATGTGAAGTAGTTGAAAGGTGGGAAAAGGTGGACCAATTACTGATATGTGGGATCGTTTATGTAAGTGATATCAAGTTAGCACAACAAATAAATTCAGTGCGTATTGTAGATGGTGTACTGAAGCGCCTCAGTGGTTTACGAGCTGCACACTTAACTTTGCATCAAAGAGTAATTACAACGAATGTCCTATTATATAGTAAACTTTGGCATGTAGCAGCAATATATCCGATACTTCGTAGTGAGATACAAAGGTTACAAAAGCGCGTTTTTAGATTCATTTGGGGTACTGGAAGCGAATGGTTAGGTAGAGCGGTTGTCACACTCCCGGTTGGCCGTGGAGGGCTGGGTCTTATAGCTGTTGAAAAGAGGATTATGAGTGTGTATTTGAAACGTAGTTATAAGCGGGAGGGGGGAGCGAGGGAAGGCGGACTTCATAAGATACGTCAGGATATGCAACGGTGGTGGGTGGGTAGGGAGTTCATAATAGGTGAGGCAATGTTACGGGTCATCATAAACATGAGAGATCCTTCACATTTAAAATTGGGAAACCTTGATGGGGTGGAAGGTAAGGCAGTGGTAGCAGTGGTAGAAGGTGTTTATCCGATGTATGATTGGCGTAATATCTGGGGGCGTTTGAACAAATTACGTTTAAAACCTAAAGTACGAGAAGTAATGTATAGATTTTTACATGGGATCTTACCGTCTGGAATGGTTTTATTCCATAAGAGAATACGGGAGGATGGGATATGCAAGGCTTGTGGTGGATGGGAGACTGTTTTCCATATAGTGTATTTTTGCGAATGTATTGAACTAATAAGGGTTTGGTTGGGTAAGGTAATAAGGTTAGTGGGAGGGGGGGGTTTGCAGGTGTTGAGGGTTTTAAGCTTAGACATAGGTGGGGTGAATCAGATGGTAGAGAATGCGGTAGGGTATATAATTACGGATTATATTTATATGTCTTGGGCTATGAGAGGAGCGAACGTGTGTGAAAGAATTAATGCATTAACAGCAACTTTTTATAGGACAAAGTGTAGAAATAAGGAGGTGTATGGGGGGAGATGGGAGAGGGATTTAAGTGAGGGTTATAGGAATTTCACTTTACGGGATTTACGGGAGTTGAAAGGCAGGTAAGGGGGATGAAATGGGCTGGTTTCCTAGAATGGGCGGTAGCATGATGAGTTTGATGAATGTTATATGAGGTATGTCCGGGGTGCAATTTTAACATTATTTGTTCTGAGTGTTTCAAGTACAATACAGTTATATTTGGAATTATCGACTTATAACTATGTATGTGTATGTGTGTATATATATGCATGTGTTGTATGTGTGTATTTGTGTATGTATGTGTATATATATATATGTATATGTATATATATATGTATATGTATGTATATGTATGTATTGTATGTTTACTTTCTTGTATATACCTTTAATGGTTTTTCTCATGAACATTTTCAATGATATACAATACATATTTTCTATGCGCATTTATGATTTTGATACAATGTGTAAATGTCAAAATGGCTTTTTATGTTCCAGTTTAATTTACAATTGTATTTTTGTAAGCACAATTGATTTGGTGCCAATAGAAGTATGTAGTTTAAGAGTTTTACGAACCCTTGAAGTTGTAAGAATTGAATGAAGTTATTCATGGTTGAGTTGACGGAATATTATAACTGACGTTGTAAGTGATTGTGTTCAATTAGACAACATACTTTATATACTTATTTATATGTATGTACATGTATGTTAATTGAAGTCTGATTTTAAAGGTGAAGAGTGGGTTTTCCTTTTTTGTTCTTTTTTTTTCTCTTGATGGTAATACAAGGTTGTATCATGTACACCAACAAATATGGTTAGAGGTATGTGGTAAAATTTTCGTGTTGATTAGACATTTATAATACAGATGAAATACTAGGCTTAGGTTAGGGTAAATTTATGATAATTGTGGAATGTTCTTTGATTCAAACTGCTCTTTATTATACTTGTATTTTATTATTCTAGTGTAAATTAAGAGCAAGGATGATTAATTTGAGGAAGAGTTAATATAGGTTTGCATGTTTTTACGAAAGTTAACTTATCCACATGTAGCTAGTTTAGGACAATTTTAAGCTTCGGTATCTGATTTTATATGTAGGTAATAGTGGTCATATTTGTTATATTGTAATGTTATTCGTTACTGTTTCAATATCTAATGTAACGTTTTTTCAGTTATTTGTTCATATATTGTCATCTTTATGGTTTTTCCTTTTGTCTATTGTCTATTGTTGGTTTTAAATAAAATATAAAAAAAAATAAAGCAGAGGGGTGGTAAGAGGGCAGTTGTATTGTTTCCAAGTCTAAATTTACGTTATGACTTATGAGTTTGAAAAGTGCATTGCACAATTAAAGAAATAATTACAGCAATACTCGCCAGCCAAAAAGTATAGACTTGATGCATTCGGTGGCTGCGCGATCCGTGAAAGGTATCTCCATACTTCATAACCCAAGTCACCTGTGTCTCAATGCAGGCGACTGGAATAGTGCAGAGTTCGGCCTAAGCTAATAATACAGTTAAATAATAGCGCTGAATATTTGAAAGAAATCAGAAGAGATTAGATTTTGCCACCGAAGTGGCTAGCTTATTGTGCACCCCACATCCATCCTGTGGACGGTAGCGCAAGAGCATATGGATACACTAAAGGCCTAGGAACTAGGCCCCAAAAGGGTTAACAGGTGTACATTTGGATTTATATCTATAGTTCATTTATCTGTTACAAGCAAATTAGGAAATTTGCTTAGTATATCTGGTATCTTATTTCCATTAATAAGATATCTTCACATGTCACACAGGTTATCATACTATCTCTATATTCCTCAATAAGTGGACTATTAAGCACATAGTGTTCAAGATAGTGACCACAGGGCTGGCCACTTACTTTGCATTTAGTTTGATCATCATCTGTGTGTCTCCCAAACTGCCAGAAGTACTTGTAACCAAGCCTAAGCCTGGCCACTACATCAGTCAGTCTGTTCACATTGCAAGTTGCTCCATAAACATACTTATCTACGTTCATGTTATCATAGTGGGTTATAGATCTACTCAGGCTTCTAATTGCATTCCTATAACAATCATTTTCATTATTTACTTCTCTCCTAATATTATTTCTAATGCTAGACACAGTTATACCAAAGTTATATTCTACATTCTCCTTCAGGAAACTATTCTTGCCTAACATATCAACTTTATCATGAAGGAGTAATCCAGTGTTTGATGGGATCCATAGAAATTGTACGTTAATTTTTTTCCCCGGATTTTTGAGTATCTGTACCTGGCTTCTCCAATGAGCATGTTGTTTGAGTCATTATATGAATCAAGAGTCTTCAATTATGACATAGAATCAGTAATGATGATAGAGTCACGCTCAATGTCATAAGTTAGCTTTAGCGCCATTAGGATTCCAAACAATTCAGTCTGCAGTGTAGACGCCCAGTTGTTAATTCTTATGCCTAACTTAACAAAATTATTATCGTTCTTAAGTAGGGAGGTGGCAACAAGAGCAGATGCAGCCCTGCCAGAAGACTCCTGTTTAGATCCATCAGTGTATATAACTTGTGATAACTTATTACTACCAGCTAGGCAAGAAACTTCTTGAGCAGTTGCTTTAACAAGTGATTTAAGGAAGGGATTACTAGCAATGAGCTTCTTGGGAGGGACTTGCAGGTATGTAATATTAAATGAACACATCTTCCATGGAGGGGTGAAATGCTCTTGTTGTCTACAGTGATACAGTTCATGCAGGTTATAAAACTTAATATAATTGCATGTTTTCACAATCCATTTAGATATGTGTGTATTTACTTCAAGACATTTAATAAGATTCATAGTGACAGCGTCAGGTTCATTGCTTAACATTCTAATACCGAGTACAGTGTTAATCTCAATAATCCCATCACTGATACTAGAAATACCAAGCTCCTTCCCCATATTAAGAACCTTTGTAGATTTGGGGCACCCAAGAATAATTCTGAGAGCTTCATTTTACATTAACTCCAAGGGTTGGAGAGAACTTTCTCTAGCTAATATCAACATAGGAGCAGCATAATCAATTAAGGACCTAACATAGGCTATGTACATCATTCTAACGATTCTCACATGAGCACCATAGTTGGGGTTATAGCTACAAACAGCTTTGAGAGCGTTTGTGGTATTGTGGATTTATTGAAGGGTACATTTACACTAAGGTATCTGTAAGATTTAACGTACCTAATGTTTCCACCCTGTAAATAGATGGGTTGGGGATGTCGTTTGCTTTTTTAATATCTTTGTTTTATAGGAAGATATTATGAGACCTAATCGATTCCAAATTGCTTGAACTTCATTAAGAATGGTACTCATCTTCTTATGCCCTGTTGTATGGATCATAATGTCATCAGCATAGCTTATAGCTGGAAGTAAATGGTATAAAATACCGACACGATGGAAAAATAAACACATAAGCAGTATAATGTGATCCTTTATTGACAACGTTTCGCCCACATAGTGGGCTTTATCGAGTCACAAACAGATCTGTTTGTGACTTGATAAAGCCCACTGTATGGGCGAAACGTTATCAATAAAGGATCATATTATACTCCTTATGTGTTTATTTTTCCTTAGCTTATAGCTATGTGTTTAGGTGATGCAGGTAAAGCATTTAGGAGAGCATTAATCAGAACATTAAATAGCATGGAACTGAGAACTCCTCCCTGATGTGTACCTAGAGACATTTCTTTAGACTCGCTTCTAAAGCCTTGGTAGAGGACAGGGGATACTCTATTTGACAGGTATCCTATTATCCAGCAGAGTAAGCTACCACCAATATTCATTTTGGCTAGTTCATGTAGTATAACGATATCAGATGCAGATTTAGATCAAGAATTGTGGTAAAACTAGTAGAGGTGTGTGCAGTGACAAAGGTGGAAATACAATTCTGCACACTTTTACCTTTCATGAACCCAGCGAAAGATCGGTCTATATGTATCAGGCTGTTGGGGTTTAGGGATAGGCACAATGTGACTGTTGGTCCAGGAAGTAGGAAGAACACTATGTTACTGAGATTATACAGTGCTAACAAAGGGTTATCAGGCACGTGCCTTAAAGTTCTGAGAATATCATAGGTTATACCATCCTCTCCAGGACCGGTTGATCGACCTTTAGTTAATGCATTATCTAATTCATACTCGGTGAAGAGGCAATCACTCTCATCAATATTTTGGCTCATAAAATTAATCATTTTCAACATTTCTTCACAAGCACTCTCTAAGTTTTTTCTAATATGAGACGGAAGATTTTCATGCCTGAATGTTTTAGACTAGCCATTTATGAGGTCATTTGCTTTTTCAAGAGGAAAGGGATGAACAACATCGCAAGTCTTTTTCCTGATAATTTTATTTATAACTTGCGAAGCCAAACTTAAAGGGGTAAACCTGTTTAAGCTACTAACAAATTATTCCCATTACTATTGCCTAAGTTCTTGCTTTCTATTCCTTGCATTTGTTAGTGCAGCTTAGAACGTTCTGAGCAGGTCTGGGGTTCTACATTCACGGTATACTTTACCAATCCTCCTAGCTGCTGCATGTGTTAGATTGCTTAGCTCTGGATCATTATAGTATTTACATTAGCTTTTATTGTCATTTATAGTGGAAGATTTATGTTTTATTTTCCTGCCTACTTGATCTGTGAGGACAGTCTCAATAGTGGCAACTACATCATCATTCATTTTTTGTGTGTCAGTGGGCTCGTGATTCTTTTACCATTGATCCAAGTGGTTAATAAAGCAATTTCTGTGTTCTGGGTTGAGAATAAGCTTCCTTCTTCTGTATTTAGCTCCTTGATTGCTGGAGATATGATCAAGGTTGACAGTTGTGAGTCTAGGGAAGTGATCAGATAGAAGATCATCAACTACGACAGAGTCATGCATCGTATATGATATATTAAATCCAAGTCACAGATTAGTATGCCACCATATATGTGAGTAGGCTCAGTAGTGCCCAAACTTCGAACGTTATCATGCTCATTTAGAAATTTGAGTGGTTTAGTTCCATTGGTATTTGTTATAGACCCTCAAATATTCTAATGTCTGACATTAAAGTCTCCAAGAATGAGGATAGGTTCACTACTGATGTGATCTGATAAAGCATCAGGTCGAAGTTGGTTCGCTGGAGCATAAAGATTAAATTTTTTATGAGAACATAAGAGCATCAGAAAGAAGGATCACTGCAACAGGCCTACCGGCCCATGCGAGGCAGGTCCGAGTCATCTCCCGGTTTAAACCAATGACCCACCTTGTCAGGTCAGGAAAATCCACTTAAGGAAGGAGCATAGCATCAGACCTATTAGCACAAGCTAGTCAGGTCCAACTCACACCCACCCACACCCACTCATGAATTTATCCAACCTATTTTTAAGAGTACACAACGTCTTAGCCTCTATGACGGTACTCGGGAGTTTGTTCCACTCATCCACAACTCTATTACCAAACCAATGCTTTCATATATCCTTCCTGAATCTGAATTTTTCCAACTTAAAACCATTGCTGCGAGTCCTCTCTTGGCTAGATATTTTAATTACATTATTTACATTCCCTTAATTTATTCCTGTTTTTCATTTATACACCTCAGTCATATCTCCCCTAATTCTACACCTTCCTAGAGAGCGCAGATTCAGGATCCTCAGTCTATCCTCATAGGGAAGGTTTCTGATACATGGTATGGAAAATTACATTTACTTGGATGTAACATAACATAAGAACATAAGAACATAAGAAAGGAGGAACACTGCAGGAGGCCTGCTGGCCCATACTAGGCAGGTCCTTTACAATTCATCCCACTAACAAAACATTTACCCAACCCAATTTTCAATGCTACCCAAGAAATAAGCTCTGATGTGAAAGTCCCACTCAAATCCAACCCTTCCCACTCATGTACTTATCCAACCTAGATTTGAAACTACCCAAAGTCCTAGCCTCAATAACCCAACTAGGTAGACTGTTCCACTCATCAACTACCCTGTTTCCAAACCAATACTTTCCTATGTCCTTTCTAAATCTAAACTTATCTAATTTAAATCCATTACTGCGGGTTCTCTCTTGGAGAGACATCCTCAAGACCTTATTAATATCCCCTTTATTAATACCTATCTTCCACTTATACACTTCGATCAGGTCTCCCCTCATTCTTCGTCTAACAAGTGAATGTAACTTAAGAGTCTTCAATCTTTCTTCATAAGGAAGATTTCTGATGCTATGTATTAATTTAGTCATCCTACGCTGAATGTTTTCTAACGAATTTATGTCCATTTTGTAATACGGAGACCAGAACTGAGCTGCATAATCAAGGTGAGGCCTTACTAATGATGTATAAAGCTGCAGTATGACCTCTGGACTTCTGTTGCTTACACTTCTTGATATAAATCCCAGTAATCTATTTGCCTTATTACGTACGCTTAGGCATTGCTGTCTTGGTTTAAGGTTGCTGCTCACCATAACCCCCAAGTCCTTTTCGCAATCTGTATGGCTAAGTTCTACATCATTTAATTTATAAGTACTAGGGTTATGGGCACTCCCAAGCTTCAGAACCTTGCACTTATCTACATTGAACTGCATCTGCCACTTTTCTGACCAAGAATAGAGTTTGTTTAAATCCTCCTGAAGTTCCCTAACATCTACGTTTGAATCAATTATCCTACCTATCTTTGTGTCATCGGCGAATTTGCTCATATCACTAGTAATTCCCTCATCAAGATCATTGATATATATTATAAACAACAACGGGCCCAAGACCGATCCCTGCGGAACGCCACTTGTTACAGATCCCCACTCGGATTTAACCCCATTTATGGACACTCTCTGCTTCCTGTCAGTGAGCCATGACTCGATCCACGAGAGCACCTTTCCCCCAATGCCATGAGCTGCCACTTTCTTTAACAGTCTATGGTGCGGAACTCTATCAAAAGCCTTACTAAAATCTAAGTAAATAATATCAAATTCTTTATTGTGGTCAACAGCCTCAAAAGCTTTACTGAAGAAAGTTAATAAATTAGTTAGACAAGACCGGCCTCTTGTGAATCCATGCTGAGTATCATTAATCAAGCTATGCTTATCGAGATGGCTTCTTATAATCTCAGCTATAATTGACTCTAGTAATTTGCCTACAATTGAGGTCAGGCTTATTGGGCGGTAATTTGACGGTAACGACTTGTCCCCTGTTTTAAAAATAGGAGTTACATTAGCCATCCTCCACATATCAGACACTACACCTGTTTGAAGAGATAAATTAAAAATATTAGTTAATGGTTCACAGAGTTCCATTTTGCATTCCTTAAGAACCCTTGAAAAAACCTCATCAGGACCCGGCGACTTATTTTGCTTCAGTCTGTCTATCTGCCTCACAACCATCTCACTAGTGACTGTGATGTTACATAATTTATCTTCTTCTAGCCCACTGTAAAAATTAATTACTGGAATATTGTTAGTGTCTTCCTGTGTAAAAACTGAGAGAAAATAATTATTTAAAATCAAGCACATTTCATTCTCATTGTCAGTAAGGTGCCCATAGTTATTTTTAAGGGGACCTATCTTATCTCTAACTTTTGTTCTATAGACCTGGAAAAAACTTTTTGGGTTAGTTTTAGAATCCCTAGCAACTTTAATTTCATAGTCCCTTTTAGCTTTTCTTATCCCCTTTTTAATGTCCCTCTTAATGTCAATATACTGATTCATAAGATGACCCTCACCTCTTTTGATACGCCTATAAATTCCTTTCTTATGCCCTAGTAGATATTTGAGCCTATTATTCATCCATTTTGGGTCATTTCTATTTGATCTAATTTCTTTATATGGGATAAACGCTCTTTGAGCAGCATGTATAGTGTTCAGAAAACTGTCATATTGATAGCTCACTTCGTTACCCCAGTCAACAGATGATAAGTGTTCTCTAAGCCCATCGTAATCTGCTAAGCGAAAATCTGGGACTGTTACTGAGTTATCGCTACTATCGTACTTCCATTCAATGCTAAATGTAATTGATTTGTGGTCGCTAGCACCCAGTTCCTCTGAAATTTCTAAATTATTAACAAGGGATTCATTGTTTGCCATAACTAAGTCAAGCAGGTTATTTCCCCTTGTAGGTTCTGTCACAAACTGCTTCAAAAAACAATCCTGAAATACTTCTAAGAAGTCGTACGATTCTAAATTCCCAGTCAAGAAATTCCAATCAACATGACTAAAGTTAAAGTCTCCTAGAATTACTACATTATCGTGCCTTGTGGCCTTAACAATTTCCTCCCATAGTAGTTTCCCTTGGTCCCTATCTAAGTTAGGGGGACGGTATATCACTCCTAAAATCAGTTTTTCATGCCCCTCTGAAAATTCTATCCAAACAGACTCTGTATGTGTTACTTCAGACTTAATACCCGTTTTTATGCAACAGTTCAAGCGATCTCGGACATACAATGCCACCCCACCCCCCCCTCCCAATACTTCTATCTTCTTGGAACAATTTAAAACCCTGAATATGACATTCCGCAGGCATGTCCCGACTTTTTGAATTAAACCACGTCTCAGTTAAGGCAAATACATCAATGTTACCTACACTAGCAACTAATCTCAACTCGTCCATCTTATTCCTAGCACTACGGCAATTAGCATAATAAACATTGAAAGACTCTCCTTTCTCTTTACCCTTCCTGCTCATTTCTATTTTTCTACTAAACCTATTACCGTCCTTATCACCCAAGGTCCCTGGCTTTTCAATATCTATCTCGTTCTTATTATTACTAGTTCCCCTAGAACTCGTAATATTACTACACTGGGACTTCACTGTTTTCCTGCCAAAACCCATACCACTAACTATTCCTAGTTTAAAGTCCTAACTGCTCCCTCCACTGCAGTTGCCAGTGCTCCCACCCCACACCTAGATAAGTGAACCCCATCCCTAGCATACATGTCATTTCTGCCATAGAAGAGGTCCCAGTTGTCAATGAATGTTACCGCATTTTCCTTACAGTATTTGTCCAGCCAGCAATTGACACCAATTGCCCTGGACAACCATTCACTTCCAACTCCCCTCCTTGGCAAAATACCACATATGAGAGGGTTCCCACCCTTACTTCTAATTATTTCTATTGCTGACCTATACCTGCTAATCAGGTCCTCACTCCTACGTCTGCCAACATCGTTGCCTCCAGCACTGAGACAGATAATAGGATTGCTCCCATTACCTCTCATGATGTCATCCAGACGGCTAACAATATCCTCCATCCCAGCCCCAGGAAAGCAAACTCTCTGTCTCCTACTCCTGTCCTTCAAGCAGAACGCCCTATCCATATACCTAACTTGGCTATCCCCAACAACAACAATATTCTTACCTTCCTTAATGTCTTTCGTCGTGTCGTTCCCAGTAGTCAACTCACATTCGTCGGGTAGCACTGAGAATGTATTGGATGTTTCCACAACAGTTTCCACGGCAGTCTCTTTCTTCTTCATCGTTTCTACCTTTCCATTCGTCTTCTTGATCGTCAACTTCTTTCCCTGCTGTCCAGCCACTGACCAGTTTCCCTTCTTGACCTGAGGACTCAAAACAGGAGGACTACTACGAATCTTCTTGTTCTCCTCGGTCAATCGCCAGTAAATGGAAACTAAGATAATTATTATTTATCAAAGTTATATAGACAAGTAGGAATTTGGGACACCTAGGTCACAAAAATGTTCCCCTTCGATACCTACAACTGACATATCTACAAGTTGCTCTAGACCTATATTAATTACAAATGAAATGTACATTACCAGGCATTCTGGTAAATTTAATAGAAATTTGTGGACTGTATATTAAAATTAATAAATTATTACATATGCACATTTATATAACAGAAGGAGAATTTATAATCATAACACTCACCAATTAGTCTGGAGATTACTGTGTATAATACTCAAAAACCTCGCTCTAACTAAATTTATGATGATAATACTGGCCAGAATTACAAACATAATTTAGATAGCTTATCTAAGGTTCCTGGAGCTGTCCTGTACATCGATTTAATGCTCAAATTATGCAGAAATGCACATCCAACAATTTCGGCTCCTATTTGAGAGGTGTAAGCCCAATATAACCTCTAGAGCGACGAAAATTATACACCTTATTAATGTGTTTGTACTCCATTCAAAACACAATGGCGAGTCCTCCCTGCTCATCAGCGCAGGCACCGAGCTTCCCATTTTTTATAATTTTTATTAAATACAATATAAGCCATCAATTTACATATGAAATACTGTATTTCCGGAAAATACATACAGTATTTTTCACACTGGTGCCGGGCAGAGTTCGTTGCTAAACGATTCAAATTGCTCATTTGGCAATGGTGGAGGACATGGGTACATATAGGATCTCGCTTCCACACAGCGACATATTACACAAGATTTAATCACCCTTTTTACATATTTGCCGTCCTTGTGAAATCCAGAAAGTTTCCCTAATACAATTTAAGGTATCTTGTACCCCACCATGCATTACATTTTTATGGGCATTTAGAACAATTAAATTTGTTAGATGATGAGTTTTGGGCAGTAAGATAGGGTGTTTAGCATAATCATCCAATTCAGCATTTTGTAACCTACCTCTGCACCTAATTACATTGTTCTCTAAATACAGCCCCAATTTCTCTATTATGGAACCTTCCACAATTTTACTTTCCGTCATCAATTTAATCTCATTTCCATAAATTTCTTCCTGTGCCCTCTTTATCCAATATTCAAGAGGATGTGAAAACTTATATGAGATATTCATCTTGTTTAGAAATTTAAACACCAACTTAGTTACATTGATTAGTTTGGGCATAGAAGAATACCTATTTATATCAAAGGCTAAGGAAGGACAAACTATTGGAGTGGTGGTCACAGTAATTTCAACAGGAGCAATATATGCCTTTTGTACAGGCCAATTAGCTTTATTTACCAACAAGCTCGGTCCTTTAAACCATGATACAGTATTCACAAATTTAGCATAAGGTAAACCTCGAGACAAGAAATCAGCTGGATTCTCCTCACCAGGAATATGATTAAATGTTAACATATGCTGACCCAAACTATTATACTTCTCTTACATCTGATTAATTTCAGTGACTCTGTTTTGTATGTACACAATTTTACTGTTTTCATTACGAATCCATTGTAAGGATACCTCATTATCAGACCAAATTACAGTGTCCCTAATAATTATCTCCTGCAACTTATTTCTTATATAATTAGCTAATTTGACACCTACATAAATGGCTGTTAATTCCAACTGAGGTAAGGTATGTGATTTAATTGGAGACACTTTAGCCTTAGACATAACAAGAGAAATAACACTATTACATTGAAGATAAGCAAATGCTCCATACTCCAATTTTGAAGTATCATAAAAAATGTGGAGTATATTTTTCCCATCTGGATTGGCCACCTGGCGTGGGGACTCCAACATTGGAATTTTTTCATAATCACTAATTAATTCATCCCACCTGTTAATGAATTCCTCAGGTAGAGTTTCATCCCAAGAACATATAAGTTTCCATGCTTCCTGTATTAATAATTTCCCTCTTATAGTAAGGGGTGACACTAAACCTAGTGGATCAAAACATTTGGAAACTTCAGCAAGCAAAACTCTCTTAGTTAATTTATTGGGCATACTGTAATTATTAGGTTTTAACATTAACAAATCTCTCTCAGTATCCCAAGTTAATCCCAATACATTACTACATTTTGCTACTTCATCTCCAGGGTAATCTTTACTTATTTTGTTCTTTAATTTGGAGGAATTACTATTCCATTCCCTCAGAGGCATATTTGCACTTTGCATTATTTTATTAGCCTCTCCATAAGTCATTAACAGTTCCTCTTCAGTTGATGTCACACCCAGGAAATTGTCCACATAAAATTGTTTGCTCATTACTTTACTCATTAGACTTCCTATATGTTTAAGGTGTGCATTTATCGTCGCTTGAAGTAGGAACAGACTGGATGTAGCACCAAATAATACGCTCCTAAAGCGAAAGGTTTTCAGAGGGCTAAGTGGGTCACTAGGATTCTCAGGCCATGAGAAGCAGGTAAAATCCCGGTCAGCCTCTTGTAAAGCTTTACTTATGTCAGCTGTAAAGGCATAATTCTTCACCCTGAAATTTAATAAGATATCTCCTAATGTTTTCGTCAACGATGGACTTGCCATCAAACAGTCATTTAAACTAGGTACATTTTTGTTACTCCTGGCACTACAATTAAACACAATCCTCAGAGGAGTGGTCTTAGAATCCTTCTTCACTCCGTGATGTGGCAAATAGTGACCATAAATTTTGGCTTGCTCAGGAGGTACCTCTTCTATAAATTTATTAATTATTTGCTCAGTAATTATATCATTATAGGCAGTCAATAACTCAGTTCGCGGAGCTGAGCCTTTAATTGTCCATATGCCATTCTGTAATTAGTGGGCAATTCTGGATGGTTCAGTCTCCACGGAAGTCGTATCCAGTATTGTCCAGATTCAAATTTAACATCTCTCAGGTATTGTTCCTGAGTAAAAGAATCGTCTGGACTTTCTTCATTTACATTTATTCCAATGCTGTCTAATTCCCACAATTTATGCACTGGCTCAACACCATCCTCTATGGAAGAATTATACTGGGGTACGATTTCATGAGTAAGACACATAGCTATGGTATTTGTAGTTTCCTCTAGTCATGTATTATTATTATGAGGAATCCTACCATACATTACATGGCATCCTGCAGTCTTTAAAAGAGTGACACCACATTTCTTTACCATACCCTTTACAAAGGAGGCATAATAGTCACTACCTATCAAAATATTTATTGGGCCTACATAATCATCATTTACACCAGAAGGTGCTAAATTTACATTATGTGAAAGTTATTCTGTAGTTTTACTAAGCCCTATTGTAGATATTTTCTCTGGAAGTCTATCTACAATTACTGCATTAACACGTTTTTTCTCATTGCCCAACCTGACAATTACATAAACAGTGTCATACAATTGAGCCCTTTTATCTAAGAGAAAAACCAGATAATTTTAGAGTTGTAGGATCTCCCATCTGTACTTTCATACCATCAAGACATTTACGTTTTATGAAAGTACGCTGGGATCCCTGGTCTAATAATGCAGTTACATTTTTTGATTTATGCCTTTTATCATCAATTTTTACCTGTGACACACGTAAGGCTACTTCAACAAAACCATCAATATTAACATTAGCAGCAATTTTTACATTAGCCACTGTTGTGTCAGGATTGTCAACATTATCATTATCAACATTATCATGTAGACCCTTACACATGACTATATGGTCGAGCGAGGCCGAAAAAATTCGGTCTTAATTACGTGTTTTGGGGGCGTGTCATACTCCGTGTCCCACGCGGCCAGCTTCCCGTTCTTTAGTTCCAACCAATCACAAGCCTTCCCTGAGTCTCTTCAGCTAAGTACAGTTCGCTTCTGCCGCCTTCCCATTGGTTGAGAGATCAAAATATAAACACTGGTGGCTTGGCTCCGCCCACACACGCATTTTTCCCTCCACCCTTACTAATCTACTCTTGGATTATACATTCTACAATGTCGGTAAATACTGATTGTTGTGTTTAGTGCTTACATGAATAGTTTAGGCATATTTTGATATATACCTAAAGTCCGTGTGAAGCATAATATGAGTGTAGCATGCAGTTGAAAAAAGTGCAAGCATTTTAGTCCGAATTATTTCGGTCTTGCGCGAGTTTCCGGGAATGTCCAATTTTAGTCAAATAAATATTTATAAAAAATTTTCAATTGCATATATGAACTCTGTAGTGGTCTGGATTTATACAGGAGGTTTCTATTGTCCTTCCAGTTCCATGAGAGGCTGTTTTATGGGGAGCAGTCGACCAGCAGGTCGAGGTATGTCTGCGTTTCTGAAGACAGTGACTCGGAACCAGAGGTAGACGAACCAGAATTGCTGGATAGTGGTGATGAATACTTGCCACCGGATGCACAGGATGCAGAGATGTCAAGTGATGATGAGGAGGAAGAAAGGGAAGAAAGGCCAGCCAAAAAGCAGAAAGTAATGAGGAAAAAGAAAACTTTTAGGATTGAGGAATACCCGGATGAGGAAGAGATCCATGAGAATATTGCTCTTCAAGTTTCATCTCAATGACAACACAAAAAAGGATAATGACAGATTCTACAAAGTAAGGCCTCTTTACACTGAACTAACTAATGCTTGCTTGAAAATTCCAGCTACACCCAAGCAATCTATTGATGAAGTCATGGTTGGTTTCAAGGGTAAAACTGCTGGAAACCTAAGGCAGTACATCAAAACAAAACCAGATAAGTGGGGTTTCAAACTTTTTTGTCGTGCAAGTCAAGATGGACTCATACATGATATACTCCTGTATCAAGGCACAACAACTTTTGACACACATCCCATACAGCTTCCACAGGAAGAATCTAAACTTCCAATAAGTACAAAGATTGTTCTGGTACTTGCACAAACTATGAACAAGACCAACACATCAGCAATCTATGCTGACAATTTCTTTTCAAGTATACCTTTGGTCAAGCTACTAAGAGATAAGTATAACTGCAGATACACTGGAACAGTACGTGACAATAGATGTGGTAAGCCAGATCTGGTGCCTATCAAACAAATGGAAAGGAACACTGTGGTCAGGGGCAATTTTTGCTTCAACAACAATGATGGTGTCCTTGTTGTAAGATGGAAGGACACCAAAGTTGTGACTTTAGTGACAACTGATATTGGGGTCGAGCCTCTGAGTCTTGTTGACAGATATAACAGGGTTACAAAGAGGAAAGACCAAATATCGTGCCCTGCAGTCATCAAGAACTATAATGCAAACATGGGAGGTATTGACAAAAGCAACATGTTGGTGCATCTCTACAAAACACCAATGAAATCAAAACGTTGGTACATGCGGCTATTTGCCTATATTCTTGATCTTGCTGTTGTGAATGCATGGCTGCTTTATTGCCGTGATTCTCGAGCAATAAAGCAAAAGTGTATGCAACTGAAGTATTTCAGGAATTGTATCTCTGAAATTGCAAGGTCTAAAGGACAAAACCTTAGAGGCAGCATCCTAAGAACAACTCCAAGACCTTCACCAACTAATTCACCATGTACTTCCAATGGTGTTGGCATAGTGAAACCTGGGAGGGGAAAACATACAGAAATGCCTGATGACAGTGTTAGGAAAGACCTTAGTCTAATGCACTTCCCAATGGCAGGGCAAAGGCCGTTTACTTGCAAGTATTGCAGCAACATGAAGAAACCGGTAACATCGTCATTCGTGTGTAGTGTATGCAAAGTAAATCTGTGCATAAAGACTGATAGAAATTGTTTCTCAGACTTCCATCTTTCCATTTAGCAATATAGAATCATTGGTCTTCCAAATGAATCTCAGGAATATAGGGATTGAAACTTGCATCACTTTGCAATTTGGCATTGTTGATATTTGCTTCCTTTTTATATTTTTGTAACAATTAAAAAATGTTTTGATACAAGTTCCATTTATGTTTTTTATATTGTCTGTTTGTATATTAAATTTAAAAAATTGTTTTGGTGTGTTTTATTAACAATTGCAAGTTTGCAACATAAAATTTTTTAGTCCCTTTGTCGGGCGCAGCCGAATATTTTCGGTCTTCGGAGATTAGCAATTGCTCGAAAACTAACCATCAGAAATCAATTTATATGGGATCAGTGACCTTGTATTGAGTTACTCTATCCACCATAGGGAGTTCAGTTCGAATTTCAAATTTTCGGACCCCTTGCGCGATGAAGGGTTAACACGTTTTTTCTCATTGCCCAACCTGACAGTTACATAAACAGCGTCATACAATTGAGCCCTTTTATTTAAGAGAAAAAACAGATAATTTTAGAGTTGTAGGATCTCCCATCTGTACTTTCATACCATCAAGACATTTACGTTTTATGAAAGTACGTTGGGATCCCTGGTCTAATAATGCAGTTACATTTTTTGATTTATGCCTTTTATCATCAGTTTTTACCTGTGATACACGTAAGGCTACTTCAGCAAAACCATCAATATTAACATTACCAGCAATTTTTACATTAGCCACTGTTGTGTCAGGATTGTCAACATTATCATTATCATCATTATCATGTAGACCCTTACACATGACTATATGGTGTTTTCCTTTGTGACATTGATAACAGTTGTTTAATTTGGCATGACAATCCTTTACACTGTGATTACCTAGACATCTGACACATCTGTCAAGTTCTTCCAATCTTTCAACTTCATCATTCCATGAATTGTATGCATTGCAATTCTTAGAAAAATGAGTACCCTTGCAGATGAGACAATCTCTCTTTTCTTTGACTGGTTTCTTATTAACTGGGCTACTCTTAGGAGGGTACTTATTCTTCTTACCTTGTGGAGAATCATTATTTCTGATTCCCACTACTTGATATGCACCTCTGCAACTCTTTTTAGGAAATGAGTTTTGATTATTAACATTGGGATAATTTTTCCCTTTGTGAAACTTGACAGATACCTCAGAGTTATTATGTGTTGCATCTTTAAAATGAGTTAGTTGGCTGGTCTGCAACTGAACAATTAATTCTTGTAGACCTAGTCTTATTTCCTCCAGACCAAAATAACCTTTGTGATACTTGTTTGAGACCCATTCAAGTGTCTTACAGCTTAATTTATTCTGCACAATGGCACTCAATAACCAGTCTGATTCCTTCAGATTATATTTATTACTTCAAGTTTTGAGAGTGCTCTCCAGTTTAACTCTAAACTGCTGTAAACCTTTGTAAGTGTGATCTGGGGATTTTAAATAAACGATGCTATTCACTAGATCCAACCTACTTTGTTCTATATTACCATAAGTGACCTTCAACAAGTCAACTGCTTCTTTGTAAGAATCATCTACATTGGGAAAGGCTTGAATAAGTATGTGAGCATCTCTTCTTACCTGTCCTTTGAGGTAAAATAATTTAGTTACACAGGCTAGGTCACTCCTGTCATGCACAGCTGCTTTAAAAATTGACCAAAACTCCTCCCAATTTTCTCCAGGACTAAATACAGGTAAACATAATTCTGGGAGTTTTGGCAAAGACATCTTATTTGTTGGAGCAGATTGATTAACTGCCTGGTTTACACATTTTAATTTATTCAAGGCCTGACTTTTACAAGAAGGGATCTTTTCCTCTAATTCATGATACTGATTAATCATAAGATCTACTTCAGTCTCATCTACACAGTTTACTAACAAATCTCCTTCATATTTGTTGTAATATAATTTGTATGAATCATATCTATTCCCTAAAGCATCTAAATACAATTTTAAATCATCAGTATTCACAGTTTCTTGATCCATTAATTCCAAACACTTATGGTATGCTTTTGTTACATGCCCTTTTCTAGCTTGCAGTAATGTTTTTTTTTTTTTTGCTCTATATTCCATATGTTTGTCTTCTACATTAATTTCCTCATTTTCAGCCATGATGCAATGTATTAAATTCAACTTAATTAATAACACTGATTATGTACTAAATTATGCACTTCATAAAGGTAAATATTTCAACTTACCTTTGAATAAATCCTAGCTACACTTAGCAATTACATGTAAGAAAATTATAATATAAATTTTAAATACACATTAATAATGTTAGCTACACTTGAGCTTAGTAATTACACATGTAAGAAAATTATAATATAAATTTTAAATACACATTAATATAAACCTTAGCCATACTTGGCTTATCCATACTTGGCTTAGCAAAATTAATGTTGTAATAATTATAATCCACTACACATTAAGTAAATTTGTGGACCTAACATCCACCTCCTGTCATTTCACATACAATTATTAAGTAATTAATTCACTAATTAATGACTTCACTAATTACATCCGGTTCAAAGGACCAACGGGCTAATTATGGAAAATTACATTTACTTGGATGTAACATAAGGTACATACCAGTAAATGGTAACTAAGATAATTATTATTTATCAACGTTACATAGACAAGTAGGAATTTGGGACACCTAGGTCACAAAAATGTCCCCCTTCGATACCTACAACTGTTATATCCACAAGTTGCTCTAGACCTATATTAATTACAAATGAAATGTACATTACCAGGAATTCTGGTAAATTAATAGAAATTTGTGGACTGTATATTAAAATTAATAAATGATTACATATACACATTTATATAACAGAAGGAGAATTTATAATCATAACACTCGCCAATTAGTCTGGAGATTACTGTGTATAATACTCAAAAACCTCGCTCTAACTAAATTTATGATGATAATACTTGCCAGAATTACAAATATAATTTAGATAGCTTATCTGAGGTTCCTGGAGCTGTCCTGTACATCGAATTAATGCTCAAATTATGCAGAAATGCACATCCAACAATTTTGGCTCCTATTTGAGAGGTGTAAGTCCAATATAACCTCTAGAGCGACGAAAATTATACACCTTATTAACGTGTTTGTACTCCATTCAAAACACAATGGCGAGTTCTCCCTGCTCATCAGCGCAGGCGCCGAGCTTCCCATTTTTTATAATATAATTTTTATTAAATACAATATAAGCCATCAATTTACATATAGAATACTGTATATCCGGAAAATACATACAGTATTTTCTACACATGGGATCAACTTTGTCATCCTCCTTTGTACGTTTTCCAGTGCATTTATATCTATTCTGTAATACAGTGACCAGAACTGTGCAGCATAATCTAAATAAGGTCTAACCAAAGATATATAGAGTTGAAGAACAATTTGAGGACTCTTATTATTTATGCTCCTTGATATGAAGGCAAGGATTCTGTTCACTTTATTGCTAACACTTAAACACTTGGCTTCAGATTACTGCTAACCAGAACTTCCAAATTCTTTTGGCAATCAGTAATATTAAGATCTACATTATTTAGTTTATATGTGGCACGGTTATTTTCTTGTCCAATGTTTAGAACTTTGCATTTGTCTGTAATAAACTACATCTGCCACTTCTACGACCACTGCATCAGTCTATTCAAATCTTACACAAATAACCCACACATAGAAGAGAGGAACTTACGACGACGTTTCGGTCCGACTTGGACCATTTACAAAGTTACACTAACGAAAAGGAGAGAAGGAGGGAGTATATATAGTCCAGGAGGTGGTAGTGGTAGTAGTGGAGGTAGAAGGTAATAGTGGGGAAGGTAGTATGGAGGAGGTGGAGCCAGTCAAATGCTAAAAAAGAAGAGCACTGCAAGGGAGCTAGGGGCCCACAGAGAGTAGGAGCAAGAACACAGAGGGGGGGAGGAAATAAATAATGAAGGAACAAATACCCAAGGCAGAAGAAAGACAACCCACAGGAGAAAGAGGAAAGAGGAATGGGGAAGAGGGAGAAGAAAAAGGAATCAGGTTAAGTCACGGGTGTTCTGAAGTTTGGAGCATTTTACAATGTAGTGGGAAAGGAAGGCATCTACAGAGACGAAGCCAGGACTAAGATTCATACAAGGAAAGTTGTGTATAAAGGAGTAAGTAGGAAGTTGAAAGTAATGAAGACACTTTTAGCAGAAGACCAGTCAATAGGATGGCTGTGATCTCTGACGTGATGGAAAAAAGCATTGTTAGTGTCGGCAAGCCTAACACTACTTTTCTGCTCCCTAAGTCTGTCAGAAAGAGATCGGCCAGTTTCCCCAAAGTACTGAAGATGTTAGTGTTAGTCTGGCGAAAAGTAAGTTTGATGACTAAAGAACAGAGAGAGTTGTTGACATTAGAAAGACCGGAAATGTAAGGAAGGCAGAGGACAGAAGTGTAGCGTTCCAGTCACGGTAATGTGCCCCTTTTTTTTTTTTTTTTTGCTATTCAAATCTTCCTGGAGCGTTCTAATGCCCTCATTAGAATGAAGACCTATTTTGGTGTCATCAGCAAACTTGCTAATGTCGCCATTTATTCCCTCATCAATGTCCTTTACATAAATTGTGAACAACGTGCCTCCACTCTGATTTCTTCCCAGTTAATGCAAACTCTCTGCTGCCTATCTGTCAAGCATGCCTCTACCCGGAAAAAAAAATTCTCTTATTCCGTGTGCCTTAATTTTCCTCAATAGCCCCTGATGTGGAACTCTATCGAAAGCCTCACTGAAGTCCATGTACACAAAATGATATTCATTACCATGATCTTCCTCCTCAATACCTTGGTGAAAAAAGTTAGTAAATTCGTGAGGCAGGAACGCCCCTTTGTAAAACCGTGCTGAGATTCATTAATCAGTATATGCCTTTCAAGATGGCTACAAATTGCCTCGGCAATTAATGATTCCATAAATTCTCCCACTATGGAGATAAAGCTTATTGGTCTATAGTTCGAAGCTAAGGACCTGTCACCTGCTTTGTAAATAGGTATTACATTTGCCATTTTCCACTTGTCTGGTACCATGCCAGTTTGAAGTAATGTGTTGAAAAGATTAGCCAAGGGTTTACTAAGCTCTTCTTTACATTCCTTTAAAACTCTTGCAAACCTTTGCATCAGGGCCTGGGGATTTTTTTGGTTTTAATTTCTCTATTTGTCTGAGGACCATGTCACTAGTTACCCTAATCGTTCATAGTTTATTATCGTCCTGTTCTACATAATTTATTATTTCTGGAATTTAGCTAGTATCTTCCTGCATAAAAACTGAGAGAAAATAAGAGTTAAAAATTTCAATTATCACTGTCAGTGATCTGACCTGAGTTACTTTTGAGTGGGTCTATCTTGTCCCGAATCTTACTTCTATATAAATAAAAGAAACCTTTTGGGTTAGTGTTTGAATACCTTGTCACTTTAGCCTCATAATCTCTTTTAGCTTTTCTTATTCCCTTTTTTTCTTATTTTTCTCTTTAATTGAATATATTAATTTCTTAACTGCCCATCCCCTCTTTTGATACGCCTTTATATGCCTCTCTTTTGACCAATGAGATTTTTTAATCTATTGTTTATCCATTTGGGATAATTTTTGGTTGATCTAATTTCCCTACTTGGAACATAAGTTGTCTTGGCAGATAGAACTATGCTCTGGAAAACGTCATATTGGCAACCAACATCACCTACCTGACCCATAGTCAGGTCGTTCCAATTTAACTCACCCAGGTAATTTCTGAGTCCCTTGAAATCAGCCAAGCTGAAGTCTGGGACAGAGATTTGATTGCACTTATTTGGGTAATTCCATGTTATATTGAAACTAAGTAATTCGTGATTACTTTCCCCAAGCTCATCATTAACCTCAAGATTATTAATTATAGTGATTCCTTGTCGGCAAGAACCAAGTCACTAGACTCAAGATTTCCTGTCATATTGTTGCAATCGATTTGTCTAAAGTTAAAATCTCCCATTAACACGACGTTTTCTTATCTAGATGTCTTATGAATTTGGTTCCTATAAATTACACTCAAAATTAATTTGTCATGATCCTCGAGAAACTGTAGTCAAACAAATTCTGTGTCCGATGCTTCTAGTCTAATATCTTGTCTAACACAACAATTGAAATTATCTGTGACGTACATAGCTACTCCATCACCCTTCCTGTTGACCCTATTAGTGTGTAATAGTTTATAGTCTTGTATGTGGCATTCAGAAAGCATTTCTCTATTTTTCAGGTTGAATCATGTCTCCATTATAGCAATAATAAATACATTACCTACACATGCATGTAATCTTAACTCGTCTGTCTTATTTCTTAGACTCCAACTATTAGTATAGTCAACCTTAAGTGAGCTAGTCACTCTCTGCCCTCTGTTGTCTCTCTTTGTTTGTTGATTAATTGTTTTGCCTTTACTAGCAACTTTATTTTTAATATTGTCTATTAAACATATCCCTGAAGTATCCTGGTAATATCTGCTGTTTTCAATCCTTGTACTGCAGCTTGATTGTTTTGCACACACACCCATACCTTTAAAATCTATCAGTTTAAAGTCCTAGACAAGTCAGCAATGCCTCCCTCCATTGAGCTGGCTAATGCAAGCATTCCAACCCCTCAGAGATATATCCCATCCCTTGCACACATATCACGTTTGCCATAAAATTTGTTCCAATTATCAATGAATGGGATTGCAAATTCCTTGCAGTACCTGTCTAGCCAGCAATTTACACCAATTGCATTAGACATCCATTCATTGCCCACTCCCCTTCTACGCAAGATGCTATAAATGATTGGGCCCCCTCCCCTAGACCTAATTATATTTATGACTGACTTGTTTCCTGCCCTTCCCAGCATCATTTCCACCAGCACTAACACTTAGTTTCAATATATCATGGAATTACCCAGATAACTGCAATCAAATCTCTGTCCCAGACTTTCGCTTGGCCGACTTCATGGGACTGAAAAATTACTTGGGTGGGCTAAATTGGGATGACCTGACTATGGGTCAGGTAAGTGATCTTGGTTGCCAATATGACGTTTTTCAGAGCATAGTTCTAGCTGCCCAGACAACTTTTGATCCGAGTAGGGAAATTAGATTTAACAAAAATGATCCCAAATGGATGAACAAAATTTTAAAACATCTCATTGGTCAAAAGAGAGGCATATATAGGCATATCAAAAGAGGGGATGGGCAGTTAAGAAATCAATATATTCAATTAAAGAGAGAAATAAAGAAAGGAATAAGGAAAGCAAAAAGAGATTATGAGGCTAAGGTCGCAAGGGATTCAAAGACTAACCCAAAAGGGTTCTTTCAGGTATACAGAAGTAAGATTAGGGACAAGATTGGCCCACTTAAGAGTAACTCTGGTCAGATCACTGACAGTGATAAGGATATGTGTGAAATTCTAAATACCTACTTCTTCTCAGTTTTCAACAAGGAAAATACTAGCGATATTCCTGAAATAATAAATTACGTAGAACAGGATGATAATAAACTATGTACGATTGTGGTAACTAGTGACATGGTCCTCAGACAAATAGAGAAACTAAAACCTAACAAATCCCCAGGTCCTGATGAACTGTTTGCAAGGGTGTTAAAGGAATGTAAAGAGGAACTTAGCATACCTTTGGCTAATCTTTTTAACATATCACTACAAGCTGGCATAGCGCCTGATAAGTGGAAAATGGCAAATGTAATACCTATTTACAAGGCAGGTGACAGGTCCTTGGCTTCGAACTATAGACCAATAAGCCTTACCTCCATAGTGGGAAAATTTATGGAATCAATAATTGCCAAAGCAATTCGTAGCCATCTTGACAGGCACAGATTGATTAATGATTCTCAACACGGTTTTACAAAGGGGCGTTCCTGTCTTACGAATTTACTAACTTTTTTCACTAAGGTGTTTGAGGAGGTAGATCAAGGTAATGAATATGATATTGTGTATATGGACTTCAGTAAGGCTTTCGATAGAGTTCCACACCAGAGGCTATTGAGGAAACTTAGGGCACACGGAATAGGAGGAGAAATTTTTTCCTGGGTAGAGGCATGGCTGACAAATAGACAGCAGAGAGTTTGCATAAATGGGGAGAAATCAGAATGGGGGCACGTCACAAGCGGTGTTCCTCAGGGGTCAGTGTTGGACCCGTTGTTGTTCACAATTTAGATAAACGACATAGATGAGGGAATAAATAGTGACATAAGCAAATTTGCTGATGACACCAAAATAGGCCGTCCAATTCATTCTAATGAGGACATTAGAGCACTCCAGGATGATTTGAATAGACTGACGCAATGGTCGGAGAAGTGGCAGATGCAGTTTAATATTGGCAAATGCAAAGTTCTAAATGTTGGACAGTTAAATAACCATGCCACATATAAACTAAATAATGTAGATCTTAATACTACCGATTGCGAAAAGGATTTAGGAGTTCTGGTTAGCAGTAACCTAAAATCAAGACAACAGTGCATTAGTGTTCGCAATAAAGCTAACAGAATTCTTGGCTTCATATCTAGAAGTATAAATAATAGAAGTCCTCAGGTTGTTCTTCAACTCTGTATATCCTTGGTTAGGCCTCATTTAGAATATGCTGCTCAGTTCTGGTCACCGTATTACAGAATGGATTTAAATGCTCTGAAAAACGTACAGAGGAGGATGACAAAGATGATCCCATGTATTAGAAATTTTCCCTATGAGGATAGACTGAGGGCCCTGAATCGAAACTCTCTCGAAAGGCGTAGAATTAGGGGGATATGATCGAGGTGTATAAATGGAAAACAGGAATAAATAAAGGGGATGTAAATAGTGTGCTGAAAATTTCCAGCCAAGACAGGACTCGCAGCAATGGTTTCAAGTTGGAAAAATTCAGATTCAGGAAGGATATAGGAAAGTACTGGTTTGGTAATAGAGTTGTGGATGAGTGGAACAAACTCCCGAGTACAGTTATTGAGGCTAAAACGTTGTGTAGTTTTAAAAATAGGTTAGATAATCACATGAGTGGGTGTGGGTGGGTGTGAGTTGGACCTGACTAGCTTGTGCTGCTGGGTCTGGTACAGTGCTCTATCCTTGAGTGGGGATGACCAGACTGGGTGGGTCATTGGGATAATCCGGGGGGTGGGTCATTGGTCTAATCCGGGGGGGTCACATGGACCTGCTCCGCATGGGTCAGTAGGCCTGTTGCAGTGTTCCTTATTTCTTATGTTCTTATGTTCTTATGATGGGCTTGTTCCCATTGCCTGACATAATGTTTTCCAACCTGCTGATTATATCATCAACACCAGCTC
Organism: Cherax quadricarinatus; assembly: GCF_038502225.1. NCBI lineage: Eukaryota > Metazoa > Arthropoda > Malacostraca > Decapoda > Parastacidae > Cherax > Cherax quadricarinatus. The sequence goes on from NC_091300.1 coordinate 47,078,986, forward strand.
CTGGGAAGCACACTCTCTGTCTAACGTTCCTCTCTATGTTACAGAAAGCACGGTCTATATACCTTACCTGGGAGTCACCCACAACCAAAATGTTCTTACCTCGATTAGCAGGGGAGTTATTGGTACGGTTAACCTCGCTAACCACTGAAGCACACTCGTCCTGGAGAACAGAGTATCGATTTCCTACTTTCAGATCTCTATTAAGCTTCCTTATCTTGATACTTCTACTTTTAGTAGAGACCACATTCCACTGAAGCGGTTTCCACTCTTCAACTCACTGCTGGTAACCTTTTCCTCCACACCGACTCCACCCTTCTCACACTCAATCCCAGATCCATCTAGGCTAATTTTCATCCTCCAGATTTCCTCTTAGAGAACTCGAATCTCCTCCTTCAACACTTTAACCTGTGATCCCAAAACTCTATAACAAGCCATGGTGTTCTATAACGCTCCAATCCCCCATACAGCTTGTACAGGATGACCTTTCGTGACCACTGACCTCAGCGTCCTGGAATAATTGCCTGCGTATACTTTGACACCATGATACTGCATGTTTACTCGACTCTTCAGGGCAAGGAGTGAATGTGGCAAGTTCTTTCTAACGTGCAACACACAGCAGTTGGTACACCTTAAGTTATAAGCTGCATATTCAGGCAACTTTGGTGGAGATGTTCCATCTTGCAGTGTACATTCCTGCAAACAGGTGACATCAATATTCTTGGATGCACAAATATGATGTAAGTCAGGCAACCGCTTCCTGATGGAACCAATGTTCCATGAAAAAAAAGTAATGTATCCATTGTAATAAGTCATTACAATCTCTTGCTCATAAGATGGTAAGGCTGTTATGCTTTGGCTACAGTGTGCTGACACTTAAGAGCAAATAGCATAGTTTGTACATTTTTATTTTCAGAGCCTTTTTCTCTAAGTATTTCCCGGCATTTTGCCAGCCAGTTCCTAGGCAATGTTTGAAGCCAAGAGTCGTTGGCTTCTTCCTCACAAATTGTTTGAAACTGAATGGAAATTGCTGCACTTTTGACATTATCAGTGTACTCAAGAGTACCATCCTGATTACCTGTATTTATAAAATTTATCAGTATATGTTGAAGATCCTTATTTTTTTTTTGTGTGTAAGTTTGTTATAATTTGTAAAAGGTCTGGTGAATCCAATGTCTCTTCAGTGAAAGGTACTTCTGGGTTAGTTCTTTCAACACGTGTCTCCTTAACAGATACCAAGGTTACATTAATATTCTCTGATGGTGCCTGTGGCATGACTGACTCGTCATTCATTGCAGATAGATCCTTTGCGCTTAACACATCTCCAGCTTCCTGTGGGGTCATATGTGTAATGTCCGTCTGACTGTTGTAGATGTGTGCATTGAAAAGAGTGACATGCTCATCCCAATATACAGGTGTAAGCACAGGTATGAGTAGTGGCAGATCAGTAGTTCCACGTGTTCTAGCAGGGATGGCTAGCTCCTCCACAACTGGTGTGTGTGATGACATTCTGATATCACCAGAATCCTTGCAGGGAGATTGGGCTCTTCCACACTTTGCAGAGGTGGAGTCATAGTCTGGCTGTGGTAGGCTGGACTGCCTCATCCTCAGTTGCCATTAAAGGACTGTTATCAGGTTTACATCGAATGTTGGTTGGGCTGCGACTGCAGTCCTTATGGTAAACTTTAATCCCAGCTTCTTTACAGTTAATTTAATACACTTAAATTTTTAGCTGTCAAGGACTACTGTGCATTTTCTAGTGGGATGTTTCCCAGCACACTTATCACACCAAAAATGTAGTATTCCACAGTCTACTACAACATGCCCACATGTAACAACATGTAACACCTACGTTGAGGGGGTAGGCACACTTTTCGAGGGAGAGGCACATGGCCTACCCAACTGGCAATAATTTGGGATCTTCCTTTAAATCTTTTAGGTTTGATGATATGCTCACTCAGAGCGAGATGGGATGGGTCCATATAGAGAGGATATCCAAAGTTTATGATATTGACCCATTTTTTACAGTGGTGAGTGTCTGATGGAGGGCGGAGCAGCTTAATACCTTCCTAAGTTGTATTAAGTAGATCACTGATCACATTATCATTCTCTTCCTCCGACACATAGTTGTGAGAGTTATTTTTAAATTGGATCCTTGCCTTAGGATGTTTCTTTACTGCTTCCTGTAGCCATGCACATTTAGCAGGCATCAGGGTGTTGTCAGGGAAGTTCAGCTTAACACATTCTTACTTTGAAGAAAGGCTTCTTGCAGCCTGTGTGCAACAAGGACGTTTAGTTTCACATTGTCTACGAGTCAAGTGAGTCTGACTACGTCGGCGCTCTAGCCCTTTCTCACTTTTTCTCCTGTGTTTGCTTTTAAAGGTCTGGAAGCTATCATCATTTCCATCACCTGCTGAAATAGGTTCCTCAGTGACAGTTATACCTTATGCAAGAGGAAATATTTATTTTAAAGTCAGAATTCTAAAATAGATCATATGACACAAAGGTTCAAGTTCAATGAACACTTCCAATTAACTTAACTCAGGATACTACTACTAAATACGATACAGATCTCACTAAAAGTACATTCAGAGACTTTTTGTATAGGTGATAATAATATGCCATATATAATGGACGGTACAGACAAGATCTCACACCTAAGAACAAATTACAAAGATGAAGAATTAGAGAGAAAAAAGAAAAGTAGGTAATACTGATCATAAAAATAGAATTCTGACATATATTACATTAAATAAAGGGGTTCAAATTCAATGAAGACTTCCACATGAGTCAGTTCAGGCTACTGCCACCTAGTATGATACCTCGCTGAAAAATAATATTGCACACATCACAGTGAATGGTGAAGACAACCTCTTACACCCAAGCACAAATTATAAAGAAAAGTACTTAAGAAAAAAAAGAAACCTGAGTATAAAGTGAGAGTTGGAGCAAAGATGACACTAAACTAAGTAGTTCATACATCAACTTGTATAAAAGAAATTTGATCAGAGAACAAGAATAATTATGTAACACACTGCACAGATGCACCTTTGAGGTAGTGCCACTAAAATAAAACACACACAGGTACTATAGGTACACAAATGTACTACAGGTACACAAAGGTATTACAGGTACACAAAGGTATTACAGGTACACAAAGGTATTACAGGTACACAAAGGTATTACAGGTACACAAATGTACTACAGGTACACAAAGGTATTACAGGTACACAAATGTACTACAGGTACACAAAGGTATTACAGGTACACAAAGGTATTACAGGTACACATAGATACTACAGGTACACAGAGGAATCAGTGGGTAATATTCAATGGAATGATTTCACATACATCAATGTCTGCAAAGTAAGTCAGATTAAGACTGTATATATACACACACACACACACACACACATATTCACACACACACACACACACACACACACACAACGGCCATACCACGTCGAACGCATCGCTTCTCGTCCGATCAGCGAAGCTAAGCAATGTTGGGTTTGGTTAGTACTTGGATGAGTGACGGTCTGGGAACACCAAATGCTGTTGGCATAAAAACTTTTAAGCAGAGGTATGATAAAGCTCACGGTTCAGGGAGAGTGACCTAGTAGCGACCAGTGAAGCTTGGACTCGACCCCTGCAACCTCAACTAGGTGAGTACACACACACAGACACACACACACACACACACACACACACACACACACACACACACACACACACACACACACACACACACACACACACACACACACACACACATATATATATATATATATATATATATGTAGGAGTGAGGAAGAGCCAGTTGTGAGTGTGGGGGAAGTTCGTGAGGCAGTAGGTAAAATGAAAGGGGGTAAGGCAGCTGGGATTGATGGGATAAAGATAGAAATGTTAAAAGCAGGTGGGGATATAGTTTTGGAGTGGTTGGTGCAATTATTTAATAAATGTATGGAAGAGGGTAAGGTACCTAGGGATTGGCAGAGAGCATGCATAGTTCCTTTGTATAAAGGCAAAGGGGATAAAAGAGAGTGCAAAAATTATAGGGGGATAAGTCTGTTGAGTATACCTGGTAAAGTGTATGGTAGAGTTATAATTGAAAGAATTAAGAGTAAGACGGAAAATAGAATAGCAGATGAACAAGGAGGCTTTAGGAAAGGTAGGGGGTGTGTGGACCAGGTGTTTACAGTGAAACATATAAGTGAACAGTATTTAGATAAGGCTAAAGAGGTCTTTGTGGCATTTATGGATTTGGAAAAGGCGTATGACAGGGTGGATAGGGGGGCAATGTGGCAGATGTTGCAAGTGTATGGTGTAGGAGGTAGGTTACTGAAAGCAGTGAAGAGTTTTTACGAGGATAGTGAGGCTCAAGTTAGAGTATGTAGGAAAGAGGGAAATTTTTTCCCAGTAAAAGTAGGCCTTAGACAAGGATGTGTGATGTCACCGTGGTTGTTTAATATATTTATAGATGGGGTTGTAAGAGAAGTAAATGCGAGGGTCTTGGCAAGAGGCGTGGAGTTAAAAGATAAAGAATCACACACAAAGTGGGAGTTGTCACAGCTGCTCTTTGCTGATGACACTGTGCTCTTGGGAGATTCTGAAGAGAAGTTGCAGAGATTGGTGGATGAATTTGGTAGGGTGTGCAAAAGAAGAAAATTAAAGGTGAATACAGGAAAGAGTAAGGTTATGAGGATAACAAAAAGATTAGGTGATGAAAGATTGAATATCAGATTGGAGGGAGAGAGTATGGAGGAGGTGAACGTATTCAGATATTTGGGAGTGGACGTGTCAGCAGATGGGTCTATGAAAGATGAGGTGAATCATAGAATTGATGAGGGAAAAAGAGTGAGTGGTGCACTTAGGAGTCTGTGGAGACAAATAACTTTGTCCTTGGAGGCAAAGAGGGGAATGTATGAGAGTATAGTTTTACCAACGCTCTTATATGGGTGTGAAGCATGGGTGATGAATGTTGCAGCGAGGAGAAGGCTGGAGGCAATGGAGATGTCATGTCTGAGGGCAATGTGTGGTGTGAATATAATGCAGAGAATCCGTAGTTTGGAAGTTAGGAGGAGGTGCGGGATTACCAAAACTGTTGTCCAGAGGGCTGAGGAAGGGTTGTTGAGGTGGTTCGGACATGTAGAGAGAATGGAGTGAAACAGAATGACTTCAAGAGTGTATCAGTCTGTAGTGGAAGGAAGGCGGGGTAGGGGTCGGCCTAGGAAAGGTTGGAGGGAGGGGGTAAAGGAGGTTTTGTGTGCGAGGGGCTTGGACTTCCAGCAGGCATGCGTGAGCGTGTTTGATAGGAGTGAATGGAGACAAATGGTTTTAATACTTGACGTGCTGTTGGAGTGTGAGCAAAGTAACATTTATGAAGGGATTCAGGGAAACCGGCAGGCCGGACTTGAGTCCTGGAGATGGGAAGTACAGTGCCTGCACTCTGAAGGAGGGGTGTTAATGTTGCAATTTAAAAACTGTAGTGTAAAGCACCCTTCTGGCAAGACAGTGATGGAGTGAATGATGGTGAAAGTTTTTCTTTTTCGGGCCACCCTGCCTTGGTGGGAATCGGCCAGTGTGATAATAATATATATATATATATATATATATATATATATATATATATATATATATATATACATATACATATATATATATATATATATATATATATATATATATATATATATTATTTTATTTTTTTATTATCACACTGGCCGATTCCCACCAAGGCAGGGTGGCCCGAAAAAGAAAATCTTTCACCATCATTCACTCCATCACTGTCTTGCCACAAGGGTGCTTTACACTACAGTTTTTAAATTGCAACATTAACACTCCTCCTTCAGAGTGCAGGCACTGAGTGTGGTGAAAGTGTTGAATGATGAAAGTATTTTCTTTTTGGGGATTTTCTTTCTTTTTTGGGTCACCCTGCCTCGGTGGGAGACGGCCGACTTTTTGAAATATATATATATATATATATATATATATATATATATATATATATATATATATATATATATATATATATATATATATATATGTCGTGCCGAATATGTAAAACTGGTCAATTGGCAAGAACTCATTTAAAATTAAGTCCTTTCCGAAATTTTCTCTTATACGTTTAAAGATATATTTTTTTCATTAATGTTAATGTAAAAATTTTTAATTTTGCACCAAAAGAATCTTAGAAAACATACCTAACCTTATTATAACAAGCGCAATTTATTTTGGCCTAACCCAACTAAATATACTTTAGATTTGTTTACAATAATTTAATACTAAACAAACACATTGAAATATATTTTTTTCGTTAGGTTCAGAATGATTTTGGCGAAATTATTGCATACACAAATTTTCGCTTGTCCTATATGGCAAAATGAGCGTTGCTATTTAAGCCAAGATCGCAAGTTCTGCCTATTCGGCACGACATATATATATATATATATATATATATATATATATATATATATATATATATATATATATATATATATATATATATATATATATATATATATATATATATATATATATATATATATATATATATATTTAACAAGTCGACCGTATCCCACCGAGGCAGGGTGACCCAAAAAAAGAAAATCCCAAAAAAGAAAATATTTTCATCATCCAACACTTTCATCTCACACATAATCACTGTTTTTGCAGAGGTGCTCAGAATACAACAGTTTAGAAGCATATACGTATAAAGATAAACATCATATCCCTCCAAACTGCTAATATCCCAAACCCCTCCTTTAAAGTGCAGGCATTGTACTTCCCATTTCCAGGACTCAAGTCCGACTATATAAAAATAACCGGTTTCCCTGAATCCCTTCACAGCTCGTCAGTTCCCAAATACCATTCGTCTCCATTCACTCCTAACACGCTCACACACTCTTGCTTTAAGTCCAAGCCCCTCGCCCACAAAACCTCCTTTACCCCCTCCCTCCAACCTTTTCGAGGATGACCCCTACCCCGCCTTCCTTCCCCTACAGATTTATACGCTCTCCATGCCATTCTACTTTGATCCATTCTCTCTAAATGAGCAAACCACCTCAACAACCCCTCTTCAGCCCTCTGACTAATACTTTTATTAACTCCGCACCTTCTTCTAATTTCCACACTCCGAATTTTCTGCATAATATACACCACACATTGCCATTAGACAAGACATCACTTCCTCCAACCGCCTCCTCGCTGCAGCATTTACAACCCAAGGTTCACACCCATATAAGAGTGTTGGTACTACAATACTTTCATACATTCCCTTCTTTGCCTCCATAGATAAAGTTTTTCGTTTCCACATATACCTCAATGCACCACTCGCCTTTTTTCCTTCATCAATTCTATGATTAACCTCATCCTTCATAAATCCATCCGCTGACACGTCAACTCCCAAATATCGGAAAACATTCACTTCTTCCATATTCCTCCTCCCCAATTTGATATCCAATTTTTCTTTATCTAAATCATTTGATACCCTCATCACCTTACTCTTTTCTATGTTCACTTTCAACTTTCTACCTTTACACACACTCTCAAACCCGTCCACTAACCTTTGCAATTTTTCTTTAGAATCTCCCATAAGCACAGTATCATCATTATTATTATTATTATTACAATCAAGGGGGAAGCGCTAAACCCGGAGGATTATACAGCGCCTGGGGGGGGGGGTATGTGGAAGGCATTCAGGCTTAATTTGGGGAACTGGAGCACAGATCCAATTCCCTAAATCAAGAGCCCCTCACCAACATCAAGGAACCTTCCTTAAGGGGACAGTATCATCAGCAAAATGTTTTAGAATCTCCCATAAGCACAGTATCATCAGCAAAATGTTTTAGAATCTCCCATAAGCACAGTATCATCAGCAAAAAGTAACTGTGTCAATTCCCATTTCATATATGACTCCTCATAATTTAATCCCAACCGTCTCCCGAACACCCTAGCATTTACTTCCTTTACAACCCCATCTATAAATATATTAAGCAACCATGGTGACATTACACATCCCTGTCTAAGACCTACTTTTACCGGGAAGTATTCTCCCCCTCTTCTACATACCCTAACCTGAGCCTCACTATCCTCACAAAACTCTTTACAGCATTTAGTAACTTACCACCTATTCCATATACTACTTGCAACATCTGCCACATTGCTCCCCTATCCACTCTATCATATGCCTTTTCTAAATCCATAAATGCAATAAAACTTCCCTAGCTTTATCTAAATACTGTTAACATATATGCTTCAATGTACACTTGATCTACGCATCCCCTACCCACTCTAAAACCTCCTTGCTCATCCGGAATCCTACATTCTGTCTTACCTCTAATTCTTTAAATTATATATATATATATATATATATATATATATATATATATATATATATATATATATATATATATATATATATATATATATATACATCTGATGAGACTGACTTAACGTATATATAAATCATAACGATAACATTATTAGGTCTCTTCAGTATCTGAAAAACACCGATGAGATAAGCAGCTTTCTTGTCCATGAATAGCAAGTGTGGGTAGGGAATCAGCTGATGTTGTTTACTCTAGCCAGACGACCAACTTCAGCGCCATCTCTCGCCGCCACCTCAACTAGGCCTTTTAAAGCTGGGCGCCAGAAATCTTAAGTAAGACTTGTCTTCACCAGTTCTGTCGCACCTAGAAGCTTCAACCGGCTTTGCACACAATTTTTAGACGTATTAAATTGCGGCAGGGAGGCGGCGAGAGAAAGCAGAGCACTGCATTTAGGTTGCTGAGGGAAGAGCAGGAGAGGAAGAATTGGGGGGGGGAGGGTGTAGGTGGCACTTGGGGAAATGGCGGCGGCGGGGGGATTGGTAGGTGTTGCCTGTAGAATGAGCTAGCCTGGGCTCTAATATTTTCACTCCACCTCAACGGTTTGAAGAGTAAAAAGGAAGAGGTTAGCTAGCTGTGAAGGCGGGAACACTTATTCCACTGTCACAATGAACCTTACTAAGTGTCTAGAAGTAAATGCACACAGATCTAAATGGATTGTGAAAACGTGCAGTTGCATTAAGTTTTATAACCTGCGTGAACTGTATCACTGTAGACAACAAGAGCATTTCACCCCTCCATGGAAGATGTATTCATTCAATATCACGTACCTGCAAGTCCTTCCCAAGAAGCTCATTGCTAGTAATCCCTTCCTTAAATCACTTGTTAAAGCAACTGCTCAAGAAGATATTTCTTGCCTAGCTGGTAGTAATAAGTTATCACAAGTTATATACACTGATGGATCTAAACAAGAGTCTACTGGCAGGGCTGCATCTGCTCTTGTTTCCACCTCCCTAGTTAAGAACGATAATAATTTTGTTGAGTTAGGCATAAGAATTAACAACTGGGCGTCTACACTGCATACTGAATTGTTTGCAATCCTAATGGCGCTAAAGCTAACCTATGACACTGAGCGTGACTCTATCATCATTACTGAATCTATGTCATCATTGAAGGTTCTTGACTCATATAATGACTCCAACAACATGCTCAATGGAGAAGCTAGGTACAGATGCTCAAAAATCAGGGACAAAGGAATTAATGTACAATTGCTATGGATCCCATCACACATTGGATTACTCCTTCATGATAAAGTTGATATGTTAGCCAAGAAGAGTACCCAGAAGGAGAATATAGAACATAACTTTGGTATATCTGTGTCTAGTATTTGGAATAATATTAGGAGAGAAGTAAATAATGAAAATGATTGTTATGGGAATACAACTAGAAGCCTGAGTAGATCTATAACCCACTATGATAACATGAACGTAGATAAGTATGTTTATGGAGCAACGTGCAATGTGAACAGACTGACTGATGTTGTAGTGGCCAGGCTTAGGTTTGGTTACAAGTACTTCTGGCAGTTTGGGAGACACACAGATGATGATCAAACTAAATGCAAATTATGTGATCAGGCATATGGTCACTGTTTTGAACACTATGTGCTTAATTGTCCACTTATTGAGGAATACAGAGACAGACAGTATAATAACCTATGTGACATGTCAAGATATCTTATTAATAAAAATAAGATACCAGATATACTAAGCAAATTTCCTAAATTTGCATGTAACAGATAAGTGAACTGTAGATATGTAGATAAATAAAAACCCATATGTACACCTGTTAACCCTTTTGGGGCCTAGTTCCTAGGCCTTTTGTGTATCCATATGCTCTTGCGCTACCGTCCACAGGATGGATATGGGGTGCACAATAAACTAGCCACTTCGGGGGCAAAATCTAAATGTAATCTCTGTTGCCATCTGGCTACCCACATTCCTCGTACATTCCTCAGCCATGTTAGGCCTACGTTGGTACTGATGCTCGCACACTTTTCTGGATCAGTGAAATCCACCCTTATTCCTTACTATAGCAAAGGCAATGAGTTGAGGATACAGTAGAATATGGGGGTAAAGGAAAGCACATTTCCCTTTCTTCACATAAATAATTGGGTGAAAGTCTCATGCAGGTAGTATAGTGCCTCTCTCAAGGTCATTCACTGGGTCAGACTTCTCTGGAGCATTACCAAACACTGCAATACTCGTGCAAATAGTTACTCCAAACCTGCAGCACTTAACACTTCTAGCACACGTGTACTGGAATGACAGACGAATTTTCACTCTCTGTACAAACAAGTCAGCACAAACTTACAACGTTTATAGATGAACCTCTGGTCTGTCACACTTGTGTTCCAATTACGCAGCATTCATCCCGGAAACACTAATTGCATAGAACAATGAAAGATACATCTTCTTCAATTAGAGAAATAATACTATTTTGTACAAGCAGATTGTCACTTAGGATTAGTCTCGCAGGTTTCAGTCAGCCTGAGTTACTAACTCACATAGAACTGCAGAGTCGTCTTTATTCCTCAGGTTGGTAAAGGCGATGAGGTGTGCGGAATTCAGAGGCACGAGTAACAGTGGACTAGCAGAATTCGTTTCTATTCTGTCCGTTGATAGAGGCGAATGGCTGAGTTCAAATGTAAAGGAAGAGGGGTAGCTGACGAGGGGTAGCAGAGGCCTGTGAGGGCCACTTCAAACGGAAAACTGTTTCCAGTGTTTCACTAGGTATATCACTAGTCACAACTTACACATAAGAGTTCTCACAATACTGTAGCTGCAACCCAACGGTATGAGTTTTTTTATGATGACTTATCAGTATGGTGAAATGGCTAGACCTGCAAATTAGTAGGCCCAGATAACCCCCCCAAGACACGTCTGCACCCCTCAACCACTCAGCCGAGATTGCCAATCAGAAGAATCATTGACAATTCATCATTTGGAAAGTAATATTCATATTCCTTCATAGCAAATGACAAACTATGACATACACAACTGAAATATAATTTAGACCTTTCAAAGAGACCAGAGAGACTAATATCCTAAAATAGAGCAGCATATTTAAAAAAGAAAACTGGAACCTACACAGACCAGTATTAATCCAAACTTTTTTCTAAGACTGAGCAGTTTTTCAATAAATTCATAATCAGATGTTACAAACACATATAAGAACATTACGCTGAATTAATTTCTGAGTGACAAATGCAAGTTTTTTTTAGTTAATTTAATATCTTTATTATGCACCCCATACCCATCCTGTGGGCGGTAGTCAAAAGATTACAGAGGTATATAATGGGTCCAGGGACTGGGCTTCAAAGTTTTGATAGCTGAGCAAGTTACAAAGTTGCTTCAGATTTTTAACATATGTGAATTATAGCTAGGAAAAAGCCACAGACAACATAGTATGGAACTGAACTCTTCTCCAGGCTGAGGGACTGACAACCTCACATTCTATTTCTCCAAGGTTGATGGACTGATTAAATTATGTTCATTTCTCTACTTCACCTGCTGCCTCTGTATTTGACTGAAGAAGCCAATTGTGTAGGTGAAACGTTTCAACAATAAAGACTGCTGCACATCAGCTTGTCGATATCTTATACCATTTTCAACATATCATTATGAAGTAGATAAGAGAGAGACATTCTCAAGATATCTCACGGCTTCATAAACATTCTCAAGATATCTCACGGCTTCATAAACATTCTCAAGATATCTCACGGCTTCATAAACATTCTCAAGATATCTCACGGCTTCATAAACATTCTCAAGATATCTCACGGCTTCATAAACATTCTCAAGATATCTCACGGCTTCATAAACATTCTCAAGATATCTCACGGCTTCATAAACATTCTCAAGATATCTCACGGCTTCATAAACATTCTCAAGATATCTCACGGCTTCATAAACATTCTCAAGATATCTCACGGTTTCATAAACATTCTCAAGATATCTCACGGCTTCATAAACATTCTCAAGATATCTCACGGCTTCATAAACATTCTCAAGATATCTCACGGCTTCATAAACATTCTCAAGATATCTCACGGCTTCATAAACATTCTCAAGATTTCTCACGGCTTCATAAACATTCTCAACATATCTCACGGTTTCATAAACATTCTCAAGATTTCTCACGGTTTCATAAACATTCTCAAGATTTCTCACGGCTTCATAAACATTCTCAAGATATCTCACGGTTTCATAAACATTCTCAAGATTTCTCACGGCTTCATAAACATTCTCAAGATTTCTCACGGCTTCATAAACATTCTCAAGATATCTCACGGTTTCATAAACATTCTCAAGATATCTCACGGTTTCATAAACATTCTCAAGATTTCTCACGGCTTCATAAACATTCTCAAGATATCTCACGGTTTCATAAACATTCTCAAGATTTCTCACGGCTTCATAAACATTCTCAAGATATCTCACGGCTTCATAAACATTCTCAAGATATCTCACGGTTTCATAAACATTCTCAAGATATCTCACGGCTTCATAAACATTCTCAAGATATCTCACAGCTTCATAAGCATTCTCAAGATATCTCATGGCTTCATAAACAAATTTAATGTTTGAAAAACATACCTCACATTCAACAAATTTCATTGGCTACTACTCTGACCATAAGATGCGTCAGTCATTTAATACTGAAGCCATTAAAAAAGAGCTATACTCAAACATATTTTAAGTGATTTAACATAAAATCGGTAGACGTCCACTACACACTTACAAGATTGCTTCTCAATTTCATAATATGAGGTTGTGTCTCAGTGTCATAATATGAAAATGTGTCTTAGTATCATAATATGAGGTTGTGTCTCAGTGTCATAATATGAAGTTGTGTCTCAGTGTCATAATATGAGGTTGTGTCTCAGTGTCATAATATGAGGTTGTGTCTCAGTGTCATAATATGAGGTTGTGTCTCAGTGTCATAATATGAGGTTGTGTCTCAGTATCATAATATGAGGTTGTGTCTCAATGTCATAATATGAGGTTGTGTCTCAGTGTCATAATATGAGGTTGTGTCTTAGTGTCATAAAATTATATTGTGTCTCGATGTCATAATACTTAGAAAAAACTCAATAACAACTTAGTATCATTGTTCGCTAATGATATAAAAACTTGACTCATTTCGGTATCCGCAGGATCCGAAATATGTATCTTTGTAAAGCACATCCTCAGCCGCCTGTACAAATACAAATACAATTACAAAGTTTATTTCTCTGTAAAAATTACAATGTGGGGTTTACATATTATGGAATACTGGTTACAATGTGTGGATTATATATTATAAAATATTAATTACAAAGAGGGCCACTATCATGCCTAGCATGACTAGGCATTTCGGCCAGACTAATAATTCTAACATTATATTGATACAGTTATGGAGCATATTGATGTTAAAGCTAGGTAACTACATTACTGTTTGCAAATTTAGCAATGAGAATGGTTTTGTGTTGGCATGATACACAGTTTCTATTAAAGCTCCTGTATTGTAGTATCTCAGGCAAACTTTTGACTAGTTTAAGGTTTGTTAGACAATAACTTTATGCGAAATTTTATGTTTAGTCATTTGGGTGAGGGTGAGTGTAAACTGAGGGGGATCACAGATATCGAGAGTAGGTCTAGTTTGTTTTTTATGCGTGCATGATGCAAGTAAGAGAATAGGTGGTTTTCATGTAGTTAGCTGACTGTGGGGTGTGTCAGCGAGATAAGATGTTTTTTAATGGTAGTTTTGAAAGTGATGGTTGTGCCTGCAGTTCTTGAGTTTTCAGGCAGGGAGTTCCAGATTTTAGGCCCCTTAATGTACATTAAATTTTTGTATAGGTTTAGCTGGACACGGGGAATGTCATAGAGATTTTTGTGCCCGGTGTTGTGCCTGTGGGTCCTGTCACAACTATCAAGAAGGTGTTTTAGTTCAGGGTTAATATTGGAATTCGTGGTTTTGTAAATGTAGGTTGCACAGTAGTAAGTGTGGATGTTCTGTACAGTGAGTAAGTTCAGATCTTTGAAGAGTTTGGGGAGGGGTGTTGCGTGGTATTGGATTGCGTGATAATTCTTAATGCGGCTTTCTGTTGGGTTATTGTTGGCTTCAGGTGTGTTGCCGCTGTTGATCCCCCGGCACAAATAGCATAGTGTGAGAAGAGCTGATTGTGGCATGTAGTAGCGTATTTTGGAGAAGATCACAATCTTTTAGGATACTTTTTTTGCTGTGTGTTGGATATGGGTGCTGAATTTCAGGTTTCTTTTGAGGTGTAGGCCCAGGAATTTGCCCTCATTATGTTTAGCAATAAGAGTGCTGTCGATCTTAATGTTCACTTGCACAGCACCTGCTCTGTTACCAAACATGATATAGAATGTTTTGTCAGTGTTGAGTGTAAGTATATTGGCTGTCATCCAAATAGATATTTTTAGTAGCTCTTCGTTAACTGTGGTGTTGAGTGTGGCAAGATTTAGGTGGGTGATGACATAAGTCGTGTCGTCAGCAAAGAGAATGGGCTGCTTCAGGTGTTGTGATGCGTTGGGAAGATCTTTGATGATAAGAGGAAGAGCAGGGGATCAAGGACACTTCCCTGTGGCACTCCAGTATCAAGTGGTCGTGTTGATGAGGTTGTGCCTTTAATGGTGACGTACTAATACCTATTATTAAGATAGGATTTGAAATATGCAAGTGCATGGCCTCTTATACAACAATGGTCAAGTTTGTGGATTAGGATGCCATGGTCTACTGTGTCAAAAGCTTTCCCTAGGTCAATAAAAAGTCCTAATCAATATTCCTTATTTTCCAGTGCTGTATAAAGCAAATCTAGCAATTTTACAATTGCATCGTTTGTGCTTTTATTTTTTCTGAAGCCAAATTGGCAGGGGATGAGTATGCTTTGTGCTGTTATAAATGAATATAATCTCTTGTGCATGAGTTTCTCAAAGATTTTGGATAGCAACGGTAAGTTTGAGATTGACCTATAGTTTAAATTTGTGGGGTTACCACCTTTGTGTATTGGTGTAACCCTTGCTGTCTTGAGTAATGTCGGGAAAGTGCTAGTTTCTAATGATTTGTTAAAATGTAGTGAAATTGCATACGAAAGGACGTGGGCCGCTCGCTTGTACAATAATGGTGGGACTTGTGACATATTCCATGATTTTAAGTGACTTAATAACCGCGGTGACTTCAGTGGGCTCAGTAGGGGTGAGATAGGAGGAGGTTGGGAAATTCCCAAGTAATCAGTTGCTCGGGCGTTGGTACCTGGGATTTTAGTGGCGAGATTTGATCATATGGTTGAGAAGTCATTTATCTTGTTAAGTGTATCAGTAGGCTGTAGTGGTGTTTCGTTCGGTTTAGTTAGGACAATAATAGAATAGATATTAATAGAATAGAATAGTGTACAGTGCAGCATAAGTTTGTAATGTAATTAAATATTAGCATTGAACATTTAAAGTGAACTAGAAGAGGCATTCACAAGTCATCCAATGGGAACTAATAACTCAGTTTCTAAAAATGGCAACACAGGGCAGTCCCGGAAGCAGGTACTTCCCTCCAGGAAGGATAATCCAGTCATGTAGAGCAAAATATTACTATACCATTAGGAAATAAATGAGGCCAGTCTGATGATGCCTTCTAGGGTTATGAGTGAAATAAAAATGAAAAGAGTAAAAAAATATATTCTTCCAATCACTAAAAGTTCCTCTTCGAGGATACCTAATTAGCATGACTGTCACCTCCAAAGGGATCAACGAAAAAACTGCGAGACGATGTAACAGTGTCTTCCAATAGCTGGTAGTAAATAACTACGTTCACTGGGGAATAATTTCATTTGCTGTGAAATTAAAAAAAAATATGAGTAAGGATATAATTAAATTTAGCACAAACCCCGAAAGGGCCACAGCGCTGTAGGAAAAAATAAGCAATTTTTTTTTCTTATTCGCCGGTACTCTCCCTGCCCGGGTATTTGAAAAGGGAAATGGTAAACAAAACATATTAGGGTCACCCATGAAACGAAAAGAAAATGTAAAAGATGAAGTCATAATAACGCATGATCTATCTTTTATAGGACCACTGATGTGAGACACTGTGAACCACTGATGTGAGGCACTGTGAACCACTGATGTGAGGCACTGTGAACCACTGACGTGAAGCACTGTGAACCACTGATGTGAGGCACTGTGAACCACTGATGTGAGACACTGTGAACCACTGATGTGAGGCACTGTGAACCACTGACGTGAAGCACTGTGAACCACTGATGTGAGGCACTGTGAACCACTGATGTGAGGCACTGTGAACCACTGATGTGAGGCACAGTGAACCACTGATGTGAGGCACTGTGAACCACTGATGTGAGACACTGTGAACCACTGATGTGAGGCACAGTGAACCACTGATGTGAGGCACTGTGAACCACTGATGTGAGGCACTGTGAACCACTGATGTGAGACACTGTGAACCACTGATGTGAGACACTGTGAACCACTGATGTGAGACACTGTGAACCACTGACGTGAGACACTGTGAACCACTGATGTGAGGCACTGTGAACCACTGATGTGAGACACTGTGAACCACTGATGTGAGACACTGTGAACCACTGATGTGAAGCACTGTGAACCACTGATGTGAGACACTGTGAACCACTGATGTGAGGCACTGTGAACCACTGATGTGAGGCACTGTGAACCACTGATGTGAGGCACTGTGAACCACTGATGTGAGGCACTGTGAACCACTGATGTGAGGCACTGTGAACCACTGATGTGAGGCACTGTGAACCACTGATGTGAGGCACTGTGAACCACTGATGTGAGGCACTGTGAACCACTGATGTGAGGCACTGTGAACCACTGATGTGAGGCACTGTGAACCACTGATGTGAGACACTGTGAACCACTGATGTGAGGCACAGTGAACCACTGATGTGAGGCACTGTGAACCACTGATGTGAGGCACTGTGAACCACTGATGTGAGGCACTGTGAACCACTGATGTGAGACACTGTGAACCATTGATGTGAGGCACAGTGAACCACTGATGTGAGGCACTGTGAACCACTGATGTGAGGCACTGTGAACCACTGATGTGAGGCACTGTGAACCACTGATGTGAGGCACTGTGAACCACTGAGGTGAGACACTGTGAACCACTGATGTGAGGCACAGTGAACCACTGATGTGAGGCACTGTGAACCACTGATGTGAGGCACTGTGAACCACTGATGTGAGGCACAGTGAACCACTGATGTGAGGCACTGTGAACCACTGATGTGAGACACTGTGAACCACTGATGTGAAGCACAGTGAACCACTGATGTGAGGCACAGTGAACCACTGATGTGAGGCACAGTGAACCACTGATGTGAAGCACAGTGAACCACAGATGTGAGGCACAGTGAACCACTGATGTGAAGCACAGTGAACCACTGATGTGAGGCACAGTGAACCACTGATGTGAGGCACTGTGAACCACTGATGTGAGGCACTGTGAACCACTGATGTGAGGCACTGTGAACCACTGATGTGAGACACTGTGAACCACTGATGTGAGGCACTGTGAACCACTGATGTGAGGCACTGTGAACCCACTGATGTGAGGCACTGTGAACCACTGATGTGAGGCACTGTGAACCACTGATGTGAAGCACAGTGAACCACTGATGTGAGGCACAGTGAACCACTGATGTGAGGCACTGTGAACCACTGATGTGAGGCACTGTGAACCACTGATGTGAGGCACTGTGAACCACTGATGTGAGACACTGTGAACCACTGATGTGAGGCACTGTGAACCACTGATGTGAGACACTGTGAACCACTGATGTGAGGCACTGTGAACCACTGATGTGAGGCACTGTGAACCACTGATGTGAAGCACTGTGAACCACTGATGTGAGGCACTGTGAACCACTGATGTGAGGCACTGTGAACCACTGATGTGAGGCACTGTGAACCACTGATGTGAGGCACTGTGAACCACTGATGTGAGGCACTGTGAACCACTGATGTGAGGCACTGTGAACCACTGATGTGAGGCACTGTGAACCACTGATGTGAGGCACTGTGAACCACTGATGTGAGGCACTGTGAACCACTGATGTGAGGCACTGTGAACCACTGATGTGAGGCACTGTGAACCACTGATGTGAGACACTGTGAACCACTGATGTGAGGCACTGTGAACCACTGATGTGAGGCACTGTGAACCACTGATGTGAGGCACTGTGAACCACTGATGTGAGGCACTGTGAACCACTGATGTGAGACACTGTGAACCACTGATGTGAGACACTGTGAACCACTGATGTGAGGCACTGTGAACCACTGATGTGAGGCACTGTGAACCACTGATGTGAGGCACTGTGAACCACTGATGTGAGGCACTGTGAACCACTGATGTGAGACACTGTGAACCACTGATGTGAGGCACTGTGAACCACTGATGTGAGGCACTGTGAACCACTGATGTGAAGCACTGTGAACCACTGATGTGAGACACTGTGAACCACTGATGTGAGGCACTGTGAACCACTGATGTGAGACACTGTGAACCACTGATGTGAGGCACTGTGAACCACTGATGTGAGGCACTGTGAACCACTGATGTGAGGCACTGTGAACCACTGATGTGAGGCACTGTGAACCACTGACGTGAGACACTGTGAACCACTGATGTGAAGCACTGTGAACCACTGATGTGAAGCACTGTGAACCACTGATGTGAAGCACTGTGAACCACTGATGTGAGACACTGTGAACCACTGATGTGAGACACTGTGAACCACTGATGTGAGGCACTGTGAACCACTGATGTGAGACACTGTGAACCACTGATGTGAGGCACTGTGAACCACTGATGTGAGGCACTGTGAACCACTGATGTGAGGCACTGTGAACCACTGATGTGAGACACTGTGAACCACTGATGTGAAGCACTGTGAACCACTGATGTGAAGCACTGTGAACCACTGATGTGAGACACTGTGAACCACTGATGTGAGACACTGTGAACCACTGATGTGAAGCACTGTGAACCACTGATGTGAGGTACTGTGGAACCACTGATGTGAGACACTGTGAACCACTGATGTGAGACACTGTGAACCACTGATGTGAGACACTGTGAACCACTGATGTGAGGCACTGTGAACCACTGATGTGAGACACTGTGAACCACTGATGTGAGACACTGTGAACCACTGATGTGAGGCACTGTGAACCACTGATGTGAGACACTGTGAACCACTGATGTGAGACACTGTGAACCACTGATGTGAGACACTGTGAACCATTGATGTGAGGCACTGTGGACCACTGATGTGAGGCACTGTGAACCACTGATGTGAGACACTGTGAACCACTGATGTGAGGCACTGTGGACCACTGATGTGAGGCACTGTGAACCACTGATGTGAGGCACTGTGAACCACTGATGTGAGGCACTGTGAACCACTGATGTGAGGCACTGTGAACCACTGATGTGAGGCACTGTGAACCACTGATGTGAGACACTGTGAACCACTGATGTGAGGCACTGTGAACCACTGATGTGAGGCACTGTGAACCACTGATGTGAGACACTGTGAACCACTGATGTGAGGCACTGTGAACCACTGATGTGAGACACTGTGAACCACTGATGTGAGGCACTGTGAACCACTGATGTGAGGCACTGTGAACCACTGATGTGAGGCACTGTGAACCACTGATGTGAAGCACTGTGAACCACTGATGTGAAGCACTGTGAACCACTGATGTGAGGCACTGTGAACCACTGATGTGAGGCACTGTGAACCACTGATGTGAGGCACTGTGAACCACTGATGTGAAGCACTGTGAACCACTGATGTGAAGCACTGTGAACCACTGATGTGAAGCACTGTGAACCACTGATGTGAGACACTGTGAACCACTGATGTGAAGCACTGTGAACCACTGATGTGAAGCACTGTGAACCACTGATGTGAAGCACTGTGAACCACTGATGTGAAGCACTGTGAACCACTGATGTGAGGCACTGTGAACCACTGTAAACCACTGATGTGACTGGCACTGTGAACCACTGATGTGAGGCACTGTGAACCACTGATGTGAGGCACTGTGAACCACTGATGTGAGGCACTGTGAACCACTGATGTGAGGCACTGTGAACCACTGATGTGAGGCACTGTGAACCACTGATGTGAGGCACTGTGAACCACTGATGTGAAGCACTGTGAACCATTGATGTGCACTGTGAACCACTGATGTGAGGCACTGTGAACCACTGATGTGAGGCACTGTGAACCACTGATGTGAGGCACTGTGAACCACTGATGTGAGGCACTGTGAACCACTGATGTGAAGCACTGTGAACCACTGATGTGAAGCACTGTGAACCACTGATGTGAGGCACTGTGAACCACTGATGTGAGGCACTGTGAACCACTGATGTGAAGCACTGTGAACCACTGATGTGAAGCACTGTGAACCACTGATGTGAAGCACTGTAAACCACTGATGTGAAGCACTGTGAACCACTGATGTGAAGCACTGTGAACCACTGATGTGAAGCACTGTGAACCACTGATGTGAAGCACTGTGAACCACTGATGTGAGGCACTGTGAACCACTGATGTGAGGCACTGTGAACCACTGATGTGAGGCACTGTGAACCACTGATGTGAGGCACTGTGAACCACTGATGTGAGGCACTGTGAACCACTCATGTGAGGCACTGTGAACAACTGATGTGAGGCACTGTGAACCACTGATGTGAGGCACTGTGAACCACTGATGTGAGGCACTGTGAACCACTGATGTGAGGCACTGTGAACCACTGATGTGAGGCACTGTGAACCACTGATGTGAGGCACTGTGAACCACTGATGTGAGGCACTGTGAACCACTGATGTGACTGTGCACTGTCAGACACTGCGAACCACTGATGTGAGGCACTGTGAACCACTGATGTGAGGCACTGTGAACACACTGATGTGAAGCACTGTGAACCACTGATGTGAAGCACTGTGAACCACTGATGAGAGACACTGTGAACCACTGATGTCAGGCACTGTGAACCACTGATGTGAAGCACTGTGAACCACTGATGTGAAGCACTGTGAACCACTGATGTGAAGCACTGTGAACCACTGATGTGAAGCACTGTGAACCACTGATGTGAAGCACTGTGAACCACTGATGTGAGACACTGTGAACCACTGATGTGAAGCACTGTGAACCACTGATGTGAAGCACTGTGAACCACTGATGTGAAGCACTGTGAACCACTGATGTGAGACACTGTGAACCACTGATGTGAAGCACTGTGAACCACTGATGTGAAGCACTGTGAACCACTGATGTGAAGCACTGTGAACCACTGATGTGAGACACTGTGAACCACTGATGTGAGGCACTGTGAACCACTGATGTGAGACACTGTGAACCACTGATGTGAGACACTGTGAACCACTGATGTGAAGCACTGTGAACCACTGATGTGAAGCACTGTGAACCACTGATGTGAAGCACTGTGAACCACTGATGTGAGACACTGTCATCCACTGATGTGAGGCACTGTGAACCACTGATGTGAGACACTGTGAACCACTGATGTGAGGCACTGTGAACCACTGATGTGAGACACTGTGAACCACTGATGTGAAGCACTGTGAACCACTGATGTGAGGCACTGTGAACCACTGATGTGAGGCACTGTGAACCACTGACGTGAGACACTGTGAACCACTGATGTGAAGCACTGTGAACCACTGATGTGCACTGTGAACCACTGATGTGAGACACTGTGAACCACGGATGTGAGGCACTGTGAACCACTGATGTGAGACACTGTGAACCACTGATGTGAGGCACTGTGAACCACTGATGTGAACCACTGATGTGAGCACTGTGAACCACTGATGTGAGACACTGTGAACCACTGATGTGAGACACTGTGAACAACTGATGTGAGGCACTGTGTGAGACACTGTGAACCACTGATGTGAAGCACTGTGAACCACTGATGTGAGACACTGTGAACCACTGATGTGAGACACTGTGAACCACTGATATGAAACACTGTGAACCACTGATGTGAGACACTGTGAACCACTGATGTGAGACACTGTGAACCACTGATGTGAGACACTGTGAACCACTGATGTGAGACACTGTGAACCACTGATGTGAGACACTGTGAACCACTGATGTGAAGCACTGTGAACCACTGATGTGAGACACTGTGAACCACTGATGTGAGACACTGTGAACCACTGATGTGAAGCACTGTGAACCACTGATGTGAAGCACTGTGAACCACTGATGTGAGACACTGTGAACCACTGATGTGAAGCACTGTGAACCACTGACGTGAAGCACTGTGAACCACTGACGTGAAGCACTCCGAACCACTGATGTGAGACACTGCGAACCACTGATGTGAAGCACTGTGAACCACTGATGTGAAGCACTGTGAACCACTGATGTGTGACACTGTGAATCACTGATGTGAAGCACTGTGAACCACTTATGTGAACCACTGTGAACCACTGATGTGAGACACTGTGAACCACTGATGTGAAGCACTGTGAACCACTGATGTGAGAGACTGTGAACCACTGATGTGAAGCACTGTAAACCACTGATGTGAAGCACTGTGAACCACTGACGTGAAGATCTGTGAACCACTGATGTGAGACACTGTGAACCACTGATGTGAAGCACTGTGAACCACTGATGTGAGACACTGTGAAACACTGATGTGAAGCACTGTGAACCACTGATGTGAAGCACTGTGAACCACTGATGTGAAGCACTGTGAACCACTGATGTGAGACACTGTGAACCACTGACGTGAAGTACTGTGAACCAATGATGTGAGACACTGTGAACCACTGATGTGAAGCACTGTGAACCACTGATGTGAAGCACTGTGAACCACTGATTTGAAGCACTGTGAACCACTGATGTGAGACACTGTGAACCACTGATGTGAAGCACTGTGAACCACTGATGTGAAGCACTGTGAACCACTGATGTGAGACACTGTGAACCACTGATGTGAAGCACTGTGAACCACTGATGTGAAGCACTGTAAACCACTGATGTGAAGCACTGTGAACCATTTATGTGAGACACTGTGAACCATTGATGTGAAGCACTGTGAGCCACTGATGTGAAACACTGTAAACCACTGATGTGAGACACTGAGAACCACTGATGTGAAGCAGTGTGAACCACTGATGTGAGACACTGTGAACCACTGATGTGAAGCACTGTGAGCCACTGACGTGAAGCACTGTGAACCACTGATGTGAAGCACTGTGAACCACTGACGTGAGGCACTGTGAACCACTGATGTGAGACACTGTGAACCACTGATGTGAGACTCTGTGAACCACTGATGTGAAACACTGTAAACCACTGATGTGAAGCACTGTGAACCACTGATGTGAAGCACTGTGAATCACTGATGTGAGACACTGTTAACCACTGATGTGAAGCACTGTGAACCAGTGATGTGAAGCACTGTGAACCACTGATGTGAAGCACTGTGAACCACTGATGTGAAATACTGTGAACCACTGATGTGAGACACTGTGAACCACTGATGTGAGACACTGTGAACCACTGATGTGAAGCACTGTGAACCACTGACGTGAAGCACTGTGAACCACTGATGTGAGACAATGAACTATTGATGTGAGACACTGTGAACCACTGATATGAAGCACTGTGAATCACTGATGTGAAGCACTGTGAACCACTGATGTGAAGCATTGTAAACCACTGATGTAAAGCACTGTGAACCACTGATGTGAAGCACTGTGAACCACTGATGTGAAGCACCCTAAACCACTGATGCGAAGCATTGTGAACCACTGATGTGAAGCACTGTGAACCACTGATGTGAAGCACTGTGAACCACTGATGTGAGGCACTGTGAACCACTGATGTGAGACACTGTGAACCACTGATGTGAGACACTGTGAGCCTCTGATGTGAGACACTGCGAACCACTGATGTGAAGCACCGTAAACCACTGATGCGAAGCACTGTGAATCACTGATGTGAAGCACCGTAAACCACTGATGCGAAGCACTTTGAACCAATTATGTGAAGCACTGTGAACCACTGATGTGAAGCACTGTGAACCACTGATGTGAGGCACTGTGAACCACTGATGTGAGACACTGAACCACTGATGTGAGACACTGTGATCCACTGATGTGAGACACTGTGAACCACTGATGTAAAGCACTGTGAACCACTGACGTGAAGCACTGTGAACCACTGATGTGAGACACTGAACCACTGATGTGAGGCACTGTGAACCACTGATGTGAAGCACTGTGAACCACTGATGTGAAGCACTGTGAACCACTGATGTATTACACTGAACCTCTGATGTGAGACACTGTGAACCACTGATGTGAGACACTGTGAACCACTTATGTGAGACACTGTGAACCACTGATGTGAGACACTGTGAACCACTGATGTGAGACACTGTGAACCACTTATGTGAGACACTGTGAACCACTGATGTGAGACACTGTGAACCACTGATGTGAGACACTGTGAACCACTGATGTGAGACACTGTGTACCACTGATGTGAGACACTGTGAACCACTGATGTGAGACACTGTGAACCACTGATGTGAGACACTGTGAACCACTGATGTGAGACACTGTGAACCACTGATGTGAGGCTCTGTGGACCACTGATGTGAGACACTGTGAACCACTGATGTGAGACACTGTGAACCACTGATGTGAGACACTGTGAACCACTGATGTGAGACACTGTGAACCACTGATGTGAGACACTGTGAACCACTGATGTGAGACACTGTGAACCACTGATGTGAGACACTGTGAACCACTGATGTGAGGCACTTTGAACCACTGATGTGAGACACTGTGAACCACTGATGTGAGACACTGTGAACCACTGATGTGAGACACTGTGAACCACTGATGTGAGACATTGTGAACCACTGATGTGAGACACTGAACCACTGATGTGAGACACTGTGAACCACTGATGTGAGACACTGTGAACCACTGATGAGAGACACTGTGAACCACTGATGTGAGACACTGTGAACCACTGCTGTGAGACACTGTGAACCACTGATGTGAGACACTGTGAACCACTGATGTGAGACACTGTGAACCACTGATGTGAGACACTGTGAACCACTGATGTGAGACACTGTGAACCACTGATGTGAGGCACTGTGAACCACTGATGTGTGACACTGTAAACCACTGATGTGAGACACTGTGAGCCACTGATAAGAGACACTGCGTACCACTGATGTGAAGCACCGTAAACCACTGATGTGAAGCACTGTGAAACACTGATGTGAAGCACCGTAAACCACTCATGCGAAGCACTTTGAACCAATTATGTGAAGCACTGTGAACCACTGATGTGAAGCACTGTGAACCACTGATGTGAGGCACTGTGAACCACTGATGTGAGACACTGTGAACCACTGATGTGAGACACTGTGAACCACTGATGTGAGACACTGTGAACCACTGATGTGAAGCACTGTGAACCACTGAAGTGAAGCACTGTGAACCACTGATGTGAGACACTGAACCACTGATGTGAGGCACTGTGAACCACTGATGTGAAGCACTGTGAACCACTGATGTGAAGCACTGTGAACCACTGATGTGAAGCACTGTAACCCACTGATGTGAAGCACTGTGAACCACTGATGTGAAGCACTGTAAACCACTGATGCGAAGCACTGTGAACCACTGATGTGAAGCACTGTGAACCACTGATGTGAAGCACTGTGAACCAATTATGTGAAGCACTGTGAACCATTGCTGTGAAGCACTGTGAACCACTTATGTGAAACACTGTGAACCACTGATATGAAGCACTGTGAGCCACTGATGTGAAGCACTGTGAACCACTGATGTGAAGCACTGTGAACCACTGATGTGGAGCACTGTGAACCAATGATGTGAAGCACTGTGAACCACTGATGTGAAGCACTGTGAACCACTGATGTGAAGCACTTTGAACCACTGATGTGAAGCACTGTGAACCACTGATGTGAGGCACTTTGAGCCACTGATGTGAGGCACTGTGAACTTTTGATGTGAGGCACTGTGAACCACTGGTGTGAGACACTGTGAACCACTGATGTGAGACACTGTGAACTATTGACACGAGACACTGTGAACCTCTGCTGTGAGACTCTATGAACCACTGATGTGAGACTCTGCAAACCACTGATGTGAAATCCTGTGAACCACTGATGTGAGACACTGTGAACCACTGACGTGAGACACTGTGAACCTCTGATGTGAGACACTGTGAACCACTGATGTGAGACTCTGCAAACCACTGATGTGAGACCCTGTGAACCACTGATGTGAGACACTGTGAACCACTGACATGAGACACTGTGAACCACTGATGTAAGACACCGTGAACCACTGATGCGATGCACTGTGAACCTTTGATGTTTGACACTGAACCTGTGGTGTGAAGCACTGTGAACCACTGACATGAGGCACTGTGAACCATTGATGTGAGACACTGTGAACCTTTGATGTGAGACACTTTGAGCCTGTGATGTGAGACATTGTGAACCACTGAAATGAGGCACTGTGAACCACCGATGTGATACACTGTGATGTATTACACTGAACCACTGATGTAAGACACTGTGAACCTTTGATATGAGACGCTGTGAACCATTGTGATACACTGTGAACCATTGATGTGGCACACTCTGAACCACTGATGTATTACACTGAACCTCTGATGTGAGACACTGTGAACCACTGATGTGAGACACTGTGAACCACTGATGTGAGACACTGTGAACCACTGATGTGAGACACTGTGAACCACTGATGTGAGACACTGTGAACCACTGATGTGAGATACTGTGAACCACTGATGTGAAGCACTGTGAACCACTGATGTGAGACACTGTGAACCACTGATGTGAGACACTGTGAACCTTTGATGTGAGACACTTTGAGCCTGTGATGTGAGACATTGTGAACCACTGAAATGAGGCACTGTGAACCACCGATGTGATACACTGTGATGTATTACACTGAACCACTGATGTAAGACACTGTGAACCTTTGATATGAGACGCTGTGAACCATTGTGATACACTGTGAACCATTGATGTGGCACACTCTGAACCACTGATGTATTACACTGAACCTCTGATGTGAGACACTGTGAACCACTGATGTGAGACACTGTGAACCACTGATGTGAGACACTGTGAACCACTGATGTGAGACACTGTGAACCACTGATGTGAGACACTGTGAACCACTGATGTGAGACACTGTGAACCACTGATGTGAGACACTGTGAACCACTGATGTGAAGCACTGTGAACCACTGATGTGAGACACTGTGAACCACTGATGTGAGACACTGTGAACCACTGATGTTAGACACTGTGAACCACTGATGTGAGACACTGTGAACCACTGATGTGAGACACTGTGAACCACTGATGTTAGACACTGTGAACCACTGATGTTAGACACTGTGAACCACTGATGTTAGACACTGTGAACCACTGATGTGAGACACTGTGAACCACTGATGTGAGACACTGTGAACCACTGATGTTAGACACTGTGAACCACTGATGTGAGACACTGAAGGACTTCTAGCTCATTTAATCATATACTTAAACACAAAGGAAGACTTACTAAGTAATAGCAAATGTACTAAAAATTCCCTCTTGCTGTTTGTCGTACAATAACTGAATGAAGTTTTTATGATGAGTTTTTTAAATTTCAATTATGTATTTACCTATAAAGATTGTCCCAATTAGCAATTTTTATTACTAAATATATTGTGATTTTGATTATCGTGTGATAACTTCAGAATGTCTCCCCAGATCATCCTCTCTCCATGCTAGCGTAAATTATATAGGTCGGGCTGGTCTATGCTCAAGCGCCAGTTTGTTAACTTTTGTAATGAAACTGGGAGAATTTAACTATTCTTTTTTTTATATAATTCATAAATGTTTTATCGGGTCAGTTTCAGACTTTCTGTGCTGGTGTAATACACAAGTAACCAGCACGTAGTAGAGAGGAGCTTACGACGACCTTTCTGTCTGAATTTGTTAGTGGTTAAAGTCGGACCGAAACGTTGTCATAGTCTCTTCTCTCTCTATTATTCCTGTCATTGTGTAGTTTACTCAAATAATGCTTTCATATTGCTATTAGGCATCATAAATCCCATTTTCTGAATTATCTTAACCACACTGGGGATATTGTTATGATATATGTCGAAAACATGTATGATACTTGTTATTCGGCCTCAGAGATGTGCAAATAAAAGATAAAAGAGAAAACTTAGCTGAAAAATATTAAAAACTTATTTTATGGTACTTTTAGAACGACCATCGAAATTGTTACCCATCAAAAAGTAAAAAAAATATTTTCACTATATTTTAACATCTATCATTTTTTTCTTGTTATAATTTTAACCAGTTACAAGAGTGTTGTTTCATAATTTATGTAATATAGAGTCTAAGGGTTCGTGAAACATGGATGAAGGCAATGCACTGCATTACAAGCCTGATAATAACCCTGGCCACTGAGGTCAGTAATACAATGCACTGCATTACAAGTCTGGTAATAACCCTGGCCACTGAGGTCAGTTACAATGCACTGCATTACAAGCCTGATAATAACCCTGGCCACTGAGGTCAGTAACACAATGCACTGCATTACAAGCCTGATAATAACCCTGGCCACTGAGGTCAGTTAAAATGCACTGCATTACAAGCCTGGTAATAACACTGGCCACTGAGGTCAGTAACACAATGCACTGCATTACAAGCCTGGTAATAACCCTGGCCACTGAGGTCAGTTACAATGCACTGCATTACAAGCCTGGTAATAACCCTGGCCACTGAGGTCAGTAATACAATGCACTGCATTACAAGCCTGGTAATAACCCTGGCCACTGAGGTCAGTTACAATGCACTGCATTACAAGCCTGATAATAACCCTGGCCACTGAGGTCAGTAACACAATGCACTGCATTACAAGCCTGATAATAACCCTGGCCACTGAGGTTAGTAACACAATGCACTGCATTACAAGCCTGATAATAACCCTGGCCACTGAGGTTAGTAACACAATGCACTGCATTACAAGCCTGATAATAACCCTGGCCACTGAGGTCAGTAACACAATGCACTGCATTACAAGCCTGATAATAACCCTGGCCACTGAGGTCACTAACACAATGCACTGCATTACAAGCCTGATAATAACCCCGGCCACTGAGGTCAGTAACACAATGCACTGCATTACAAGCCTGGTAATAACACTGGCCACTGAGGTCAGTAACACAATGCACTGCATTACAAGCCTGATAATAACCCCGCCCACTGAGGTCAGTAATACAATGCACTGCATTACAAGCCTGGTAATAACACTGGCCACTGAGGTCAGTAACACAATGCACTGCATTACAAGCCTGATAATAACCCCGCCCACTGAGGTCAGTAACACAATGCACTGCATTACAAGCCTGGTAATAACCCTGGTCACTGAGGTCAGTAACACAATGCACTGCATTACAAGCCTGGTAATAACCCTGGTCACTGAGGTCAGTAACACAATGCACTGCATTACAAGCCTGATAATAACCCCGCACACTGAGGTCAGTAACACAATGCACTGCATTACAAGCCTGGTAATAACCCTAGCCACTGAGGTCAGTAACACAATGCACTGCATTACAAGCCTGGTAATAACCCTGGCCACTGAGGTCAGTAACACAATGCACAGCATTACAAGCCTGGTAATAACCCTGGCCACTGAGGTCAGTAACACAATGCACTGCATTACAAGCCTGGTAATAACCCTAGCCACTGAGGTCAGTAACACAATGCACTGCATTACAAGCCTGGTAATAACCCTAGCCACTGAGGTCAGTAACACAATGCACTGCATTACAAGCCTGGTAATAACCCTGGCCACTGAGATCAGTAACACAATGCACTGCATTACAAGCCTGGTAATAACCCTGGCCACTGAGGTCAGTAACACAATGCATTGCATTACAAGCCTGGTAATAACACTGGCCACTGAGGTCAGTAACACAATGCACTGCATTACAAGCCTGGTAATAACCCTGGCCACTGAGGTCAGTAACACAATGCATTGCATTACAAGCCTGGTAATAACACTGGCCACTGAGGTCAGTAACACAATGCACTGCATTACAAGCCTGGTAATAACCCTGGCCACTGAGGTCAGTAACACAATGCATTGCATTACAAGCCTGGTAATAACACTGGCCACTGAGGTCAGTAACACAATGCACTGCATTACAAGCCTGGTAATAACCCTGGCCACTGAGGTCAGTAACACAATGCACTGCATTACAAGCCTGGTAATAACACTGGCCACTGAGGTCAGTAACACAATGCACTGCATTACAAGCCTGGTAATAACCCTGGCCACTGAGGTCAGTAACACAATGCACTGCATTACAAGCCTGGTAATAACACTGGCCACTGAGGTCAGTAACACAATGCACTGCATTACAAGCCTGGTAATAACCCTGGCCACTGAGGTCAGTAACACAATGCATTGCATTACAAGCCTGGTAATAACCCTGGCCACTGAAGTCAGTAACACAATGCACTGCATCACAAGCCTGATAATAACACTGGCCACTGAGGTCAGTAATACAATGCACTGCATTACAAGCCTGGTAATAACCCTGGCCACTGAGGTCAGTAATACAATGCACTGCATTACAAGCCTGGTAATAACCCTGGCCACTGAGGTCAGTAATACAATGCACTGCATTACAAGCCTGATAATAACACTGGCCACTGAGGTCAGTAATACAATGCACTGCATTACAAGCCTGGTAATAACCCTGGCCACTGAGGTCAGTAATACAATGCACTGCATTACAAGCCTGGTAATAACCCTGGCCACTGAGGTCAGTAATACAATGCACTGCATTACAAGCCTGATAATAACACTGGCCACTGAGGTCAGTAATACAATGCACTGCATTACAAGCCTGGTAATAACCCTGGCCACTGAGGTCAGTAATACAATGCACTGCATTACAAGCCTGGTAATAACCCTGGCCACTGAGGTCAGTAATACAATGCACTGCATCACAAGCCTGGTAATAACCCTGGCCACTGAGGTCAGTAATACAATGCACTGCATCACAAGCCTGGTAATAACCCTGGCCACTGAGGTCAGTAATACAATGCACTGCATCACAAGCCTGGTAATAACCCTGGCCACTGAGGTCAGTAACACTTATTATCACAACAATGGGACTGTGTACTCGCAGTAGTACTGGAGTTAACACCAAAAAATTAACATCATTGTCAATACGCAAGTTTAACAAGAATTGAATAGGTTCAGGAAGGTTAACTGTTAAATATATTTATATTTATTCTGTATCTAAATGGAGAGAGCTGGATAGATACATAACGTTAGTGGTGGATCAGCCGGGCTGAAGTTCGTATGGTGGAGTACATGCGGCCAGCAGTAACAACCTCGTTGATCAAACCCTGATCCACCGGAAGGCCAGGTCATGGACCGGGCCCCGGGAGCGTTGATTCCCTAATACCCTCCAGGTAAACCTCCAGGTAAACCTCCAGGTAAACCTCCAGGTAAACCTCCAGGTAAACCTCCAGGTAAACCTCCAGGTAAACCTCCAGGTAAACCTCCAGGTAAACCTCCAAGTAAACCTCCAGGTAAACCTCCAGGTAAACCTCCAGGTAAACCTCCAGGTAAACCTCCAGGCAGGTACATAAATCTGGTTACAAATATATTTTAACTGTACAGTCACGAAATTCGAAAAGTACAATGTTGCACTTGTCTCAGGCGATGGTACAGTGTTGCACTTGTCTCAGGCGATGGTACAGTGTTGCACTTGTCTCAGGCGATGGTACAGTGTTGCACTTGTCTCAGGCGATGGTACAGTGTTGCACTTGTCTCAGGCGATGGTACAGTGTTGCACTTGTCTCAGGCGATGGTACAGTGTTGCACTTGTCTCAGGCGATGGTACAGTGTTGCACTTGTCTCAGGCGCTGGTACAGTGTTCCACTTGTCTCAGGCGATGGTACAGTGTTGCACTTGTCTCAGGCGATAGTACAGTGTTGCACTTGTCTCAGGCGCTGGTACAGTGTTGCACTTGTCTCAGGCGATGATACAGTGTTGCACTTGTCTCAGGCGCTGGTACAGTGTTGCACTTGTCTCAGGCG
Organism: Cherax quadricarinatus; assembly: GCF_038502225.1. Taxonomy (NCBI): domain Eukaryota; kingdom Metazoa; phylum Arthropoda; class Malacostraca; order Decapoda; family Parastacidae; genus Cherax; species Cherax quadricarinatus. Next base: position 47,111,628 of record NC_091300.1, read on the forward strand.
ATGGTACAGTGTTGCACTTGTCTCAGGCGATGGTACAGTGTTGCACTTGTCTCAGGCGATGGTACAGTGTTGCACTTGTCTCAGGCGATGGTACAGTGTTGCACTTGTCTCAGGCGATGGTACAGTGTTGCACTTGTCTCAGGTGATGGTACAGTGTTGCACTTGTCTCAGGCGATGGTACAGTGTTGCACTTGTCTCAGGCGATGGTACAGTGTTGCACTTGTCTCAGGCGATGGTACAGTGTTGCACTTGTCTCAGGCGATGGTACAGTGTTCCACTTGTCTCAGGCGATGGTACAGTGTTCCACTTGTCTCATGCGATGGTACAGTGTTCCACTTGTCTCAGGCGATGGTACAGTGTTGCACTTGTCTCAGGCGATGGTACAGTGTTGCACTTGTCTCAGGCGATGGTACAGTGTTCCACTTGTCTCAGGCGATGGTACAGTGTTCCACTTGTCTCAGGCGATGGTACAGTGTTCCACTTGTCTCAGGCGATGGTACAGTGTTCCACTTGTCTCAGGCGATGGTACAGTGTTCCACTTGTCTCAGGCGATGGTACAGTGTTCCACTTGTCTCAGGCGATGGTACAGTGTTCCACTTGTCTCAGGCGATGGTACAGTGTTCCACTTGTCTCAGGCGATGGTACAGTGTTCCACTTGTCTCAGGCGATGGTGCAGTGTTCCACTTGTCTCAGGCGATGGTACAGTGTTCCACTTGTCTCAGGCGATGGTACAGTGTTCCACTTGTCTCAGGCGATGGTACAGTGTTCCACTTGTCTCAGGCGATGGTACAGTGTTGCACTTGTCTCAGGCGATGGTACAGTGTTCCACTTGTCTCAGGCGATGGTACAGTGTTCCACTTGTCTCAGGCGATGGTACAGTGTTCCACTTGTCTCAGGCGATGGTACAGTGTTGCACTTGTCTCAGGCGATGGTACAGTGTTCCACTTGTCTCAGGCGATGGTACAGTGTTCCACTTGTCTCAGGCGATGGTACAGTGTTCCACTTGTCTCAGGCGATGGTACAGTGTTCCACTTGTCTCAGGCGATGGTACAGTGTTCCACTTGTCTCAGGCGATGGTACAGTGTTCCACTTGTCTCAGGCGATGGTTCAGTGTTCCACTTGTCTCAGGCGATGGTACAGTGTTCCACTTGTCTCAGGCGATGGTACAGTGTTCCACTTGTCTCAGGCGATGGTACAGTGTTCCACTTGTCTCAGGCGATGGTACAGTGTTCCACTTGTCTCAGGCGATGGTACAGTGTTGCACTTGTCTCAGGCGATGGTACAGTGTTCCACTTGTCTCAGGCGATGGTACAGTGTTCCACTTGTCTCAGGCGATGGTACAGTGTTCCACTTGTCTCAGGCGATGGTACAGTGTTCCACTTGTCTCAGGCGATGGTATGCACTTGTCTCAGGCGATGGTACAGTGTTCCACTTGTCTCAGGCGATGGTACAGTGTTGCACTTGTCTCAGGCGATGGTACAGTGTTGCACTTGTCTCAGGCGATGGTAGAGTGTTGCACTTGTCTCAGGCGATGGTACAGTGTTCCACTTGTCTCAGGCGATGGTACAGTGTTCCACTTGTCACAGGCGATGGTACAGTGTTCCACTTGTCTCAGGCGATGGTACAGTGTTCCACTTGTCTCAGGCGATGGTACAGTGTTCCACTTGTCTCAGGCGATGGTACAGTGTTCCACTTGTCTCAGGCGATGGTACAGTGTTCCACTTGTCTCAGGCGATGGTACATTGTTGCACTTGTCTCAGGCGATGGTACAGTGTTCCACTTGTCTCAGGCGATGGTACAGTGTTGCACTTGTCTCAGGCGATGGTACAGTGTTGCACTTGTCTCAGGCGATGGTACAGTGTTCCACTTGTCTCAGGCGATGGTACAGTGTTCCACTTGTCTCAGGCGATGGTACAGTGTTCCACTTGTCTCAGGCGATGGTGCAGTGTTGCACTTGTCTCAGGCGATGGTACAGTGTTGCACTTGTCTCAGGCGATGGTACAGTGTTCCACTTGTCTCAGGCGATGGCATTATTTAAACAGACACATCAAATAACCTACGTAATGTGTGTAAGAGATAGATCAAAGTATATAACACACCACAGGCAGCCCAAGACACACACTAATAAATGTGGAATATTATAGCGTAATAATTGTTAAACATATGAGAAGCCACTACACAGGTACTACCAAGTTAAGCCAAGAAAAATATAATATTAAAATCACCAGTACCACCTCTGCCTTACCAACAGAGAGATATAATGACACCGCTCCAAACCCAACAAGTAGACGGATCCGAATAGAGAGCAGCCAACGAGATGTTAGCAGTAGACACAATCTATCAGGACGATCATTGAACTCCTACTGTACTCATCATCAAGGATAGAGCTTTCTGGCCAAGAAAATCTCTAAACGCCTCTCAGGAAATGAACATATTACATACGAAGGGTGTTCTGTTATCAATACTAACACCAGATAAGAAGTTCAAAACATTAGTATAGAGAAGAACAGAACTAACAACGATGAAGGCCAAGTGAGCTGACTGATATACCAGCTGGCACCAGCTGGTCACTAAACCCAGCTGACTTCAGTCACAAACCGAATACCCATGTCACATAACATAGCACTGTATGGTTTAAGATAATGTTCTTAATTAAGTTCTGTGCACAGAGATTGTTAACTAATGTTAATATCCAATAATAATTATAATAATAAAATTAATATAAAAGTTAATAAGAATAGTTATAATAAATATGAGAGGACAATAATTAACCACTGAGTTATGTCTTCAGGCAGGTGCATGACACACTGTATATACTTCCACTGTTAACATAGGTTGAGTTCAAGTTCCCGACCCTCTTATGAGTGTTTTTCTTCAGCTTCTAGATTTTTAAATGTTTTAAGCAACAATTGTCAGAATTCTTGAGTGTTCATTTCCCGTTCTTGGAAACATTTATTTTTAGCTACATAAGAAATTTATATTACACGTTAAAGTACATGGGGCTGCATAGGGGATATTTTCCTGGGATATTCAGTGTCTGAAACTAATGTAATATACAAAGTTTCCCTGGACATTGGATATCTACAGTAGTTGTCATATTTTTTGTCTTCTTCCAAGGTTTCCGCACAATAACTTAAAAATGCAATTGCCTTTAAAATTTCAACGCTTATGTACCGTACCTTAAGTAAGGTTTTGGTTGTTATTGGACTGTGCAGACGCCACTTGTCCAGTACACGAAAACTTGATATCAGTTACTCTGCTTATTCTTGGAAAAGTTCCTTGTAATCGGCTTCAAGTTTTGAAGTTAGTGTACCTTCGGCTTCAAGTTTTGAAGTTAGTGTACCTTCGGCTTCAAGTTTTGAAGTTAGTGTACCTTCGGCTTCAAGTTTTGAAGTTAGTGTACCTTCGGCTTCAAGTTTTGAAGTTAGTGTACCTTCGGCTTCAAGTTTTGAAGTTAGTGTAACTTCGGCTTCAAGTTTTGAAGTTAGTGTACCTTCGGCTTCAAGTTTTGAAGTTAGTGTAACTTCGGCTTCAAGTTTTGAAGTTAGTGTACCTTACGCAGACGGAGGTTCAGAATGTTATTTAACTTTCTAGATGGCATTTTAATTTTTTAATGGCATAACTTGACAGTGAAACGGCTGAAAATGTGAAGCTTTCAAAGATGTATCTAGAAGAGAGGAACTTGCTATAAAGTTTTAGCCTGTGTTGCTGCATATAAACCAGTTTTAAATTATTAAATTTATAGGAAAGCGCTAAATCCATAGGAGACATACAGCGCCAAGGGGAATGGAAGACAATCAGATTCAATACAAGGGCAGGGCAGCTCCAGTTCCCTGAATCACGACCAGTGTCAAGGGAACTAAATCTCTCGAGGAGACTAATTTTATATCATCAATGGTATCACATATTGGTTTCTGCGCAAGTTTCTTTTTCTGCGTGATACCTTTGTCGTGGGGGTTCGTCAGGAGATATTGGAGCAAGAAATACACACGTTGGATGTCTTGGAGCCATATAATTAAGAGAATCTTGAGGGGAGCCCAGGCCTGCCTGTCCAATCTGCTATGCCTAGCGTGGAACTGAGAATGAGGCCTCTAGACTACGGCTCACGTGTGTGGGTCTCGTGATGTCATGGCTCGCAAGGGACCCTTACTATTAAGTAGCTGGGATGGGACTATCTATACAAGTGTACTACACAAGTAACACCGTCGACACCATGAGAAAGCTTCCACGGGTGGACCTGCCTGGAAGAGGGCTGGGATTATCAAAAATGCCTCTTTTGACCTGATTCAAACATTCTGGGTTGGTGTATTTTGCTCAGACGGAGGCTTACATAGTTACTGGCTGTGTGAGTATATATCTGTCATTTTTTAACACTATAGTATTTTACCCAGAGAAAGGTTCAGATTGTTTTTTGAACTATGTAGGCGCCAATTTGCTCAGTTTTATTTGCTATCCCCCGCAAAGGTACAGTAATTCTTCCTTGTATTCTCTGAGGTAACTTAGGAACTTGCTGTTTGTCTTCAAACATTCAACACTGGTCTGTCCTGCTTGCAGGATCCAGACTGCTATTCAGATATTCAAGTGACAATTTGTTCATTTTAATATACATGTGCGGTATTTTTCTCTGAGAAATTACTTAAGTGTACCTCTTCTGAATGGTTTCAAACTCAAGACACTGATGTATTTTATTGAAGGAACTGCACTATACTTTTAGTCTGGGTAACGGCAAGTTTGACAATTTTGTAATAAAAAGAGATTGAATTATTTATTTCTTCGTGATAATCGTGAAATGTCTTTTCTAATTGGCTTAAAACTTTCTTACAGAATGTTTCACATTGTAAATCCTTATTTCCAATTTATGCAAGATCGGTTTCTGTGTGATACTTAGAGAATGTCTCTTTTGATGACTTCAGACTTTCAGTGCTTATGTATCTTACATAGAAGGTTAGGATAATTATTCCAGTGTGTTAACGACAATTTGCCTAATTTTATTAGGTATCTCCAGAAGGAAATACCTCTAGTAATCGAAATATATTTTTTATTATTGCAAGGTTAAAATGCGACAGCTAAAGTATTCGTCTTGCGATCAACTTCAAACCTTGAATTTTAATGTGTCCTACTTAGAGTAAAATTTTGATTGAGTATGGCGTGTATAACTGGCACTTTGTAAATTTTATTGAACTAATTACAATATTTGTACTTGCATAACATGAGACTGCCTTCTCTGAACGGCATCTGACTTTCAGTACCTATGTATCAGGTTTAGAGAAAGATTCAGATTACTATTGGGTTATGTAAGTGATAATATTAATTACATATTTTACTATTATGCAGTTCATTGTTATTAGTTGTGCCAACTCTGCCTCTGGCTGTTTTAAAAATATGTCGTTTTCTGACAGGATTATAAAGCATTAAAATTTAATATACCTCTGAAAAACTGAAAAAAATACTAAAATCTTATCCTATTACTGAACGTTGAAATTTTCCAGACTTACTTTAGTTTCTCTCTTAAACAAACGTACGATTTTTTTTTTTCGTACACTATAACTATGAAACGAAAACCTAATAATAATATTGAAAGTGTATTTTTGGCTGAGATTTGAGAAATTTTATGAAGTAGACATCCTGAGCCTGTTAATTAAGCTAAATTTCCACTGTCGCTGAGAAGTGAGCTGACATTGTGAATCCCCCGACCAGGGTAGTCACATTGTTCAATGGATTCCTGAAAAACATTAACTATTTAGTTATAGATAAAATATAGTTTATATAATTGCACAGTGCCACTAACACGGCTGGGTGCTTTGCAATGTTTGTTAACTACGAGGCTTAAATAAGTATTATAATGAATACACACAAAGGTGACTAAATTGAGGGGAAGAACCTCGCAGAAAAATTTAACTTGAAGCTTTTGCATATGGCGTCAGTGTATTATTCCTTTGTATCGCACTTCAAACACTTTCGTGGAATCACGTTCACACATTCAGCGAAAGTCTTTTAACTCTTTCTTTTTCCAACGACGGAACATTAGGGCTATGATCCTCAGATGAGAAATTTTTTAAGAGAGAACAGTCTTTAATATGTGGCCTCGAAAACCGTATTCACTGATCTTTGAAAATTTATTAGGGTCAATGGAAACAAGAATCCTACTGAACTAGGCTCCCACGTCGTTAGGCTGATATGCTCCCTCAATATTCATCACAGAGCGGGAAGGACAGATGAAGTCTAGTGCTGCGATCCTTCCTCACTGTGCTTATGATGATAGTAGTATTAATACTCTTATATTTAGTAAGCCGAGTGACCGTGTAGGTCACTCAGTGCTCGTACCAATAGAACATGAATTTTCATCACACACACACACACACACACTTCGAGTACATAGAGTTACAAGTAGAGAGGGAAGCAGGAAGGGCAGGACGAATGAAGCTAAACTACAAAAGAGGGGACTACACAGGAATTTCCTGCACTAGATTCAGTGGGACAGAGAATTGGCAGGGAAATCAGTAAATTAAATGATGGAACATGTGACAATAAAATGCAAGGAAACAGAGGAGAGGTTCATACCCAAGGACAACAGAAATAATGAGAAGGCCAGGGCGAGCCCTTGGTTCACCCTATGGTGTAGAGAGGCCAAAACTAAATGCGCAAGAAAATAGAAGAAATATAGAAGGCAAAGAACACAGGAAAATAAGGAGATCAGTCGAACAGCTAGAAATGAATATGCACAAGTAAGGAGGGAGGCCCAGCGACAATACGAAACTGACATAACAACGAAAGCCAAGTCTGACCCGAAGCTGTTGTACAGTCACATCAGTAGGAAAACAACCGTCAAGGACCAGGTAATCAGGCTGAGGGAAAAGGAAGGGAGATCACAAGAAACGACCGAGAAGTATGTAAAGAGCTCAACATGAGATTTAAAGAAGTATTTACAGTGGAAACAGAAAGGACTCCAGAAAGCTTGAGTGTTGGGGTACACCATTAAGTGTTGGACACAATACATACAACCAAGGAGGAGGTGAAGAGGCTGCTAAGTGAACTAGATACCTCAAGAACGATGGGAAAGGATAACATCTCTCTGTGGGTCCTAAGAGAGGGAGCAGAGGCGCTCTGTGTACCACTAACAACAATCTTCAACACATCTATCAAAATAGGGCGACTACTTAAGGTGTGGAAGACAACAAATGTAATCCCAGTTTTTAAGAAAGGAGACAGACACACAGCGTTAAACTACAGATCAGTGTCACTAACTTGTATAGTATGCAAAGTCACGAAAAAGATTACCAGGAGAAGAGTGGTGGAGCACCTAGAAAGGAATGAGCTTAACAACAACCAGCACAGTTTCAGAGACGGTAAATCCTGTGACACAAAGCTAATGGAGTTCTACGACAAGGTGATGGCAGTCAGACAAGAGAAAGAGGTGGGTAGACTGCATTTTCTTAGACTGTAAGAAGGCTTTTGACATTGTTCCACACAAGAGATTTGTGTGAAACCTGGAGGATCTGGCAGGTATAACAGGGAAGGCACCGTAATGGATCAGAGAAAACCTGACAGGAAGGCAACAGCGAGTCATGGTATGTGATGAGATGTCAGAGTGGGCGCCTTTGACGAGTGAGGTTCCACAGAGGTCAGTTCTAGGTGTGATACTGTTTCTGGTATATGTGAGTGACGTGACAGAAGGGATAGACTCAGAAGTGTCCCTTATTGCAGACAATGTAAAGTAAATAAGGAAAATTCAATAGGATGAGGATCAGGCAGGACTAGAAATGGATCTGGACAGGATGCAAGCCTGGTCCAGCAACTGGCTTCTGGAGGTTAACCCCACCAAGGTGCAAAATCATGAAGATCGGGGAAGGGCGAATAAGACTGCAGACAGAGTACAGTCTAGGAGGCCAAAGACTGCAAACCTCGCTCAAGGAAAAGGAACTTGGGGTGAGAATAATTCCATGCATATCTCCTGAGGCACATATCAACCAAATAGCTGCTGCAGC